>NC_044304.2:18595856-18909980 GCF_007474595.2 Lynx canadensis
CTTCACCACGGCTTGGTAGCTGCCTCGGCCTCTGAGGTGGTGTACCTAGGGCTCTCAGGCAAGGGCTCTTCCAGATGGCCCCAGTTCCAGTCCTCGTGGGACGTGTGGGCACCAGTAGGTCCTGCTAGGGTCTAGGGCCTTTGGGCCCTGTGTTAGAGCAGAGCAGGAGAGAGGGTGGGGAGCCCAGCCCCTCCATTAGTGAGTGGGGCTGCTGTGGTTGAGGTCAAGGCCGTGCAGGAGGCTGGAGGACCAAGCCCAGCGCTCCCACCAGCATCTGGCAGTTGTCAGGGCGGCAGCAGGGAGCAGGGCGAGCAGTGGGTGGCAAGTGGCCTGGCTCTGGGCCCAGGGCAGCCTAGGTCATCACCAGACCCTCAGAGCCCGTGGAGCTAGCAGACTCAGAGCCAGCCTTGAGCCGCAGGCCCACAGGATTGTAGAGATCAAAGTCCTCGGCTACTGCCAGCTGCACACGCCCATTGAGGCCCCTCCTGCCCGGCTCCAGAAAGACCACATGCTTGTGGACACTGGCCTTGCGGCTGGGCACATCCGGTGGTGTGCTGAGCACTGAGGACTGTGCGCTCAGCTCCTGGAGGGGGCTGGGTGCCCGGGGCCAGCGGCGGCAGTGGCAGGTGCGACGGTAGCAGCGGCGGCAGCCTGGGCAGGGTGGCGCAAAAAGGTAGAGCAGCACGAGCACCAGGCCCACAGCGCAGCCCAGCAGGGTGGTGAAGCCTGTGTTGAAAGCCTCGGGCTCAGGGTGTGGGAAATGCACGCTCACATTGTACTCGTGCGTCTGGTTGTGATGCAGGCGGGGCCCGGCTGCCAGGCACACAAAGACCCCCTCGTGCTGCGGCTGCACATTGCTGATGGCCAAGCTGCCATCAGCCAGCACTGCGATGCTGCCATCTCGGGATCCTGGTGCCACCAGCAGCTCGTGCTGTGGTGACACCCAGGCGATGCGCACGGCTGGGGCACTGGTGTTGCAGTGCAGCCTCAGGGACCGACCCATCTGCACGTGCAGCTGCACTTCGGGCTGCTCTAGGCCCTGAGCCAGGGCAGCTGAGCAATTCTCAAAGACACGGCTGTGCTCAAAGAAGCGCACACGGGATGTGGGTACCTTGAAGGCCAGGCACATGTACTCTCGGGCAAAGTCACTCACAGCGCTTAGGCCCCGCTGATGCCAGCGCTGCAGCAGGTGGTAGAGACGGCAGTCACAGGGTAATGGATTGTTGTGCAGGTAAAGGCCGTTCTTAAGAAAGGCTGGCAGTGCAGCCAGGTCAGGTACTGGGATGCGTCCCAGGCGGTTGGAGGAGAGATCCAGAGTACGTAGGTGGGTCGTGCCCAGACCGTGCAGGTGGTCAAAAGAGAAGGAGGAGAGTTCGTTGCAGCCCAGGTAGAGGCGGCTGAGTGCGCCCAGGCCATGGAAGGCGTGCTCATCCAAGTGCGCTAAGCGGTTATTGAACAGAAGCAGCCTCTCGAGCGCCCCCAACCCTTCGAGGTCGTGGCGGCCAAGCGCCCGCAGCGCGTTAGATGATAAATCGAGTAGCCGCAGGCCGCTGGCGTTGGTGAAGACTCCGTGACCTAGCACGTCCAGTTCGTTGTGGCCTAGGCGCAGGGCGCGCAGCCGGGAGAGTGGCGCCAGCCAGCCGGGGCGGAGGCGCTGGAGCGCGTTGTGGCTCAGGTCGAGGTCCGCAGCAGCGGCAGGCAACGCAGCCGGCACGTCCTGCAACCCCAGGCCCGCGCAGCTCAGCAGGTCAGCGGCGCACACACATCTGTAGGGGCAGTTATGGGGTGCAGAGGGCAAAAAGCCCTCTGAGCCCAGACTGCCCACCCCGACGCGCGGCATGCACAGCAGTGCGCCCAGCAGTGCGCCCAGCAGCACCAGCCAGGCCATGGTGGTGACTGCCGGGGGTGGAATGGGGCAGTTCTGTGTGGGGCGCGGCTCCAGGACTCACCCACTTCTGCTGGATGTGGGCTCCACCCCACACGCCAACCGCCCCTGCTTCCCGGGTCCAGGTCGGGACTTGGGGCGAGCTCCACTCAGCACTCCCTCCTCCGGCTTCCCCAGCTCTCCGGGTGCTTCCCCGATCGGCTTCTAAATACTCTCCTGGAGGAGGGCGGGGCCTCGGCCTCCCATTGGCCCCAGGCCGGAGGGGGTGGGGCCCCCCCCCCCCCCCCCCGCCACAACCTCGACCTAGGTCCCAGGGTGGCCGCCAGAGGGGGCGCGAGTCCGTCTCTGATATCCCAGCCTGTTCTTAGCCTATGGCTTTCCCCGGTGCCTGTCTTCCCGGGAATAGTAGCAGGGAAACCTGGGAGGCAGGCCTTTAAGCTGCTAGTGCTATTTATTTGTTTTCTTTGGAGTTAGTGTATATTAGGGGGTAGGTAGAGTTTCAGTATCTGCTAGTCATCCATTTAAACTGGTACAAGGGCTGTATGGTTCTTACTGGGACCCAGGACTGGGCGGGGAGGGTAGGGGGTGTGGCAGTGTGAGCAGCAGGGAGATGAGGTGGGACAGAGGCAATTCAGGTGGGCTGAATTGTCTCCCCCACCCCTCCAATAGGTATCGTTTTCAGATAGGCCCAACCTTCTGACTACCCTTGTACCCTCTCCCACCCAGGACAGAAAGAGCCACGTCAGTGCTCCTGGCTGATCCCTGCTTCCAGCTCCGCTCTATATGCTATCTCCTGGGGCAGCCAGAGCCTCCTGCCCCTGGCACTGTCCTGCCTGCTCCTGACCGGAAGCGCTTCTCCCTACAGAGCTGTGAGTGGGCCAGGGGTGGGTCAGGGAAGAGGGATCCGGGACTGGCCTAGGTGAGGAGTCTCCAGAAGAGCAAATTCCCAAGTTGTGGTATTTAAGAGGCACTGGGTTCTAGGGCCACGTTGGGTCTGACAACTGCCACCAACCCCCAGACACAGATTACATCAGCGTTGAGGAGCTGGCCCAGGTGGAACAGATGCTGGCACACCTGACTTCTGCGTCGGCCCAGGCAGCAGCTGCCTCCCTGGTGAGTGGGAGCCACTGCACACACGTCCACACCACCCAAACACACGTTAGCACAAATGTGCATACCACACACGTGTGGCATGTGTCCTTGTCTGGGTATCTGACCCCAGCCCACCCTGCACTCTGCTCCCTGCAGCCCACCAGCGAGGAGGATCTCTGCCCCATCTGCTATGCTCACCCCATTTCTGCCGTGTTCCAGCCCTGTGGCCACAAGTCCTGCAAGTAAGTGGGCCCCATTGGTGCAGGGGGCTGGGGAAGCAGCAGGGATACACAGACCCTCCTCCTCCTCCCGTTGTAGAGCCTGCATCAACCAGCATCTGATGAACAACAAGGATTGCTTCTTCTGCAAAGCCACCATCGTGTCTGTAGAGGACTGGGAGAAGGCAGCCAGTACCAGTACCACTTCCTCGGCAGCCTAGCCCACACAGCAGCAGCCTCCACCCTTGAATTCAGACCCAGGCTGGGCCCTATTTATGAGCTCCTCTTGCCCTATTCCCCATGTCCTCCCCCATCCCCGCCATGTCCAACCTCCTTGTCTGAGTGTAACCTCATTGGCGGGAACCCAGCCGTGTCCTAATTGTGCCTGAGCTTGACTTTCAGTCAGGGCCACAGTGAACATTAAATTATTATTCCATACAGCCCTGGCCCGGGCCTTCTTGAGGGAGTAGGCTTTGTATAGGATGCCCAGCAAGGATCCTGCCAGATTATGTCCACAAGAGAGGGCAGGTGTCCAACAGCTTCAGCCTTGTCTAGTCCTCTGAGATAACGGCGAGTCCAGGGCCTTTTGACGTGTCAAGCCAGAGCTTCCCATGCCAGTAGGGAAATGGAGATAGCCAGCCCCATGGTATCCCCTCACATGATGATGCGTGGTTCCGGCACCGACTCGCCAATAGACTTGTGGGGCAGCACACTGGCCCCGTTGAGGTAGAGCTCGTCGTTAACTATGACGTCCTCACCCAGCACTGTCACGTTCTCCATGCGCACCTCGAGGGAGGGGGCAGGCCTGGTCAGCAAGGCAGGCACATTCCCTGCCCCTCTCCCCATCTGGCCCAGCCCACAGGCTTACCCACTGGCCCACACGGCAGCGCCAGCCCACAATGCAGGACTCGAGCCAGGAGTGGGATCGGATGTGGGCGTCTCGCAGCACTGTGCATCGCCGGATGCACACACCATCCTCCACTACCACGCCAGGACCCAGACTCACGTTGGGGCCGATGCTGCAGTTCTGGCCAATGCGGGCACTTGGGTCCTAAGGACAATGAGGGAAATACAAGTGAATCACTTGTCTCCCGAGATGAAGTCGGGGGGGGGGGGTGGGGAGTGGGGGGAGGACGTGGGTTTACGATGGGCTGGGCAGGGGCCTTACCACCAGCACATTGCCCACAATGCCAGGGCCTGAGCACAGTTGCTCAGGCTGCTTCTGTCGCAGGGACTGTAGGAAGAGGCACATGCCAGTGAGAAAATCCTTGGGCTGCCCTATGTCCATCCAGAAGCCTGTTGGGAGGAAATGCATCAGGGGGCTCAGCCCAGCCACACCCCACCCCCAGCCTGTGGCCTCCCTGCCTCACCCTGCAGCTCCATGGCATATAGCTGCCCCTCCGTGGCCATGACAGGAAAGATCTCCTTCTCAATGGATGTAGGTTGCAGCTGTGGGAGTGGGCAACTCGTGAGCAGGGTCAGGGGGGTAGGGGCCTGCCCTGCCCCAGCCCACTCAGCAGCTGGCTTCTACACACCTGGATGCGCCGCAGCACTGCAGGGTTCAGAATGTACATGCCTGCGTTGATCTTGTTGGACACAAACACCTGCGGCTTCTCCACGAACCGGTGAATGCGGCCTGTGTCAGCCTCACATACCACCACACCATACTTAGAGGGTTCCTCCACTTTGGTCACCTGAGTAGAGGGGGACCTCAGGCCCAATCCAGTGTGCCTGAGCCTTGATATGCTATGCATACTGTCCTAAGTCTCCGGGGCTGTGCCCCAAATGCTTAAAGACACATACTGCACAGCCCTGCACCCACAACACAAGCAGATAGTTAAGGGCCGCAGACTGGAAGAGGCTGGGCATCGGGGCAGGAGTGTCAGAGAAGAAAGACCTGATCCCTTACCAGGATGGAGCCCTCCTGGCCATGGTGCCGGTGGAACTGCACCATGGCTTGGAAGGGGAAATCGCAGATCACATCACTGTTGAGAACGAAGAAAGGATCTGCAGTCTCAGAGAGCAAGTCACGGGCCAGGGCCAAGGGCCCAGCTAGGAGAGAGGTGCAGGTCACCATCTTTCTAGGGGTTTGAACCTTTGGAACCAGGCTCAGCATACCCCATCCACGCTGAGTCTCACCCCTTCTCAGACCCTAAACCCCAAAGGAACCTTCCTGTCTTTACTGACCTGTGCCTAAAGGCTCTTCTTCGTGAGACATGGAGATTCGGATTCCCAGCTGAAAGGGATAAGCCGCCTGTCAGGTTCCTCCCAACAGGATGGGTGGTTGCGCGGGGAGCAAAGAAAAAGGTCAAGAGTCCGAGCCTCACCCTCTGCTCCTGCGCCTTCATTTCCTTCTCCAGCACCTGAGACATGTAGCTCACCGCCAGAATCACGTGGTCTACGCCTGCCTGTTGGACAAAACAGCGCCGGCCGACAGAAGGTCTCAGCCAGAAGGCACGGGCATTCACGACCTAGTCCCTCGTCCTGCCAGGTCCCACCACGACACCGACCCCGGGTCTTACCGCGGCTAGCGCCTCCACTTGGTGCAGCAAGATGGGCTTATTGCAGAAATCCACCAGTGGCTTCGGGATGCTCAGCGTCAGCGGCCGCAGACGCGTCCCATAGCCGCCCACCAAGATCAGTGCCTTCATCGCGCCTGCGGGCGGCCGGAGAGTGAGTCCCAGACTCCGAAGCGTCCGCGGCCCGGCCCGCCCGGCCGAGCCCTGCCGCGAACTCCCGCCGCGGCCCGAGCCCTTCACCTGCCAGACTGACCCACTCTGGCTCTGCCTTGGCCGCCCAGTCCGCCCTGACGCCTACCCGGGACCGCACACAGGAAGAAGCGACGCCAGACGGAGAGCTGCTGGCCCGGAACTCAGGCCGGACCTAGGCGGGGGGTGACGTTGGCCCGAGCCGGCCAATCGGCTGCCGTATACGTGGCACGGACGCCGACGTCGGAGCGCCGGGGCGCGGCGCTCTGGCAGACGTAGCCAATGAGAGCCCGAGCACGCCGAGCTGCCATGGGGACCGGGACGGGGTCTGCGGGTCAGCTGCCCATTGGCGGATCCAAAGGCGGAACTGGCGCCAAGGGCGAGGCTTTCTCGCCGACGGGTGCCGGGGTCCGCTGCCGGCCCCGCCCCGGCGCATCGGCTCGTGGGACTCGGCGGAGGGACGCGGGGCAACGGGGTTGGACCTGCCTCCCGGAGCCGCGGGACTGCAAAGACGCGGACACAGCTCAGTTTCTAGCGGCTTTATTTTGACATACACGACCTCAGACACAAGCGGGGCGGGCAGCGCTAGGTGTACAGAAAGGGGCTGCGGGGCCCAAGGCCCGAGCACCCCTCCCCCGCACGCAAGGTCCCAAGGAGACGCAGTGGCCCAGCCGTGGGCGGAGCCGAGAGTGGAAGAGGGTGCAGACCTGGTGCAGCTTGGGCAGGTTTAGGCAGCTTCCAGGAAAGTGGAGCAAAGAACGATTCCTAGAGACGAGGCCTTACGGTGCCCCGAGAAGCAAAGGAACCACGTCCTTCCCAGGGTGCTCCAATTTTTCTCATTAAAACATTTTTTTAAATCAGCACAAACAAAACCAAATTGAACAGCTTTAAAGTTCCAAGCAATCTGCATCTAGGGGGCGTGCACGTGGCCAGATGTGCGAGTGAGCAGCGGCTACTGAATTAGCCCAGGGCTTTGGCCCCTGGGGAAACCCCCACACCCACTGCACAGGCCCCAATGTGAGGGGAGAGGTGGGGTCTCCTGCAAGTTGCTACACTGGTCCCCTTCCTCGTTAAGCACCACCGGTCCCACCCCACCCCCCCCAGCCCAGGGGGCTGGTGTTGACTTGGCCCAAGTAAGCACTATAGAGGGGGGTCACTTGAGCACCCCAACCCATGATCCCGCGTTTTACTTTGGTCCCAAGTTGGGGTTTGGGAAGGCAGGGCCTGGCAGGGACAGGGCTCTCTGGCAAGGACCAGGGAGAGAGTAGAGGCAGAGAGAGAGAGCATGTGTGCACACACAAGCCCAACACCCACCAGGTAACAGAGCTGGGTCCCCCCAGTGTCAAAAGTGCCGAAAAGAGGGGTCCTGCCCTAATGGAAAAGCAGCAAATCCCAGACCCTTCTGCTCTTTTTAGTGCCAGGAAAACACTGAAGATAAGTGGGTATAGCTCTCTCACTACGAAGAGAATGGGGCAGCATCTGCTCCCCCAAATACAGGAACTGAGGCGGCACAGCACATCCCCAGGCTGGAGAGTTTCAACTGAAGGGAGTCCCAAGCAGCCCCTGACTCTGTCTTGGCCTTTGCCCTGCCAGGAAACGACGGTCTGCACTAATGAAGAGCTACTACCCCTATGGCTGAAGCCACAGAATGGTACAAGAAAGATGGTCATTATTGACCAGAAACAGGCAAGCTGTCCCTCCCAGCCCCAAGGAATGGGAACCTGCCCACCACTGGCACCAGGATCAGAGGGCCGAGAGAGATGGGATCCATCAAGGAGCCCGTTTAAAATGTGTGAGGCTGCATCTCTAAGGACTAGGAAAGTAGTCCACCAGTTATCAAGGCTTCTCATATACAGACTGGCAGGCTTACCTTTAATGCCCAAACAAGGGCCATGCCAAAAGTGACAATGACAGCGGCCCTAGGCCCAGAGGTGAGGGCACTAACCATGGCAATGGCTGAGTGCCGTGTCACCTCCTGGCCACGTTAGAGGTGGCAGGTCTCTGTGCCATTAAGGGCTGGCGGCAAAAATTACTGAAACCACAAGAAGGGTTGCCCCTTGGGCCTTCACTGTACCACACTGTTGAGCAGGGCCACACTCCAGGCCTACAGACAAGGTGCTGGGCCAGCAGGGAAATACCTCATACAATTCATCTGCTACCAGTTCTTTGTAAAAAGGTAGCACCTGCTGACAACAGGCACAAGGGCCAAAGCTCACCTCAGAAATGGAAAAGACTATTTTGCCGAGGAAAGCATGATGGAAATCAATATTTACTAATAAACATGGCTACAGCCCAGGGGAAAGATCCCAAGTAACAAGGGCTGGCAGATGGAGAAATGGACAGACTGATGGATCCCAGGAATGATAAGACAAAACTCATTAGCAGAATCTGGGCACCTGCACCCAGGGCCCAAACAATGTCCCTATGAGAAGACAAGCTTAAAAAAAGCTCTCCCTCCCACGACTGGAGCTCCTTACAATGGGCTGCTGCCTTGAGCTTAGCCTGGGGAAAGGTGACACCCTGAGCGGACCACAGACCTTGAGCCCTGGGACGGGCAGCCCATCCAGAGGCAGCACAGCTGCCCAAGCTAGAGGAAGAGGACTCCCACCCATAGCCCAAGAACTGCAAATACTGTCTGGGCCAGAGCCACCAGAGGCCCTGGAGCCTGCTGGGACATTAACTCTCCTTGGCAAATACAGCAGGGACCCCTTCAGTGGGGCAGGAAGGGGTAGCCTCTTCAGGCAAGGGATCTTGGTGAGAAAGGCTGGCTGGGGTGTGCAGGCATGAAGAGGAGCAGGCTCAAGTGCCAAAGAGTGCCTGGGAATCCCATGGCCTACTCTCTGTCAAAAGCTGGCTTCAGCACAGCTTCATGAATCTAGCCTCACGCCAAGGTCAGAACTGAGAAGGACGGGTCCAGCTATGTGCAATTGGCCCTGTGGTATCCTGGGGGCATCTGTTAAAGCACTGGCTGATGCCCACACCACCAGACTAGAAAGTCCCCAAGAGCTGGGCACCCAATCCTCTACTTCTGAGGAACAAAGGATGAGTGAGCACAGAGGGACCCTGCACCAGCCCAGTGCTTCACCCTAAAACCTGCAGGGCCCTATAGCCACAGACCCCAAAGACCTAGGCCAGAGAAACCAACGTCCAAGGGCACCCTGTCCCTGCTGCCAAGCCCATCCACCAAGGGCACCTCTTCCTTCCTAAGTCAGCCTGGACACAGCAGTCAGAACTGTAGAGCTAAAGAAGCCTGGCTGTGAGGATGTGTGTTGTGCCCTCCTTCACTTTATATATATGGATTCCAGGCTACAGCTAAAAACATTTCTTTTAGTTTACACCAAAGAGAAATATAACCCTTTAAAAGCAAGTCTGTGTGTCCTCACGGCGAGTTCAGTCAGAGCAATGGTCCCTGCCTGCGGGTGGAGAGGAAGGGGTTCTGGGGGCCCAGGGCGGGGCCTACTGGTTCTCGTCCCGCATCTGTTCCATGATGCTGATGAGGTTCTCCAGGCCGAACACATAGCCTCGGTCTGGCCCATCATGCACGGTGGGGTCATCCCGGAAGCCCTTGAACGTGCTATGTGCAAAGTCGATCATGCGGACATCCACCTTGGGTGGAGAGGAGGGGCCGGCCTCAGGGCTGGTGCTACTGGGGCTGGTGCTAGGGCCACAGGGTGGCGCCACCTCAGGGAGCCCAGTATCCAGGTGCTTCAGACGCATCTCAGCCCGGCGGTCCAGGAAGGACTCTGCCCGGCACTCCCTGCCATCGTAGATGACAAGCAGGGAGCTGGAATAGAAGCGGTAGGATGCCTGCCGCTCCAACACAGCTTTCAGGCCCTGCAGTTTGCTCAGGATGGGCTCAAAAAGGTCACGCCTCAGGTCCAGGCCATTGTGCAGGTACTGATAGAGGGCGTTGCGGAAGCCTTCAATGGAGAGCCCACGGCCATAGTACTTGTTCCTGCAGAGGTAGTGTCCTGTGTCCAGCTGGTATACCTGAAAGCCCAGGAGACAGAGGGGGTGAGCACCAGAAAGGTCTGATGACCGTATAGTGCCCTGGGCAGGCACTGTCAAAAGTACTTCTGACCAGCCTTAATCGTCCCAATGTCAAGGCAACAGGCTCTCACAGTGGCTCTGTGTCTGGAGCCCAAAGGTCATCAGGTAAGGCCGAGAGGGCTCAGGGAACATACCTATAAGGATGCACTCAGCATCCCGTGGGGCACTCACCCTCTCGGGGGAGATTCTGGACCACTGTGGGCCCGGAGGACACCTGGCATGGATAGCAGGCAGGCACATGTGCAACCCCAAACACGTGGGCGGCAGCAGCTAGGCTCTCACCAGGGCAACTCACCTGCATGCCACAGACCCTGACACCCAGTGTAGCTGACGTACTCTGCTCGCACTTCCTCATCTGCCGGGCCGCCTTCTCAGCTGATGCATCATCACCATGCTGCCGGGTGCCCATCTTCAGGTCCAGAACACAGGGGTACTTGAAGTGGTGCACCACGTTCTCAAGCAAGAGGAACTCTGGACCACGTCAAGGAGAGTAACAGCCACACTCACCATCAGCCCCAACCATGAAACCACAACCAAGTTTTTCTACAAAAGGGGGCATTCTCTTTAAATGTAATCTGTATTCACCTCACAAATTCTCAATTTGTGACCTATCAAATTATTGATAGGCACCACAGGCCTATCAATTATTTTCAAAAATGTTTCTACTGTGGCAAAATACACATAACAAAATTTACCATTTTAACTATTTTTTAAAAGTGTTTATTTAGTTTTGAGAGAGAGAGAGCACACACGCGCAGTAGCTGGGGAGAGGCAGAGAGAGATGGGGACAGAGGACCTGAAGCAGGCTCTGCACTGATTGCAGACAGCCCGACTCAGGGCTCGAACTCACAAACTGTGTGATCATGACCTGAGCCGGAGTTGAATGCCTAACCGACTAAGCTGCCCAAGCACTGCCCGCCCCCCCACCCCTGAGCCATTTTAACTACTTTTAACTGCACAGTTCAGTGGCATTAAGTACATTCACATTACTGTGCAACCACCATCACCCTTCATCTCTGGAACTTTTTTATGTTCCCAAACAGAAACCAGAAATTGTACCCACTACACACACTCCCATTCCTCTTCACATCCCCATGTCTGGGAACTGCCATTCCAGTTTCTGTCTCTATGAGTATGCCTACTCTAGATACTTCATATTTGTCTTTTTGTGTCTGGCTGTTTCAGAGCAAAATGTTTTCAAGTTTTAACCATGCTGTAGCATGTGACAAAATTTCATTCCTTTTTTATGGCTGAATAATTTTCCACGGTATGGATCTATGACAATCTGCTGATACCATCACATTTATTTTATTCTACTTTACTCTGTCTGGTAGGCATACACAAACTAAAGAAGGTCTGCCAGATTCACATGCATCCCTGGCACCGTAAGTAAACCAAGGCCCTGCTCAAGCCATACCGCATCCAGGCCTAAAAGAAATAGGGAAGACATCTTCACAGCACTATCACAAACACGAGAAATCAGGTTTACCACTTCCAAACAGGAATCTTAGGAAAAGATGGATTTAAATTTCTACCCTGTCAGGGCACTTGGGTAGCTCAGTTAAGCGTCCGACTTCGGCTCAGGTCACAATCTCACAGTTCTTGAGTTCAAGCCCCACATTAGGCTGTGCACTGACAGTGCGGAGCCTGCTTGGGATTCTCTCCCTCTCCCTCTGCACCCTCCCACACTCTTCTATCTCAAAATAAATTAAAAAAAAAAAAAACTTTAAGTAAGTAAATAAATAATACATTTCTATCCTGCCATTTACTGACTAAACTTCAAACCAGTGGACTATATACTTCAGCTTGTCCCTTAGTACTTTTAGGACCTTCTGCTCAAAATGCCTCTATGGTCCTGGGCGGCTGGTATTTATACCCATGTCCTCATTTAAATCTGTGGTCTGCAACCACCCTGGATAAAGGTACACAGGCTAGTCACAAGGCTGCCAAAAGTCATCAAGGCCCAAGCCTGGACCTCAGTTCCATACTGGAGGACCATGAAGCAACCACAGTCTTGGATGATAACATACTTGGCATTGCTCGATGATGCACATATTAACATCTCCTAATTCTTTAAAGAAGATCTACTAGAAAACCATTAAATTTGGCTATTAATTTCATCATCTGCAATAACTTATAAACAAATGACAATAGAACTTAAAAAGGGCTGCAGAAATATCTCACAGTGCCCAAGAGCATGGGCTCTTGAATCTTGCTTTGGCCTCTCATGGGCCTGGGCACAACACTTAACCCCCTTGGGCTTCCATCTCCTTATCTTTATTTATTAAAAAAAAATTTTTAATGTTTATTTTTGAGAGAGAGAGACACAGAGTGTGAGCAGGGGAGGGGCAGAGAGAGAGGGAAACACAGAATTCGAAGCAGGCTCCAGGCTCTGAACCATCAGCACAGATGCGGGGCTCGAACTCACAAACCGTGAGGTCATGACCTGAGCCGAAGTCGGATGCTCAACCGACCGAGCCACCCAGGCGCCCAGCCATCTCCTCATCTTTAAACTGGCATCGTAACATTTTCTCCTTCAAATGACTGTTACGAAAACTGAGTAAACAGGCCTCAACACATTCCCCTCAGTTTCTCAGTAAGTATTAGTCATTTACTGCCTACTGCTTCAGATAGTAACTGACCAGCAGAATTCCCATTTTATAATATTTCTTTGCGTTTACCATCTTAAAGACTATTATACGCTGTTCAGGTATGGTGTTTCTCTTTGGACAAAAAAAAGTACCACTTTGTAATTATTATCTTTTGGGAGTGGAGAAATGTATGTGTGCATATGCACGTGTGCACACAAACGCAGATCCCTGATTCTAGACCTGCACTGACAAATCTGGTAGCCACTAGCCACATCTGGCAATTTGAATTTAAGTAAGTATAAAATTCTGTAACTCAGGCACAGCAGCCACATTTTGGTTACTCAGTATGGCCGGTGGCTGCCATACTAAACACAGATACAGATACTTCCATGGTCTCAGAAAGTTCTACCAAACAGCACTCTTCTAGACTGCCAAGTTGAAGCTTCAGGCTTACCAGCCCCAAAAGGCAGAAAAAAACATGTCAATAAAACAAAGAATGACAGGGGTGCCTGGGTGGCTCAGTCAGTTGGGCATCCAACTCTTGGTTTTGGCTCAGGCCGTGATCTCACAGTCTGTGAATTCAAGCCCCGAGTCCAGCTCTCACTGGCAGTGCAGAGCCTGCTTGGGACTCTCTCTCCATCTCTGCCCCTCCCCAACGTGTGCTTGCTCTCTCTCTCTCAGAATAAATAAACTTAAAAAAAAAAAAAAAAAAAAAAAAAAGAACGACAAAGAGCCTATGAAAAAGGGAGATGAGAACAAGTGGGGCTCCTGAACAGAGAGGGCCCTGGCCATGGTACTAGAAGGTATCCTGACACAGGAGCTACCCACGGTCGCAGCAAGGAACACCGCTGAAGTAGTAACAAGGATACTGTACAGCTTTCGGTCCTTGGACTCCGAGCGCATGCGGCTCAGCTGCTGCTTGTGACAGCGCAGACTCCAGGGGTTATGGCTGATCTTCTCAGAACTCAGACCGCTGTTGCCATCCAGCATCTGGAAAGGGACGTCTGAGTGGCTGTGGAGCTCCACCTTCGGACTCTTTGCCTCCTGGGAGCTAAGAAGGAAGAACATAACACATTGCTGAAGGGGATCAGACGAGTCACCCTCTGGGGTCTCAGTGCAAAGGGTGAAGGAGACCTGGATCAGACCTAATCTGCCACCCTGGTGGCACCAGACCCTGGTGACGGGTGACACAGGGACCCCAGATGCAAGAGTGCATAAAAGTGAGCAATAAGTAGTATTTATACTTGTGTCTCTGAAAACTGTCTGAAAAATAACTCTTTGCACCAAATTACGTGATGAAGATACCACTCCGGATCCATTAGGAAGGCTATCACAAAAATAAACCAGAACAAGTGTTGTAGAGGATGTGGAGAAACTGGAACCCTCAAATATTGCTGGAGAGCATGTAAAATGGTATAACTGCTATGAAAAAGTCTGGCGGTTCCTCAAAAAGTTAAACGTACAATTATCATATATGACCCAGCAATTGCACTCTTTTGTATATACCTGAAAGAACTGAAAACAGAACTCAAATAGAAACTACACAAATATTTGCAGCATCATTACAATAAATAAGAGGTGAAGCAACCCAAGTGTCCATCAGTGGATAAATGGATAAACAAAACATGGTGTGCCCATACAATGGAGTGTCATTCAGCAATAAAAGGAATGGAATTCTGACGCATGCTATAACCTGGATGAACCCTGAAACATCCTGCTAAAGTGAAATAAGCCATACACAAAAGGAGAAATGCTGTATGATTCCACTCATCTGAGGGAACTGCACATTCACAGAAACAGAAAATAGAAAGGCAGTTGCCAGGGGCTGGGGGGAAGGGGAATGGAGAGTTATTTAACAGGTGTGGAGCTTCTGGCAGAGATAAAAAGGAGTTCTGAGAACGGACAGTAGTGATCGCTGCACAACAGTGTGAATGTACTTAATACTACTGAACTATACACTGAAAAAAAGGTGAAAATGATACGTTGTTAGATGTACTTTACAATTTAAAAAAATACAAAAATTGACAAACGTGCAGTCACACACTTAACAAATATAGGGTGGAGCACGGGACACCACTGTCAAGAACACGAGTAACTATCATATTTCTGTCCACATCTACAACCAAATTTTTAATAAGATCTAAAGAAAGCATATGCTGACATTATACGCTTATAAATGTCTGTCTGCTTGTGTATCAACCTGGAAGAAAGAGGAAAACATCAAAGAAAAAAAGGCAGGATAGGCCCCAAAGAAACTTTCTCAGTGGACAAAGTTTGTGCCTGTGGAAGTCATGAAGCCATTTCAGTAAGGGGATTTTATTTCTAAAATAAGTCAAACCACAAAGGGGTTTTATTTATTTATTTATTTATTTATTTATTTATTTATTTATTTATTTATTTATTTTTTAATTTATTTTTTCAACGTTTTTTATTTATTTTTGGGACAGAGAGAGACAGAGCATGAACAGGGGAGGGGCAGAGAGAGAGGGAGACACAGAATCGGAAACAGGCTCCAGGCTCTGAGCCATCAGCCCAGAGCCCGACGCGGGGCTCGAACTCACGGACCGCGAGATCGTGACCTGGCTGAAGTCGGACGCTTAACCGACTGCGCCACCTAGGCGCCCCAACAAAGGGGTTTTATTGAGAAGGTGACTCCAACTGAAAATATTAGGACTTTACTACAACTTCCTTTTTCCCACCAACACAAAAATCTTTGAAGTAACTTGCAATGTTCCTTCACCATGCCAAGCCAAGCCAAGCACTGGAGAAGCCATGTGCGCTGCAAACAGCAGAGCAAGCCTGCAGCTCCGAGCAGAGGCAGAGCACTGCAGCAATATCAAATGCCACCGTCCTCCCCAGAACTTCTGGCCTCTCCTTTAACTGTAGATGGAGTAAGTCATGCAGAGTTGAGCCAGCCACTAGGGCTGGTGTGTACCAGAAATTGCTGACATTCCCCTGCAGGGTGATTGGACAGACTGGGTGAAATGGCTGAGAGACACGGGCAGAGATCCCTTTCCCCTTTAACTGAAAGTAGAGGAGCCACCAATGCCTCTCAGCGTCAGAAAACTCTCATTTTCTTCTGGTGAGGGCATGGCTAAGGCCATTCATGGATGCTTTCTTTGTGATCCTCTTTAAGAAACAATAAGGCTTACTCATCTGCCAAGTAAACCCAAGTAAGTCCTCTGTGCCCGCACGGGGCACCCATTCCTCCTGGCATTACCCTTGGTATTGTAGCTCTGGCCCTGGTGAAGAATAAGCTGCATTCCTAGAAGTGACTTAGTGCCTCTGAGAACGGGCCAGAGGTCTGGTCACTGCACACAGAGCTGTCACTTTCAGAGCAGAGCCTTGAACCTGGACATGGGTAGACTTTGATGTTATTCTATGTTCATTGGCTTTTCACCAGATGACTCGAGAAGCAATTTCTGTACCTTTGGCGGACCAAAGAAAGCCCACTCTAAAGAGCTATTGAGAGAAAGGCTTCAATGCCAGCTATGGGCTTGAGGACTTGGGGAACATTCCTTGTCACATGAATGACTAAGCTTAGGTCCCACAATCATCAGTGAAGAGGAAGCCCCTTGGGGAATGAACAAGAAGCCCTGAAGAAGTGCTTCTGCAGACCAGAGTCTATTTTACACACACACACACACACACACACACACACACACACACACACACGAATATTACTCTATCAAAAAGAATGAAATCCTGCCATTTGCGATGACATGGATAGAGCTAGAATGTATTATACTAAGTAAAATAAGTCAATCAGAGAAAGACAAATACAATATGATTTCACTCACATGTGGAATTTAAGAAACAAAACAGACGAACGTATGGGAAGAGGGGGGAGACAAGAGAGGGAAACTAACCACAAGAGAGACTTGATGATAGAGAACAAACTGAAGGTTGATGGGCGGGGGCGGGGGCATGGGCTAGATGAGTGAGGGCACCTGTTATGATGAGCACTGGGTGTTGTAAGTGATGAATCACTGAAGTCTACTCCTGAAACCAATATTGCACTACAGTGCAATATTAAATATTTAGTTAAATATTTAGTTAAATAACTAAAATCTAAATTAAAAAAAAAAAAAAAAAAAAAAAAGCTTAACTCCTGGAGACCCTGCTTACTCAGAGTGAAGGCCTCTCCTCTCCAGAAATGCAGATCTGGCCCAGAGAGGAAACATCACACACTCAGCCAGAGTCTCGTGGGGTTCTGTGCGCCTCGATGTGAGTGTGTCCTCTTCCATCAATGGGAGTAAGGAGAGCCGGAACACTCTGGGCTCTTACTGCTTCAGGAACTAGGGTGCACAGCACGTGTTGCTCAACTGACCTGATGTCAGAGATAAACTAATGTGCTGCCACACGCATATAAGAAAAGTCCCAAATCTAACTTCTAAGTTGAGGCACAGATCTTATTCACTGAAACTTATTTTTAAGTGAAGTTAAATATACTTTAAAAAAAGGGGTTTTTTTCAAGTAATCTCTATACCTAGTAACATGGGGCTCGAACTCATAATCCAGAGATCAAGAGTCGCATGCTCCACCCACTCAGCCAGACAGGTGCCCCCAAATTAAATATAAAGTAATTTAGTCATAGAATTTTGATTTTACCTTGTTTCAGGAAGCTCATATTATTTTTAGCTTACGTTAGTTTTATTAAAATTTTTTTTTTTTTTTACAACTCAGTGGTTTCTTTAGTATATTTATAAGGTTATAAAACTTCACCACTATCTAATTTTTAGGACACTTTCATTACCCCCAAAACAAACACTATCACCATTAGCAGTCACTTCCTATCCTCCTCTCCCCCTCAGCCCCTGGTATACCTTAACTTGCCTTCCTGTCTCATGCACTTGCCTATTCTGAACATTTTCTATATATGGAATCACATATGTTTTTTTGTGACTTCTTTCACTCAGCACTTTAGTTTTTAAAGTTCATCCCTGTTGTGGCTCATATGAGCATTCCATTCCTTTTTATCACTGGATAATATTCTATTATATGGATACACCACATTTATTTATCCATTCATTAGCTGATGGACACAGTTGTTTTCATTTTTTGGCTGTTAGGAATAATTCAACTATAAACATCTGTTTACAAGTTTTGTGTCTGAATGTATTTTTCCAATTCTCTTGGTAAATACTCCTATTCCTAGGAGTAGCATTGATGGGGTTAGCTTTCTGAAGAATAATTATTTTTCCAGAGTGGCTGCACTGTTTTACATTCCCATCAGCAATTTAAGAGGGTTCCAATTTCTCTAAATCTTCATCAACACTTTTATTGTCTGTCCTTTTGATGATAGCTACCCTATGAGAGTTCACATTTCTTGCATAAAATATCAAGAGAGACAATGCTTTATACACTATTTTCCTAATCTACAAGAAAAATAATTTCCAATGCAATAAACTAAATTTTAGTTGCAGGGAAAGGGTTAACAGCTGACCTCATCGAGGTCAAAGAACCTTGTACAGAACCCTTAAAGAACACTGGTCTGGATGGCCTCTCACTGCGCTTAGGCAGTCCTACAGGTCTGAAAGCAGGTGCAACCTCACCGTGGACCAAGGCATTTCGACCTTACGTGTGAGACACAACAAAGCTGGAGAGCACAGAGCATGGGGAGTCCTTGCTTCTGAAGGGCTGAGATCTTCACCATCACTCTCTCTTGACCAGCTACATCCATACACAGAAGGCAGCATCACTGGGGTGATGTGACACACTCAGGTGGTAGCCAAAGAATACCAGCCATCTTTCCCCAAGCTTGGGCCCTACTTCCCCATGTGTCAGGACTCTAGAGAGGTCTTGAGTGTTTGTAATGCCAGGACCAGTCATGCACCTTCACCCTGCTCACCACCCCCTTACCTCTCAGAGGTTTCAAGGGACAGGCTGGCTTTCTCTTCCTTGTGGTCACTGCCACTGCCTGACCGGTGCAGGCTCCGGCGGGAGTGTTTGCGCCGAGGTTGCTCCCGCTCTGGTGTGTCATCCTGCTCCACAGTCTCACTTTCCACATAAGGGTAGGCCACCAAGTTGATGTAACCATCACTGTCTCCCTCAAAACAGACAGACACCACGCCTGTTGAAAAAAAGGCAGCCAGTCAACAAATGTCTACACAGGTTGGGTCTATGCAGCACAGACTGCTGGCACTTGCCATCTCACAGCACATCACCTGCCATGAACCAACTGAAGATCAATGTAGGAACAATGACCAACAGACCTCTTTCCAGAAGACAGCTGACCACTCACCCCAACTCTAAGTCTGCTACTTAACCTCTGATTGGGGGTTAATCTCTGTTTATTTCCCACTCTCCTCTGCAGCCCTCTGATTTTCAACGACTGACTCCTGTACCATTCAAAAGAACTGTGTTCACTGGAGACACCCACACCTAACATGATTTAACCCTCTACTTATACAACTGCTCTGTGATACTGCCATTCCCTGTGTCATTTTCTTGCTCTGTTTCTCTCTGCCTGGCAGAGTCACCTAGAGACAAGACTTCTTCCAGCAAAACAGTCCCAAAAAGAAGTCTTCTGCCCACACTAAGCATCAGGCGATTCTAACCTCACCAGACAGAACTTCTGCCTCACCAAACCACCAGTATTCCTAAGTTGACACCTTTCTACCCTCCATGCTGTACTCAGGCAAAACAGCTTACCGTGTCCATTTTTTACCCAACAGGTTATCCGTTATTTCTTCTGAATCGTTAACAAAGGATTTAAAACACAATACCTAGAAACCTAACCCAAGGACATTAAAACAAAAAACAAAAAACAACAAAAAAAAACAAAGTCCAGGCTGCCCTTTGTCTAACTTCCACATCTAACCTTCTGTCACTACATGTCTCCTTTACACTCCCGGTGTACAAAATTGGCTCCATAATCTGAACAAAAATGAGAAGCATTTATGAATAAGTCAATGTCAGACTAAGAATATCCTTCTCTTTGGTCCATTTCATCCTCATTCCCTAGGCCCTTTTAGAAAAAATTCCTTAAACTTGAAATTCTTTTTTCATACTTCCCACTATACTGCTCAAATGTATGCCACACTTCCATGGGCCTCGCATCTGTACCCTGGCTTGCTTTCATAGATGGCTACCTCTCCTGCAGGTTTTCACCTTTGTAACTTCTTGTCTTCACTAGAACCTCAACTGTTCCAGCTTGAATGCTCTCTGGTCTGCCAATCTTCTCTGTCTCCTGGGCTCCCCTTGTGCTCTGACCTAAAGTGTCCTCCAGGCCTGCCACACAGCTGTCACGCTGACCAGGGTGAGGGTTGAGGGTCATTCCTTCTATGGTCCTCTACTTCTCCCACTCTTGGTTTACTCCTTAGAGTGGAAGATGTCTTCAAAGTAGCTTTCTAAGAAAGGGCGTTCAGGAGGTCACTTTTGAGTCCTTTGCAGGATTTTATTCTGCTCTTACACTTGACTGACTGAAGACAAAATTCTATGTTGTCTGCAAATAAAGAGTTTTACTTCTTCCTTTCCAATTGGAACGCCTTTTTATTATTTCTATCTTGCCTAACCACACTGGCCAGAACCTCCAGGAAAATGTCAACTAGAAGTGGAGAGCATGAACATCCTTGTCTTATTCCTGATCTTGTGGGGCAAGGCAACTGTTTTGTCATTATGATGCTGGCTAGACGTTTTTCATAGATGCCCTCAGGTTAAAGAACTGTCCTTCTATTCCCAGTTTGCTGCTGTTGTTGTTTTATCAAGAACAGATGTTGGATATTGTTGAATGCTTTTTCTGCATCTGCTAAGATATAGATGGTTTTTCTTTTTTTAGATTATTAATATGACGAATTCCATTTAACCTTTGAATGTTAAACCTACCCTGTATTACTCAGATAAACCTTACCTGGTTATGATGCAGTGTCCTTTTAATACACTGTTCTAGTCAATCGACTAAAATTGTATTCAAATTTTTTACATCTAGGTTGGTGAGGGGCATTTATTTTCTCATAGTGGTCTTGCTGAATGAGTTGGGACATACTCTCTAATTTTTTTGGAAGAGTTTCTGTAGAACTACTATTTCTTAAATGTTTGGTAGAATTCACCATGAAGCTGTGTGGGCCTGGAGTTTTCTCTGCTAGAATGTGTTGAACTCCAATTTCAATTTATTTGATAGGACTATTCAGAGTCCCCATTTCTTCATGAAAATTTTCATAGCTTGTATCTTTCAAGAAATTGTCTCTTTCATCTAAGTTGTAGAATTTATTGGGATAAAGTTTCTCAAAATATTCTTTTATCTTTAAATATCAGTAGATCCTAGTGAAGACACATATATCATTTCTGATATTGGACATTTATGTCATCTCCTTTCCCTGACCAGTCTGGCTAGAGATGTTGTTCTCAAAGAATCAGCCTTTTGTCTTTGGTTTTCATTTATTTTCTTAATTTGGTCTTTGGGTTTCATTTATTTTTTTAATTTTTGCTCATTTTCATACTGAACTATCTTTTCCATACTGATTCACATTAATTTAGATATAGATCTATATTCTGGAAACTAATCCTTGGTCAGTTATATATGTGGTAAATATCTTTACTCATTTTCTCTAAAGGTGAATTTTAATAAACATAAGTTTTAAATTTTATATAGTCAAATATATCATTTGATCTTTTACGATTAGCTCTTTTCTGTCTTGAAGGCTCATCTAAAGCTATACTGGAAACCTTTCATTCTCTTCAGGTACATACTTTTGAGTATGTACTCAGACCACTGGCAGACACAGAGCATCATACCTGATACGGGGAGATATGGCTATGCTGTGGATAGGGCAGGAAGAAGTTCTACAAATAGTAGATGAAACTTGCCAATTAAACGAATCCTGCAATCTACTACTAGTTTAAGAAGAAAATATTTTTGATCCTGACATTATTTTTTACATCAGTACTCACACCTAGGTAGAATGCAGATGGGCAAATGAAAAATCAATGGTCTGATATAAGCCCCAATTTTCTTGGCAATTGTAAGACTAATTTCAATAGACACTAAAGATTACATTTGGTGGAGGTTTTGGTATTTTTAAAAAATATATTTTTAGAAATTATAGTAAAAAAATACATAACATAAATTTATCATCGTAACCATTTTTTCCTAAATGTTTTATTTTTGAGAGAGAGAGACAGAACATGAGTGGGGGAAGGGCAGAGAGCGAGGGGAAACAGAATCTGAAGCAGGAGCCAGGCTCTGAGCTGCCAGCACAGAGCCCGACGCAGGGCTCGAACCCACAAACCGTGAGATCATGACCTAAGCAGAAGTCAGATGCTTATCTGACTGAGCCACCCAGGTACCCCTCATTTTAACCATTTTTAAACATACAATTCAGTGGCATTAAGTGCATTCACAATGTTGTCTACCATTATCATTATCTAAATCCCAAACTTTCTCATCACTTCAAACAATTCTATACCCATTAAATAATAACTCCCCCTCTCCTCCTCACCCAAACCCAGGTAACCTCTAATCCACTTTGTCTCTTTACACACTTGCCTATTGTAGATATTCTATATAGGTGGAATCATGTAATTTCTGTCCTTTTGTGTCTGGCTTATTTCACTTAGCATAATGTTTCCAAGATTCATCCATGTTGTAGCATGTATCAGAACTTCATTTCTTTCTAAATCTGAATACTATTCCATTGTGAATATATATCCCAATTTGTTTATTGATACACTTACTGCTGACACATGGGTTGTGAATATTGTGAATAATACTTCTGTGAATATTAGCTTTATGAGCATCAGTTTGAGTCCCTGATTTTAGTTCTTTTGGGTACACACCCAGGAGTGGAACTGCTGATCATATGGTAATTCTGTTTAACTTTTTGAGGAACTACCAAACTGTTTTCTGTAGTGGTTGCACCATTTGACATTCTTACCGGCAGTGTTCTATTTCTCCACATTCTTGCCAACTCTTACTTTCCTTTTTCTTGTTTTTAATTATTATAGCCATCCTAGTGTGCACGAATGGTATCTGATTTGTGGTTCTGATTTGCATTTTTAAAAATTTTATTTATTTTGAGAGAGCGCACGCAAGTGGGGAAGGGGCAGAGGGGGAGAGAGAGCAAACCCCAAGCAGGCTCTTCACCACCAGTGCAGAGCCTGATGCAGAGCTCAAACTCACTAACTCACAAAGTCACTAATCATGACCTGAGCTGAAGTCAGATGCTTAATTGACTGAGCCACATGGGTGCCACCAATTTGCATTATCTTAATGACTAATGACATTGATGTGTTGTTAGTCATTTGTGTATCTTTTTCTGGAGAAATGTGTATCCAAGTCCATTGTGCAATTTTGAATCCAATGGTTTGCTATTGTTTTTTTTTAAGTTTATTTATTTTGAAAGCGAGTGCATGAGAGCCAGCAGGGGAGGGGGAGGAGGAAGAGAGAGAGAGAGATAGAAAGAGATAGAGAAAGGGAAAGAGAAAGGGAGAGAGAGAGAGAGAGAGACAGAGAGAGGGAGAATCTCAAGCAGGCTCTACATTGTCAGTGCAGAACCTGACACGGGGCTGGAACCCACAAACTATGAGATTATGACCTGAGCCAAAAGCAAGAGTTGGACACTTAACCGACTGAGCCACCTTGGAACCCTGCTGTTTTCAAAACAGAACCAGAAGAATATTACATTTGAAGGAATATTCTAGGACTACAAAACAAGAGAGAAGCCAGAATCAAACACATTGCTGTCTCTAAGTGGCTAAGAACAGTTGCAAATGCTTTATATGCAGCTTCAGCCACCAACTCATCCACACTCAACACATCCATGGCCAAACCTTCTGCTATAAATATGCCAAAATGAGATAGAGAACTATAAGCCCTGTTAGCTCAGAGTCCTTCTGATGCTAAGGAAAAAAAAAAAAAAAAAATCTTAAAAGGGAGTCAAATCCTGGCTCCAGAGAAATGTTTTCTAAATCACAACCGACAGAACTGGGACAAGTTCAAACCTCCAGGTGGCTCCCAGGAAAGGACTGTCAGTAGTGGTTCAGTTTTTCCCCAACCTTTCTCAGACTGGGGAACAGAAGTCTTTAAAAGCCATAGCAAATCATTAGTACCTATTTTCTTTTCTCGGGCTGCATTTTCACTAGGTAAAATAAATATACTTTCTCAAATATACAATTAAACCAAAAATTGATCCTTTCTTATTAAGTCAAATGAAGCCCAATTTATCGAAAGAAAATTGAAGATATTATTGGTCCAATTAATATATATCAAAACCCAACAGTACAGGGTTTTTTTTTTTTTGAAATACATTTAATATTATAGAAAGTTACCAAAAATATAGAATTCCCATATACTCAGCTTCCTCTAATGCTCCCGTGAGGCCAGTGTATCAGGTAAAGCCCTATCACAAAGTGACACATCTCTCCTTCTCTGGTTGCAGGCCATGTGCAGGAAGACTCTCTGACCCAACTCTTCAAGCTCTTGAATCCCATCAAGGTATTTTAAAATGTCTGTCTGAACTGAAAAGCTATGGTTAATGGTCACACCAAGATGACTGACATGTCAGATGTGGACTTGGATGTAACCAACACAATCCAAGCTGATGAGCCAACTGCTTTACTAACCAATGCATTGGACTTAAATTCCATGCTTGGAAAGGATTATGGAGCACTGAAAGACAAGGGCACTGAAAGATCATGATTAACACAAACCCCACCTCCCCCCACCCCCCTTGTGCTGTACTGCAGGGTCCTGTTCACTGTTCTCACGCATACAGCAGTCAACAGCGAGCCCAATGTCTTATCGAGTGCTTTGGCAAGCACACCAAAAAAACCAGCCCCTCATGAGTATCACCTAGGGTTTATTCTAATTGGGAAGAATGTGCTGAAGATTAAAATGCAGTTCAGTATCCAAACGATGTGTCCCATCAAAGGAGAAAGAAACATTGCACATTTTTTCTTTTGTTTGGCCAGAAGGATAATGCTATAAATTTAACCCTTGTAAAAACCTGGGTAGATAATAGCTATTTTTCAGCTAAAAGAAGGAAGCAGTAAAGAAGAAGCCACTATATGGGGGTACCTGGGTGGCTCAGTCGGTCAAAATCCAACTTTTGATTTTGGCTCAGGTCATGATCTCACAGTGGTGAGATCAAGCCTCATGTCAGGCTCTGTGCTGAGCATAGAGTCTGCTTGAGACTCTCTCTCCCTCTCTCTCTGCTCCTCCCCTGCTCACATGCGCACACCCTCTTTCTCAAAAATAAATAAATAAATGAACATTTTTTAGAAAGAAGAAGCCACCACTATGTTCCACTCCGTGAAGGCTACTCTTGGGAAGAGCCCCTGGCTTGCTGGGAATGAACTCGCTTCAGCAGATGTTGTGCTGTGGTCTGTGTTCCAGCAGATGGAAGGCTGCAATATGATGGTGCCAGCCAACATGCAGAGATGGATAAGGGCCTGTGAAAACCTGGCCCCTTTTAACACTGCCCCCAAGCTCCTTAAGTGAATTTCAGTAATTGATTTTAGATTTTAAGAACAGTGCTGTTTCATGCATATTGTTGATAAACTGACTTATTCTAAAATCATCAATACTGTCTTCATTTAAGCCAGTTGTTGAACATCAATAAGAGCATATTAAAAAAAATTGTTAAAAGTGAAATCATAATTTATAATTACCAAAACCAAGAAATGAACACTGACATAATAATATTAAGTAATCTGTATACTTTATTTGAATGTTGGCAGTTTTCCCACTTATATTCTTTTTCTGGTTCAGGATTTCACTTCACATTGCATTTAGTCCTCCTTAGTCTCCTCCAATCTGATATAGTTTCTTTCTCTTTCATGACTTTGACACTTTTGAAGAACACTAACAGTTATTTTGTAGCATGTCCCTAAATTTGGATTTGCATTATATTTTCTCATGATTAGATTGATATCACTCATTTTAGGCAACAGAAATGATCTTGTGTCCTCCTCAGCTCTTATGTCAGAAGGTACAGGTCTTGTTACTGGTGATTTAACTTTGATCACTTGGTTAAGGTGAAGTCTGCCAGGTTTCTCCTTTGTAAAGTTATTATTTTTCCTATTGTAATTAATGAATATCCTATAGGGAGATACTTTGAGACTTTCTAAATATTCTGTTTCTTATAGTATGTTAGCCCACTCATTTTAGAATCAATCATGGTTCTTGCCGGGGACAATTATTACTGTGTTGTGTGTCTAATGGTGACTTCTGTTTCCATCATTCCTTCTATATCTTTTAATTAAAAGGAATTACAATTCTATAAGGAAGAAATGTCCCTTCTCACCCATTTATCTATCAGTATGGAGTTAGGGATATTTTATTTCTCATATTCTAGATTTGGCCACTGGGATTCCCTGATATCGGCTCTTGTGTGCTTGTAACATACACTCCCATCATTTTTGACCATTTCTTTACTTTTAGTTACCAGGGGATGCTCCAGGCTCATCTTTTATTTTCCTGCCCCAATTCAGAAACCAATCATTCCTCCAGGGAGTTCTGCTTCCCTTTACTGTAGGAATGGTATTTAGAAGGACCAAGATCTTGGCCCTATGATTGCTACTGGAGTATCATTGTTTTTAGGCCCTTTCAGCAGACAGATCTGGGAAATACATGTATAAATACTAACCTACACATACACATATATCTCTTTATTGCCAGGAACACAGGTGTTTTTAAAATTCAACCAAGCTAAGGAAAAATGCCAATAATATTCTGTGTTTTGGTAAGTTTCAAGAGGGGTTTTTATGTATTTAGTATTACCAGCGGCAGTCATCAGGGGTTACCACATGTAGTACCAAATATGAAGTTCTAGGCTTCTATATCCTTATGCAAAACTTTCCCTAATCCATTAGTCAAGTATTTATTAAGCATCTACTAGATGCCAGGCCCTGTAACAGTTTGGCAGTTCTTCAAAAAGTTAAACAGAATTACCATATGATCCAGCAGGTTCCACTCCTAGGTATGTACCCAAAAGAAATAAAAGCAGAGACTCAAACAGATGCTTATAAGCTAATATTAACAAAAGCATTATTCACAATAGTCCAAAGTGGGAACAACCCAAGTGTCCGTCAACAGATAAGTGGATAAACAAAATGTGATATATATTCACAATGGGTATACAGCCATAAAAGGACATGAAGTTCTGATACATGCTACAACATGGGTGAGTCTTGGAAACATTATGCTAAGTGAAATAAACCAGACACAAAAGGACAAAAAATTACATGATTCCACTTCTATGAAATATCTACAATAGGCAAATGTGTAAAGAGACAAAGTAGACTAGAGGTTACCTGGGTTCGGTGAGGTGGAAAGGGAGAGTTATTATTTAATGGATACAGAGTGGTTGTTTGAGGTGATGAGAAAGTTATGGAAGTAATGATAATGGTAGACAACATTGTGAATGTACTTAATGCCACTGAATTGTACATTTAAAAATGGTTAAATTTTATGTTATGTATATTTTGCCACAATAAAAAAAATTATGGATTTTTTAAAATCATTTTTTAACCATTAGTAACATTTTTAAATTTTTTTTTTATGTTTATTTATCATTTTTGAGAGACAGAGACAGAGTGTGAGTTGGGGATGGGCAGAGAGGGAAACACAGAATCCAAAGCAGGCTCTGGGTTCTGAGCTGTCAGCACAGAGACCTATGTGGGGCACAAACCCACGAACAATGAAATCACGACCTGAGCCAAAGCCAGACGCCCAACCGACTGAGCCACCAAGGAGCCCCTGAATTGATTTTTCTAAACTGAGGATCTCTTGGGGAGCCTGGGTGGCTCAGTCAGTTGAGAACCAACTTCAGCTGATGTCATGATCTTGCAGTTCATTGGTTTGAGCCCCGCCTCAGGCTCTGTGCTGACAGCTCGGAGCCTGGAGACTGCTTTGGATTCTTGTCTCCCACTCTCTCTGCCTCTTCCCAACCCACGCACGTGTGCTCTCTCTCTCTCAAAAAATTAAACATTAAAAAAATTTTTTAAATAAAATAAATTCAGGTATCCTTAAGTAAATAATGACGTAAACATGACTAAATTCATAACAGCTTTGGAAAATTAAAAAGTAGAATACAAGGAGCACCTGGGTGGCTCAGTCGGCTAAGCGTCCAACTTCAACTCAGGTCATGATCTCGCAGTTTGCGAGTTCAAGCCCTGTATCAGGCTCTGTGCTGATAGCTCAGAGCATGGATGCTTCAGATTCTGTGTCTCCCTCCTTCTCTGCCCCTCCCCTACTCATGCTCTCTCTCTCTCTCTCTCAAAAATAAATAAACATTATAAAAATTTTTTTTTAAAAAGTAGAACACAAAAATATAACTTATCCATGGTGGGCAATAAAAATGTATAAACAGAGTAACAAAAATCAAATTTTAAAATAAAGTGACTTAATTCTGGTATATATTCATGGGGTTCTATTCTATAAAGTTAATTTACATTTTCAAACACTGTTTTTCCTTCAAAAGTTAGGACTTTCAGACCTTCTCAATCCTTCTGTAAACTCCTTATCATCAATTCATTCCCCCAGCACAGACAAAGGCTCCACACAGCCTCCTTGCCAGCTGTCTCACTGCCTTGGCCTGGAAAGCATCCAACTCTTCCTCCTCCGGAACCAGAGAAGTACTGCCCCTCTCCTAGAGCATCCCAACAAACAGGGGAAACCACCTTGCTAAGAGCATGCTCTTCACCAACAGTATTTAATGCTGTGAATTCTTCCAGGTTTACCTATTGGTGAATTCAGATTTTCAAGATCTAAAGACTGTGCTGGTGCTTTCAGTCTCAAATTGTGCTTAACAAAGTGATTTAGTTTGAGACAAAAGAGACCTACAATCATATCACCTGGCCCACAACACAAGGAAAACTGAGCTGAAAACCTGCAAAAGCCCAAGGCTACTGCTCTCTCCAAACTGGCCAGTGACTGACCTTTGTATTCAGGGGTGAACTCCTTCATTTCGGGAGGGAGGGACTCATAGAACCGCTGCTCCCGGGAGATGAGAGGCTTGCACACAGTGTGGTCGTCGTAGCGCATCATGCTGCTGTGTCCGCCCACCTGGTGGATGAAGGGCTCCAGGAGGACTCCCCGGTCTCCGGCCCGACTTGCATTCTTGCCATACTGCCCCACTTCCATGGTTTGACAAACACACATTGCGTTGGGGGCCAGCTGCACACTGAGGGCAGAGGATGCAGCACATGGGCCACAAAAGGACAGCTAGGCAGAAGATCCTGGCAAACTGAAAGCCAACAGTCAGAGTCTGTTCAGCTTATTCTTCTTTCCTAACAGAAAGGAGAGAGGAAAAGAGGGAATCAAAACACCCGGAAAGCACAATTTTCCTACAGTTCAAAGAATATCTGCTCTATGAAAAGAATGGGATTCTGGGGGCACCTGGCTGGCTCAGTCAGTTGAGCATGTGACTTGATCTTGGGGTTATGAGTTTGAGCCCCACATTGGTCATAGACATTACTTTAAAAAAATAAAAAATAAAAATAAAAAAAAATAAAAAAAAGGGATTGTTTTGTTTCCTGCTATATATTCCCCCAAGCATGTACAATGCTGCCTGGTGCATGAGAGACAGGTGGTAAGTTTTTCTGAATGATACAACTTTGGTCTCCTCCATCCATTTTTTTTATGCACAGAAGCCCACATTCTCTTCCCTTCCTAGCTGTCATATACCCTCCATGTTCCCTATAGGATTTGATTTTAGAGCTGCAGTATGTTAACAGCCATCAGAAAGGCAACTCTCCCTGCTTATTCCACATTCAAAGATAAGTGTTCAGGGAAAAAAACAGAAGGCAACACAAATTCATTGTGTTCAGACTTCTCACCATATCCAGTAATGGTAAGGGTCTCGGGTCTCTCACTGACTCAAGGAAGGGTTTTTGTCTGGGAAATCAGGTCACACTTTCCAACTTTTCTGTTGAAGGTGCCAAGGAGCAGCCAGGGAAAGTCATCCCTTGCTGAGTTGTAGAATCATAAAAAGGGTTTGCTTTTCCCAAAGAAATTCAGGCTTCTGATTTCTTCTACTTTAAATCTGTGGCCATCAATTTATAGCCATGTCTGGCACCACAGAGCTTGCCTTTCTGTCTGACTCTACACCAACCAGTGGGACAAGGAAAGGCCCTTTGTACTTAAATACCTACCCTGTAATGTCAATTTTCTCTCAAGAAAGTTAAAGTAATGGGCAACTTCCCTAGTACTGAATATATTTTGTGATTAGGAATGTAGCAGGCAAGACTACATCTGAAAGATCAAGACGAAAGAAGAAAAATTAAATATTTGTGAAAGCAGGAATATGGCTTTACCTGCAAGAGATGAAATATTTTCTTCTGAACCTCATAACTTATGGGCATAATAGTCTACTGAAGAAAACTGCTGCAAAACTGCAGAAGTTCTTTTTTTTTTTAATGTTTATTTTTGAGAGAGAAAGAGTGCTAGCGGGGGAGGTACAGAGAGAGAGGGGGACAGAGGATTCGAAGTGGGCTCTGTGCTGACAGCAGAGAGCCCAACGCGGAGCTCGAACTCACAAATCCTGAGACCACGACCTGAGCCGAAGTGGGGCGCTCAACCAACTGAACCACCTAGGCACCCCTGCAAAAGTTTCTGAATTCAAAGCTGCCCACAAGCTCTATTTCACAGCTATCAATAAAAATAAATGATTTTCCATTCCCCTAACTGATCAGCACCACTTCAATAAACACATACTTTTTTGCTTAGCTATCCACTTTCCACTCCTCCCTACCCCCAGTTTTCCCCAGACTCTATTCACCCAAACAGGAGTTGGGTGCACACCTCTATGGCTCCTAAGGTACCTGTGCCAACTATCTCAGCCATACATCACTGTACCTTCATCTACTTGTCTGTCACCACCACCAAACCATTCCCTTGTATCTCTAACTAGGGTCCAAAGCAGTACCTGGCACACAGGAAATGCTCAAAGACAGGTTTGTTGGAACGAATGAAGTGATTCCAGGAAGATGGCTGCAGGGAGTAAAAGCACCAAATGAAAACAGAAGGAGTCACACAGTGGTAGTGTTAAGTGGAGAAGCAGCTTGAAGGGCCTCTTCTCGAGGCTCCTGGAGGTGCCTACGGTGGCAGTGGACACAGCTTAGCACTGTCAATCAGCTCTTACCCTGGCTCAGTTGTTCACTGGGATTGCCCCTGTGGGGGACAGGGTACCCAGGAAGGTGCCGAACTTTCTATTCTGGGTCAGTGGGTGTCTGGGAAAGGAGAGGGATGGACAGTGCCAAATGCCCCGGAAGAGCTGAACTCAGAGATGCGTGCCCAGCTTTGCAACCCCCACAGGACAGAGAAGCACAAGTCCAACCTCCAGTCAGATCTAGACTTTTGATCTTTTGTTTCCACATGATAGACACGTAAAATTATACTAGTGTTTTTGTGTTTCAAATATTTTCTTAGAAGTAAACATGTAAAACATTCCATATTTCTATGGCTTTGTTTGGCATTTCTTTTTAAATAAACCTAGAACCTAAAAAACTAAAGCGTCCAGAACTCTCCAGCCCTCGCTTACAAAGTGTGGAGCTGTGGGCGAGTCCCTTAACTGCAAATTTCCTCATCTCTAATTTGAAGACATGCCCACCGCTAACCCTGTGGGATATTCTGATGCAGGTGAAGGGGCCTGGGCTAGCCCTGCCTACTTCTACCCTTGGAAGTACTAGAAAGAGAAACAGGTCAGACTAAAAACAATCAGAGGTCGCTCCTGAAGTCTGGTGTCCACGAAGGCCCACTGTGAAAACCATGGAATGAGAATGCTGTAGATGATGACGTCTTTCTCCACTATTTCCTTACTAACAGAATCCCAATCAGGTAGTCCACCTTCACGTGAAACTGCATTCTAGTTAAGGGAGAATCTTGAACAGTAGTACTTCCTTCTGATCCTAAGAGACGGCTGATTTAGGAAAAGGGCATGTAACTTGTCTTCTAACCACGAGACATGAGGGGAAGTTGGCCAGGGGTCCTCTGGGAAAAGTCACCTTGCTCTTAAAGAACAAGAAGATGTCCCTTCACTTCCTCAAGATATTATTCTGTCTAGATGTGTATCTGAGACTACTGAAGCCAAGACACCTGGTGACCCTAAAAGATACTAGCCTAAAGACAAGGCCAACATGTTGAGCATGCAGCACAGAAGAATAGAAATCAGGGTCACTGATGTTGTCACTAAAGTACTGGATATCTTGTTATGTAACAAAAATAAATTTCCCTTTATGCTTTTAGCCAATCTCATTAGGGTTTTCTGCTACTTGTAGTCAAAACCATCCTAGATGAAGGGACAAAAAAAAAGCATCAAAATCCCCAGATCTCCAGGTAATACACTTTGCACATTAAAGAAGTGTCTTCTGATAAGGAAACTTCCAACAACTGAAGAACAAGCCCTTCAGTGATGACAAAGGACAATCTTCCCAAGCTCCAAAAGGAAAAATGTAGCTTTATAATCTTTAAACTGTCAGGGGCGCCTGGGTGGCTCAGTCGGTTGAGTGTCTGACTTCGGCTCAGGTCATGATCTCTCAGGTCTGTGGGTTCGAGCCCCGTGTCAGGTTCTGTGCTGACAGCTAGGAGCCTGGAGCCTGCTTTGGATTCTGTATCTCCCTCTCTCTCTCTCTGCCCCTCCCCAACTCATGCTTGCTCTGTCTCTCTCTCTGTCAAAAATAAATAAACATTTTATAATCTTTAAACTGTCCCCAAAGGCAGACAATCTGAATTATGTCTGGTCTATTAGGGCTGGCACCAAAATATTAAAAGAGAATCTGCCAAACACAAAATCCATTCTCTCATAAGTAGTAAGGAATCTACCCAAATAACCAAAATTAGCTTAGAACAGGCAAACCATAAAAGAAATTTATACTCCTGCCACGTCAGGACCTTAATTGATCATTATTTTTCACAAACACATCTAAATACAATGGAGCCAATAAATCCTATTTTTCAGAGTGTAATTAATCCTCAAAGATTTTCCAGGCCATCTTCTGCAAAATCAATGATCTGATTTCAAGTAGTTTATGCCATTCAAAGTGTCAATAGCTTCTGTCTTTTCTAGACTTAAATAAGGAACTACTAGTATGAAGAAAAATGTGTAAATTCCTTAAAAGCTACACAGTATCTGGGGCGCCTGGGTGGCTCACTCAGTTAAGCATCTGACTCAATTTTGGCTCAGGTCATGATCTCATGATCAAGTTCCATGTCAGGCTCTGCCCCGACAATGCGGAGCCTGCTTGGTATTCTCTCACTCTCTCTCTCTCTCTCTCTGCCCCTCCCCTGCTTGTGCTCTTTCTCTCAATATAAATAAATAAACATTAAAAAAATAATAATAATAAAGGAAAAAATAAAAGCTGCAAAATATCAAAAACATGTCATGGGGCGCCTGTGTGGTTCAGTCGGTTAAATGTCTGACTTCCACTCAGGTCATGATCTCACAGTTTGTGAGTTCAAGCCCCACACTGGGCTCTCTGCTGTCAGCATGGAGCCTGCTTTGGATGCTCGCTCTCTCTCTCTCTCCATCCCCAACTGCCTCGCTCTCTCCCTTAAATATAAACATTAAAAAAAAATTACTAAAAAAAAAAAAAAGTCATAAAGCCCAAATCAGGGTTTCATTGCCCTGGGTTAAACTAACAACAACCAACAAAAAACAAAAACAAAAAAACACCCATCAGTATATGTGTTGTTTTTTTTGTTCTGTAAACAACTCCAAAGGTTTCCCTGGGGGAAAATATAAATGATATGCTTTTTCCCATGTGGCAACACATGGAGGTTTTCTATTTGGTTTATAATACAACAGTGTTTCCTATGCACCTGATCTGAAATTAATATCGTTCAAGTATACAATGCACAAAAAAATTGGGGGCTATGACAATGGGAACAGAATATGACTATATCATATATCATATCACATCATATCATGTGAGAGAGACCGCACGCACACACGTGAACACAGGAGAGGGGCAGAGGGAGAGAGAGAATTTTAAGCAGGTTCCATGCTCAGCATGGAGCCTGACACAGGGCTTGATCCCATGATCATTACCTAAGGTGAAATCAAGAGCTGGATGCTCAATCAACTAAGCCACCCAGGTGCCCCAGAATGATTTACAAAATGTTAATTCCAGTGGTTAATATACAGTGTTGTATTAGTTTCAGGTGTCCAATACAGCGATTCAACAATTCCATACATTATTCAGTGTTCACTGTGGTGTTTTTTTAACTTTTTTAAAAAGTTTATTTATTTTGAGAGAGAGAGAGAGCATGCGCATGCTAGTGGGGGGCATGGGGGGAAGGGGGAGGGAGGGAGAGGGAGGGAGAGGGAGGGAGGGAGGGAAAGAAAATATGCCAAGCAAGCTCTGCACTGTCAGCGCAGAGCTCAATGTGGGGCTCAAACCCATGAACCTGAGATCATGACCTGAGCCGAAGTCAGATGCTTAACCAACTAAGCCACCAAGGCGCCCCATGATAAGTGTATATTCTTAATCCCCTTCACCTATTTCCCCCCTGGTAAACATCTGTTTGTTCTCTACAGTTAAAAGTGCTTTTTGGGGCGCCTGGGTGGCGCAGTCGGTTAAGCGTCCGACTTCAGCCAGGTCACGATCTCGCGGTCCGTGAGTTCGAGCCCCGCGTCGGGCTCTGGGCTGATGGCTCGGAGCCTGGAGCCTGTTTCCGATTCTGTGTCTCCCTCTCTCTCTGCCCCTCCGCCGTTCATGCTCTGTCTCTCTCTGTCCCAAAAATAAATAAACGTTGAAAAAAAAAATTTTTTTTTAAAAAAGTGTTTTGGTTTGTCCCTTTTTGTTGGTGTTCATCTTATTTATTTTTTATTATTTTTTAATGTTTATTTATTTTTGAGAGACAGAGAAAGCGTGAGCAGGGGAGGGACAGAGAGAGAGGGAGACACAGAATCTGAAGCAGACTCCCAGCTATGAGCCATCAGCAGAGCCCGACACAAGGCTCCAACTCACAAACCATGAGATCACAACCTGAGCTGAAGTTGGATGCTAAATTGACTGAGCCACCCAGGTGCCCTGAGTTTGTTCGTTTTATGTATTAAATTCCACGTATGAGTAAAATCATACAGTATTTGTCTTCCTCTGACTGGCTTATTTCACATAGCATTATACTCTCCAGATCCATCCATGTTGTTGCAAATGGCAAGATTTCATTCTTGTTTATGACTCAATAATATTCCATTGTGTATATATACCACATCTTTATTTTTTTCTCTTTTATTTTTTTAAAATATATGAAATTTATTGTCAAATTGGTTTCCATACAACACCCAGTGCTCATCCCAGAAGATGCCCTCTTCAATACCCATCACCTACCCTCCCCTCCCTCCCACCCCCCATCAGCCCTCAGTTTGTTCTCATTTTTTAAGAGTGTCTTATGCTTTGGCTCTCTCCCACTCTAACCTCTTTTTTTTTTCCCCCTTCCCCTCCCCCATGGGTTCCTGTTAAGTTTCTCAGGATCCACACAAGAGTGAAAACTTATGTATATACCACATCTTTATTCCTTCATTTATCAATGGACACTTGGGCTGCTTCCATAATTTGGTGTTGTAAATATGCTACAATAAACATAGGGGTGCACGTATCTCTTCGAATTAGTGTTTTCATATTCTTTGGGTAAATACCTATGGAATGATCTTTAGATTGAAACTAATAAAAAGTATTTGTTTAAAAAAAAAAGAACAACTAGGGGCATCCGGCTGGCTCATTCAGTGGAGCATATGACTACTGATCTAGGGGTTGTGAGTTCAAGCCCCACACTGGGTGCAGAGATTGCCTAAAAAAAATAAAATCTTTTAAAAATTAAAATTAAAAAAAGAACAACTAGATAATCCCTTCCTTGCAAATGTCACAGAACTCATTTAGGAGGAGAAAAAGTTTAGATATAATAATCTGAACATTATAAAGACCTCACAGGTCTATCCACTGAAATACATTAGGATTTGCAATCTTTTTTTTTTTCCTTTAAGTCACTATGCTTTGTAATTAACACAGATCAAAGAAAGATACTCTCCCTTAGCACCAAAAATATTCTTTGATCCTGGGGCGCCTGGGTGGCTCAGTTAAGTGTCTGACTTTGGCTCAGGTCATGAGCTGAAGCCCACACTGGGATCTCTGCTGTCAGTGCAGAGACTGCTTGGGATCCTCTGTCTCCCTTGCTCTCTGCCCTTCCTCCGCTCACATGCATGCACTCGAGCTCTCTTTCTCTCTTTCAAAAATAAACAAAAAAAAAAAAAATTCTTCAATCTCTTAAGCACAACTACAATTTCTCATCCTGTGGTTTCTACATAAGACTTGTCCACTCGCAGGGCACCTGGCTGGCTCAGTCGGTAGAACAGGGAACTCTTGATCCTGGGGCTGTGAGTTCAAGCCCTGTACTGGGCATGAAACCTACTTAAACAAACAAACAAACAAATAAACAAAAGACTTATCCACTCTTCTCATGAGGAAGTAAGGGCTCATTACACAGTTATACTTGTTTCAGACAAGAGCTACAAAGCAGACAGAATCTTCCCTTCCTGTGGAACTTCTGAAGCATGTAAATACTATAAGAACAACAGGAACAGAAAGGAACCTAACAGTCTAAAACCGTGCCAAGAGACTAGTAAGAAAAAAGGAAAAGGCTGGAGCCATTTCTTGCAATCACTGCTAAGCTAAACAAGGAAGAATAAACAGCAAAAAAACAATCAAGAACCAAGTTGTTCAGGGGTGCCTAGGTGGATCAGTTAGCTTATTGTTCAACTGTTGATTTCGGCTCAAGTCATGATCTCACAGTTGTGAGATCTAACCCCACATCGGGCTCCATGCTGGGCATGGAACCTACTTGAGACTCACTCTCTCTCACTCTCTCTCTCTCAAAACAAATAAATAAACTTTAAAAAATAATAAAAAAATTTTTAAATAAAAATAAGGAAGTAAATAAAAAATAAGAATAAAAATAAAAAGAACCAAGTTGTTCAAAGTTCCTCAAGTTTCTGGGAGAGAGATACTTATAAAGACAATATTTTCAAACCCTTTGGCAAGAATGGTCCCAAATGAGCCTACCTTTGAGCACCTGGACAGCAGTCCGATCACCAGCAGCCTCTACTGAGTACTAACATATCTGAAACTCCATTCACAACATAGACAGAACCTCCTCTTCCCCAGTGGTGCATTTGTCACCTGGAAAATATCTGAAGGAAAGTGACGCCTAGGTTTATCCTCCACCCCACTCCAGAATTAACTACAGTCAGAGGCTTCTAGTACATCCCATTACAGTCTCAGTCCTTCTGTAGGTCATGACCTGACTGCAACGCCCAGTCAAGTAGTACCCTGGACACTCCTACCCCCAGCTATCACTGTCAAAGCCTTCTGTAGCTTTTTCCACAACACCATTGCCTTCAGCATCTTCAGTCTCATCAGCCCTCAGAGCTATTCAGTTGCCAGTGCCATCAAGAGGATCATGGTCACCACAACATTCTGATCACGCAATGCAACATGGTCACTAGCACTAACATTCTGGGCATAATGACAGCCATCCTGAGGATCTTCCTGCATAATAAGACCAAGTAACCAAGTATGATGCAAACCAGTAAGATAGGAAGTACCTACCTTCTCCCTGTCATGACTTAAGAACCTGAGTAATCAGTATTATCAGAACACACCAAAGCAAGGCTGATGGAAAATAAAGTTTCTAAAAAAAACAAAACAAAGCAAAACACACACCCAAGAAACCCCTCACTACTTCCAAATATCATCACACTGGAATCTGGGGAGAGGGAAGAGACACAAACAGTCTATAGCAGAAATCATGATCAGTGTTTTAAGCTCTGCTTCCCGAGTACCTGTTCTTTTTGATGAGACTTCACCCTTTCTATGATTTGCTAGGATATTTGGTAAAGAAATCTTGTTTTTGAGAAGGAGCTTGTACTTTTTTTCTATTGAATAGTTTATAGCACTATGTATATTGGATTGAAAATTATTTTACTTTTAAATGTTTAAAAATAAGAAAATTCCCACAGCAGAAGCCTGACACATTTCAGTATTTAGTAGTAAAGCTCCTTTCTAACAAAGACAATCCTGAAAAATGGAAACTAATCAGGATTATCTAATATGGATGCATTACAGTAGACAAGACCACTGTGTGTTTATTACCAGGTCTGTTTTTATTGGGTTGTTTCCATTAGAGTCTGAATCAGGTCCTAAGGGAAAGGGAAAAAGTATACCACAAAGCTAGGCTTTGGTTTGCCAAAACAGATAGTTGGGACAAGATTAAGTTCTGGGTTTGGCAAAATCTTTGTGACTGAAATTATATGACCCCGTAGATAACGCTTATGCCCAAAATACAAGATGTGGCTTGGATTCTTTTTTGTCTTATCATAAAAAAAACTGGGCCCCAACCAAAGGACCACTGGGACTTGACTTGTGGGGTTGCCCACGATAGCTCCATGTCCTTCAACACCAATACCAGCCATGGGAGCAGAGCAGAGGTTTAATACTTGTAGAGAGGGAGCGGCAGGTGTTCTTCACAAATGTGGATGCTGGACTAAGAGAGGCTAAAGTAACTGCAATTCTCTACATATATTTTTGGTGACTGATGTTCAGAGAGGAAATAATGTAGTTTGAATCAGTTATTTTAGATCACTGGAAGTTTATATTAAAATGGTTAAAATTTTGTCAGTTTATGAATGGACTGCTCCCCCAGAGGTCAAGGGGTTCCACTGCTCTACCTATGAGTTTGTGTACCACCAGCTACTGTGCACCAGTCTGTTTGTTTGTCCTTCATTTGCTTTAAGACACTTTGGTTTCTGGGAATGCAAGCTGGTGCAGCCACTCTGGAAAACAGTATGGAGGTTCCTCAAAAAACTAAAAATAGAACTACCCTACGACCCAACAATTGCACTACTAGGCATTTATCCACGGGATACAGATGTGCTGTTTTGAAGGGACACATGCACCCCCATGTTTATAGCAGCACTATCAACAATAGCCAAAGTATGGAAAGAGCCCAAATGTCCATCGATGGATGAATGGACAAAGAAGATGTGGTATATATATACAATGGAGTATTACTTGGCAATCAAAAAGAATGAAATCTCGCCATTTACAACTACGTGGATGGAACTGGAGGGTATTATGCTTAAGTGAAATTAGAGAAAAACAAAAATCATATGACTTCACTCATATGAGGACTTTAAGAGACAAAACAGATGAACATAAGGGAAGGGAAACAAAAATAATATAAAAACAGGGAGGGGGACAAAACAGAAAAGACTCTTGAATATGGAGAACAAACAGAGGGTTACTGGAGGGGTTGTGGGAGGGGGATGGGCTAAATGAGTAAGGGGCACTAAGGAATCTACTCCTGAAATCACTGTTGCACTATATGCTAATTTGGATGTAAATTTTAAAAAATAAAAAAATTAAATTAAAAAAATTTTTAAAAAGACACTTTGGTTTCACATTTTACTGCATAAAATATGAAGGATCATATTCTTCTTTTAATGTTTATTCATTTTTGAGAGAGAGAGTGCGTGTGTAAGCAGGGGAGGGCAGCAAGAGAGGAGGACAGAGGATCCCAAGCAGGCTCTGCACTGACAGCAGAGAGCCCAATCTGGAGCTCAAACTCACAAACCACATGATCATGACCTGAGCCGAAGTTGGACACTTAACCAACTGAGCCACCCAGGCGCCCTGGGGAGGAGGATATTCTTTTATTTATTTTTAAAATTTTTGTAATGTTTATTTATTTTTGAGATTAAGAGAGAGACAGAGCATGAGCGAGGAAGAGGCAAAGAGAGAAAGAGACACAGAATCTGAAGCAGGCTTTAGGCTGTGAGCTATCAGCACAGAGCCCGACACAGGGCCTGAACCCAAAGACTGTGAGATCATGATCTGAGCTGAAGTCGGACGCTCAACCGACTGAGCCACCCAGGCGCCCCTAAGGATATTTTTAAAAAGAACTTGCTGAGACTGACTTTTTTTTCCACTTGTGGACAGTAACAAACGGAAATAAATGTACACTGCAAAGATACTAATTACAATAGTTAGGTCTACCTTCTGGGTATAGAAACTAACTCCTTAAACACATAATTGAACTTCAAAATTAATTAGATCTCTCTTCAAGTAAAATAAATTACAAGAGTACAAGTAAATGTACTCTTCAAGTACAATAAATGCTGCTAAAATTTGTATATTATAATTATTGTTTTCCTTTAAAAAAATTTTTTTTAACGTTTATTTATTTTTGAGACAGAGAGAGAGCATGAACGAGGGAGGATCAGAGAGAGAGGGAGACACAGAATCTGAAACAGACTCCAGGCTCTGAGCTGTCAGCATAGAGCCCAATGCGGGGCTTGAATCCACGAATCGTGAGATCATGACCTGAGCCGAAGTCAGACGCTTAACCGACTGAGCCACCCAGGCGCACGTTGTTTCCCTTTTTTAAAGCAAAAGCACTTAGTGATGTGAAATGACTGTCAGATTTATTATAGTTTATAAATAAATAGGATACTTAATTTTATTAAAAAATTAAAATGGATAAACTGTGGTATATTCATTTTTTCTTAAATTTATTTATTTTGTGGGGGTGGGGGGAGGGAGTGTGTGAGCCTGTGAGCAGAAGAGGGGGAGAGAGAGAGAAGAGAGAAGACTCCAAGCAGGCTCCACACTGTCAGCGCAGAGCCTAATGCGGGGCTTGATCTCAGGAACTGTGAGATCATGACCTGAGCAGAAACCAAGAGTCAGACACTTAACCTACTGAGCCACCCAGGAGCCCCTGTGGAATATTCATTTGATGGATTACTACATAGAAGTGAAAAAGAACCAACAACTGCCATACACAACACAGATGAATCTCACAGGTGTGATGTAGCAAGAGAAAAGTCTAGACTCTAAAGAGACTATGGGGTGTGATTCTACTCCCACAAAATTCAGAATGATAATGGAGACCACAATAGTGGTTACTCTGGGAAAATACTAATTGAAAAGGGGCACAAAGATGGAAGTGACACTGTCGAATACTGTTGAGGTGAGCTCTGTACTTGGATTTGTAAACTTTACTGTATGTTAGAGGTTAATTACAAGGAAAAAAACCAATAGTGTTCCCCTGTACCAACAAAAAACAAATCAGAAAATAAAAACTGTTTAAATACATCCCATTCAAAACAGCAACCAAAACTATAAATTACTTACAAACCTTTAAAAATTATGTCAGACCAGTAATAAAGCTTTACTGAAGGACTTAAAAATTAAGAGACACAATATAAGCACCATTTCTGTTTTAAATCAACAACACAGCAACCCTAGAAAGTGGCAATGAATAAAAAGCCCTGGCCAAGAAAGAGAAATTGCGATCAGATACGGTGGTGAACAAGGTCAGGACTATTTTAAGAAGTAGTAAGACACTGTCTCCACAGCACAGCAGTACCTGGTCACCAAGTCCCTTAGCTGGGCCAGCACATTCAAAAATGCAGATCAGCAGACATGCTCTCTAAGAAGCTTGGTTAGAATTTCAAATTCTATGGACAACATATATTTCTAACTTCAGATTAAGCACTTGGGTTTGATATGTAATCTTTTTGTAAGGAGAAGCATACTTGATGCCTTCAGACTGCATAGGTGTATTTGCAGATTTCCTCAAAACTGGTTTATAAATTCAATTATTTCTACTACCTCTTCTAAAATTTGGGGTGCTTAGCTGGCTCAGTTGATAGAGAATCCAACTCTTGGTCTTGGGGTCATTGAGTTCAAGCCCCACATTGGGCATGGAGCCTACTTTAAAAAGTAAAATTAAAAAACAAACAACAAAAAACCCTGGGGGGGGTGAGTGGCTCAGTCAGTTAAGAGTCCTCTCCCGCTTGCGTGCTCTCTCTCAGAATAAATATAAAGAAAGTTAAAAAAAAAAAAAAAACTAAATTTAAACAGATCCACTTAAGCACTAAAAGGATGATGACAAAGTATGATGCCCTTAAAAAATAGTACGAAATGTTTAGTTTTTTAAAAATTAAACTTGTGGGGCACCTCGGTGGTTTAGTCAGTTAAGTGTCTGACTTCGGCTCAGGTCATGATCTTGCGGTTTGTGGGTTTGAGCCCCACATTGGGCTCTGCACTGACAGCTCAGAGCCTGGAGCCTGCTTCAGATTCTGTGTCTCCCTCTCTCTCTGACCCTCCCCTGCTTGTGCTTGTGCTCCCTCTCTCTCTCTCTCTCTCTGTTAAAAATTAAAAAAAAAATTAAAAATTTAATTAAAAAACAAATTTTTTATTAAAAAAAATAAAATTAAACTTATTAAGAGGCACCTGGGTGGCTCAGTTGGTTGAGCATCTAACTCTTGATTTTGGCTAAGGTCATGATTCCATGTTTGTGAGATCAAGCCCTGGGGCTCTGTGCTGACAGCAGGGAGCCTGCTTGGGATTCTCTCTCTCCCTCTCTCTGTCTGCCTCTCCCCTGCTCACACAAATGTGAGCATACTCTCTGTCAAAATAAACAAGCAAACTTAAAAAACAATTAAACTTGTTAACTCAGGAATGCTAAAAAAATTATGGCAATACTGTATCTTTGGTTTACTTTTTACTGTCTGATACAATCCAAGTGAAAAAATAGCAAAATCATTCTTAATTGAAAAGAACACAGTGCACTGAGAACTCACTCGAACAGAAACAAACACACAAAGCCTGGGTTACGTAGCTCTGGACTTTAATTTCTAACCAATTTCAGAAATTTAAAAAAAAATGATATGGACTGTGACAGGAAAAGATACCAAAATACCCTCAAATTCATAGACGAAAAAACTAAAGCAGAAAACTAACGTGAAAGCATATCTGTTCTCTAAAGCACATAACCAAGGGAACCTACTGTTTTCTTAAATTCAAGTCCATTCTTGCTTTTACATATGATAGTGGGCACTGATACAGATTAGGTCATTTGTGAGAGAGTGACAACAATTCTGCTTCCCCTGACCCCCTCGGGATTGTTTTAAGCACATGCTCACAAACCTCTCCTTTGAGGAGGAAGAAAACAAGGAATGTTATGAAGGTATGTAGGGCTGCCAATCTGAGCCTGTCCTACCCATCTAACCAGGGACTGGCATATCACCTAGAAACCAGAAATGTGTACAGGGGCCTGGGGCCTAGAGCAATCTGGGAGATTTGAAATAAGAAAGAAAAAAGGCTTAAAGGTATCTATTTTGTTGTTTGTCCTCAGAGAAGAGATGAATGATTCTTTAGACTTTTGGGTCCTATCCCAGGAGCAAGGGACACAGTGGCATACTCCTGAGGACACCAGGCTGAGAGCAAACAGGGAGCAAGGAGAAAAGGAAACTTGGCAGGAGGCCTAAAATGTGCCAGCCCATCAAGAAACAGCCAGAACAGAATTAATGTAGGACAAAGACAGAATCCCCTTTCCTGTTTTTACTGGATTTTAAAGATTAGAAACCCATGCTTCCTGAGATATATAGATATGTAAGTTTAGTAAAGATCCTTTTGAAAGTGTCTCAACTGTGCTAAAAAGAGGGGAAAGGGAGGTTTAAGGACAGAATTTTATGAATACAGGTCCGAAGTGGCAAAGGGGAAATCAAAATGAGAAAACACTAAAAGAAAGGAGAAAGAAAGGTGCCCCATACTTCTTACCTGAAACCCTGTCTGTTCACAATTTGTATGGGATTATTCTTTAACAAGAAATTACAGAAATACCTCTGCTGTGACTAAATAGTTAAGGTGAGCCATACCTAAACCAGGTAAATCTCTGCCTGGCACATTTACAAGTGAATCTAAACATGGTGAAGCCTAGAAGGCACATTTATAGGATAATAGGAGAAATGATTCTCAAACAAACAAACCCACAAAACACTGAAAATGAGACTGTCTGAAATGCTAAAATATGAAATGAGGAGCTTCCTAGACACATACTACTGATCTCACTGAAGACCCAAAGCTAAAGAGAGCAGCTTCTGCACAACTGAAAAAAAGATGCAGAGGGACAGTACCATGCTTGTTCTCACGACCGAGGTTTTGGATGGGGCTGCTAACTCTAGTTCCTTTTCTTCACACCTCCATCCTACTGTAGCTCAATTGAAAGAGAAGCTGAACACAGTGGGGGCAAGCTGACAAGACTGAGGCAGAGGTGATCTGAGGTGACTGGGAAACTGATGTAGACACCTCTCTACTTGGGATTTCCCTTCACTATAACATCTCTTGAACAAAATCTGCTCTGTGGCAGAACAGAAACCAAAGAACAATATTTGTCACTCACCAGAGTTTCAATTAGCTGTAACTGGGTTTGTAACTGGAAGTCACTCCAAGTACAATTCTGCTACCTTGTACTAGGGATATTCACATGTGCCCTGCTATTAAAGAGGTAAAAAGTAGAAATAAAATCTCCTACACCTAGGAGAAATGAACCCAAAGCTCCAGTTACAACATTGAGCTTTTGAGATTACTTGGGGACCTCATTTAGAACCCACTGCCATTAAAAATGATTACCAGCTTCAAACAAGAAAAGTCTCCCAAGTAAGTAGTCTCCAGAGTAAGGAATTATGCAACCATGAAATAGCTCTTGTCTTTCCTGTGATGTCTCCATGATACCACAAAACTGTTACAACTCCAAAGGAGTTTTAAATCACTGAATTCTGAACTATTTTAAAAGATGCACCAAGAAGCAACATACACCTAAACATCAGATATGGCTACACCTCAGAGGACTCTTCATTTGGCCGTGATATCACACACTTAAACATTTTGATGCTACACTACTCTGCAGATTATTGGAAAATACAATCAAGACCAGATCACTCAGACATGGACAATGGGCTGTATTCAGCTACTATTGGATATGATGAAGTGTCCACCACAAAACAGAACTCCACTGAGCTTTGTTTGCTCTTTGGGAATAATCTGCTGCTACATATGTCCCACACAGGGGTTGAGACCAACTCAAGTTATCTCCTCCAAAGACTATGTTCTTGGTATCCTATGTTCCTGCCTCTGGTGAGACATTTCTTCCTCAAGGCCAACAGTGTAATTCCTTATACACTCACACAGTCAGAAAATAATACAAGGAGATTTCAGGGCACAAACTTGACAGACAGCCCTCCATTTAAAACCACACACCACTGGGGGCAACACAATGACATATCTCAACATCCATCGGGTATATAAAGACTTTATTAGCAGGTACCTAGAAGCAGATGAGCAACATGCAAAGTGAGTGTGGGGAAAATCTGTAAACAGAGGAGGTAAATGACCTGTTTAATGCCTCACAAAATCCAAGAGTTTGACAGTTTCAAGCGGACTTCAGGAAGACTACATTCTGTCTTCTACCCTCCAGTGAAACACTAGAATTACTACTTTTAAACACTTTTAATTTTTTTTTAATGTTTATTTATTTTTGACAGAGAGAGACAGAGCATGAGCGGGGGAGGGGCAGAGAGAGAGGGAGACACAGAATCTGAAGCAGGCTCTAGGCTCTGAGCTGTCAGCACAGAGCCCGGCATGGGGCTCAAACTCACAGACCGCAAGATCATGACCTGAGCCGAAGTCAGACGCTCAACCGACTGAGCCACCCAGGCGCCCCACTTTTAAACATTAGAAAATACTTCTATCAACCTCACAGACAACCCATAGTTCCAAATAGATGGGGACCAACTTTCAACCACACAAGCCCAACAATAACCTCCCAAATTAAACAAGTGTAGAGAAACCTCCAAAGAGACACCATTCCGGGGCAGGTGGTGGCTCAGTCGGTTAAGCATCTGCCTCTTGATTTCAGTTCAGGCCTTGATCTCATAGTTTGTGAGTTCAAGCCCTGCTTGGGATTCTGTCTCTCCCTCTCTCTCTGACCCTCCCCCACTCACGCTTGCTCTCCCTCAAAATAAATAAACTTTAAAAAGAAAGAAAGAAAAGAAAAGAGAAGAAAAGAGAAAGAGAAAGAAAGATCATTCCATAAGACTGGGTTCCAAATCTCTCTACTCTCTCAGCTTCCTTTCCTGACCTTCAAGTGACATAAGGAACTGAAGAGTCTGAACATGTGAAGCTCTCAAGATTCTGGGAATTGGGACTATGTAAAAAAGATAATGGAACTCAACCTGGAAGCAAGCATCAATCTCATGATTAACAAGTTGTGCACCTGACAATGTACCAATTCAACTATTTTCTCTGTCAAGAACTTAAGACTATCTGTCCTGGGTATTTTTTAGGGTGAGGTAATATATAAGAAAACATTTTAGAAGTACACACAATATTGATGCAGCTAAAACCAATGCTAAAATTTTTAATATTTTAAGGTATCAGAAATATAGGGGTGCCTGGGTAGCTCAGTTGGTTGGGCGTCTGACTCTTGATTTCAGCTCAGGTCATGATCTCACAGTTCGTGAGTTCCAGCCCCACACTGGGCTCTGTGCTGACAATGCAGAGCCTGCTTGGGATTCTCTTTCTCTCCCTTCTCTCTCTGTCCCTGCCCTATTTGTTCTCTCAAAATAAATAAGTAAAATAAAAATAAGGTATTAGAAATATAAAACTAACGACTTTAGGTTCTCCTTAGGAAGCCAGTAAAAGACCAAAGTAAGCAGAAGAAAGCAAATAATAAAAATATATGCAGACTCAAAAGAATGGATGGGGGAGAGAGAATTAAGGAAACCAAAAGTAGATCTTTAAAAAGAAAAAATCAGGGGCGCCTGGGTGGCTCAGTCAGTTGAGCGTCTGACTTCAGCTCAGGTCATGATCTCACAGCTCGTGAGTTTGAGGCCCGCATCAGGCTCTGCGCTGATAGTTCAGAGCCTGGAGCCTGCTTCAGATTCTGTGTCTCCCTCTCTTTCTTCCCCTAACCCACTTGCATTCTGTCTCTGTCTCTCTCAAAAATAAATAAACATCAAAAAAAAAATTAAAAAGAAAAAATCAGTAATATTCATGGATCCTCTAGAGAAACTGATCAGTAAAAAAAAAGAATATACTAATTACTACTATCAGGGATGAAAAAAGGGGTATCACTACAGATGCTACAAGCATTAAAAAAAAAAAAGGGTAATACTATGAGCAACTGTGTATCAATAAACTCAATAACTCAGACAAAATGGACAAGCTCCTTGAAAAATACAACTTACCAAAACTGACACAAGATAAAATATAAAATCTGAATGGTCTTGTGTCTATCAAAAAAACTGAATTTATCAAAAATCCTCCACAAGGAAAATTCCAGACACAGAGTTTCACTAATGAATTCTATCAAACATTCAAGGAAGAAATAGCATCAATCTTGCACAAATTCTTTCAGAAAACAGGGAGCAAAAAACCCCCAAAAAACAAAAACAAAAAAACAAAAAAAACCCAAACAAAAAAAAACCCCACATCTTCCAACTTATTTTATGAGGTCAGTTATCCCTGATAACAAAACCTAAAACAGAACCTTACCAAAAATATAACATACATACATACATAAAAAAAGAAAAAAGATTATAAACCAAAATCTGTCATGAACAAAAACAAAAATCCTTTAAAATTTTTTTAGCAAAACGGGCACCTAAGTGGTTTGGTTAAGCATCTGACTCTTGATTTCAGCTCAGGTCATGATCTCACAATTTGTGAGATCTGGCCTCAAGTTGGGCTCTGCACTGACAGCACAGACCCTACTTGGGATTCTCTCTCTCCCTCTCTCTCTGCCCCTCCCCTGCTCTCTCACTCTGTCCCTCAAAATAAATAAACTTTAAAAAAAAATTTTAGGGGCACCTGGGTGGCTCCATCAGTTAAGCATTCAACTTCAGCTCAGGTCATGATCTCACAATTCGTGAGTTCAAGCCCCGCGTCAGGCTCTGTACTGATAACTTGGAGCCTGAATCCTGCTTTCAATTCTGTCTCTCTCTCTCTCTGTCCTTCCCCCACTTTTGCTCTCTCTTTCAAAAAAAATAAACAAAGGTGAATTCTTTAAAAGAAAAAAAAAGAAGTTAATTGTTTTGTAGATTCCTAAGTATTTTCTATGTAAACAATCATGTTATCTGTGGATTGAGAAAATCTTATTTGTTGGTGCCCCAACAACTTCCAAAACTAGTATGTAAATTTAGCAAAGTCACAGGATACAAAAAGCCAATATACAAAATTCAATCATTTTTATATGCTAGCAGTAACAAAAAACAAAAATTAAAAAATAATTTACTGCAGTAAATTAATGGAAAATGACACAGTTAGGAAGCTCTAAGAATCCATCATCCTTCCACCAAAACAGCTACTGAATTTGGAAAAACTGAAGTAACTTTTGGAACTCTGGAGTGTAGATGGAAAACATAAAGCTTCCAAGGTATAGATTGATGAAGAGGCTAGTGAATTTTGGTAAATTTCAGCCTTTTGGGTAGCAACTACCCAACCTCCAGCCCTCATTCCTGGGTGCAGCTTGCTGGAGGCTCAGATGGGCAATAAAGATAATTTGATTGATGACAACTGCTTTTGATCACTGAGGAGCTGAAGGAGGCAGTGACCACTGCTTCAACACTCATAGGCTGAAGCGGCTTCCAGGGGCATTTAAGAAGGCAGTACTCGTTTTTACTGTTTTCCCCTTTAGGGAGCTAGTCATTTAAGGAAATCTTTACCAGGTCACTAACTGCAGAGGTAACAGAACTAGATACACATTTCCATTTTGAAATGTTTGAAAAAGCCACAAATGGAAGTCTCTAGCACTCAATGAGCAAAAACTAGCAATTCCTGGGAAGTGGGAGAATCAAGATTTGCAAAATTACCAAATACTCAAATGTCCAGTTTTAACAAAAAATTAGGCAACAAAGAAACAAAAAATTAATGACCATTCACAGGAAAAGGAAAATGATGGAAAAAAAAATCCTGAGGAAGCAAAGACACTAGAATTATTATTAATCAAAGACGTTAATGGAGCACATGGGTGGCTCAGTCAATTAAGTATCTGACTCTTGATTTCAGCTCAGGTCATGATCTCACAGTTTACGAGTTCAAGCCCCATATCCAGCTCTACACAGACTCTGTGAAGCCTGCTTGGGATTCTCTCTCCCCCCCCTCTCTCTGCCCCTCCCCTGCTTGCACATTCACACTCTCTCTCTCTCAAAATAAATAAACTTAAAAAAAAAATAAAAAAAGATGTTAGGGGCACTTGGGTGGCTCAGTCAGTTAAGTGTCTGACTCTTGGTTTCAGCTCATGTCGTGATCTCACGGTTCATGGGTTTGAGCCCCATGTCCAGTTCTGTGCTGACAGCTTACTTGGGATTTCTCTCTCTCTCTCCCCTCCCCAGCTGCCCCTCCCCAGCGTGCTCTCTCTTCTCTCTCAAAATAAATAAATAAAACAAAACAAAAAGATGTTAAATCAACAGTCTTAAATACATTCAACAGACTAAAGGAAACGATGGTCAAAGGAATTCAGAAAAATGTGTGAACAAAATATAATATCAATAAAGAGATAGCAATTATAAAAAGGAGAAAACAAATTCTACAATATCTGAAAACAGAAAAGTAAAATAATTGATATGAAAAACTCATTAGAGGGATTCAACAGCAGATCTGAGCATATGTAAGAAGTATCAGTGAACCTGAAGGTAAGATACTTGAAATTATTCAGAGAGGCAAAAAAAGAGTAAAAGTAAAGAGTCTGAGGGACCTGTGGGACACCACCAAATCTAACAATATATGGTTATAGAAAGAGAAGAGAGGAAAAGAGGAAAAGAAGGGCAGAAAAAAATAATCTGAAGATAGTGCCCAAAAACTTTCCAAACTTGAGTAAAGACATGAATATACATGTGCAAGAAGCCTAATGAACCAACCCCTCTTTGAGGATTAACCAAGACACATTATAAAACAAAAACGTACTATTAAACTGTTAAACCCCAAAGAGAAGGAGAATATTTGCAGCAAGAGAGAAGCAGCTCATAGTGTACAAGAGATCTTCAATAAGATTAACAGCTGATTTCTCTCCAGAATCCTCTAAAAGGCAGTGGGATGATATATTTAAAGCCCTGAAAGAAAAAAACTGTCCATCAAGAATTCTAGATCCTGCAAAACTATCCTTCAAGAATGAAAGAGAGGGGCACCTAGGTGGCTCAGTCAGTTAAGCATCCAACTTTGGCTCAGGTCATGATCTTGTGGTCTGTGAGTTCAAGTCCTGCATTGGGTTTATATGCTAACAGCTCAAAGCCTGGAGACTACTTTGGATTCTGTGTCTCCCTTTCTCTCTGCCCCTCTTCCTCCTTTGAGAGACCGATGCTATGTCGCTCAAAAATAAATAAACATTAAAATTTTTTTTTAATTTAGAAAAAAGAATGAAAGAGAAATTAAGATATTTCCAAATAACATAAACTAAAGGAGCTCATTACCAATAGACCTGTCCTATAAGAAACGCTAAAGGGAATCTTTCAGGCTAAAATGAAAGGATAATTTAAAGCCATAAGAAAAATATACAACACTGGTTAATATGACTATATAGATAAATATAAAATCTATTATTATTGTACATTTGGTATTGTTTATAACTTTTTTTCTACATGATTTAACAGACAAATGCATAAAATTTTAAAATCTTTGTTAAAGGCATACAATATAAAAGGATGTAATCTAATGACAATAAAAACACAAATACATATATGTATGTGATATACATATAAAAATTAAACATTAAAAATTTTTTCTTTTTTCTAAATTTTTTTTTAACATTTATTTATTTTTGAGACAGAGAGAGACAGAGCATGAACGGGGGAGGGGCAGAGAGAGAGGGAGACACAGAATCAGAAGCAGGCTCCAGGCTCTGAGCCATCAGCCCAGAGTCCGACCTGGGGCTCGAACTCACGGACCGCAAGATCGTGACCTGAGCTGAAGTCGGACGCTCAACCGAGCCACCCAGGCGCCCCTAAAAATTTTTTCTAAAAAAGTATAATGTCCTTTGGGTCTTGTAATCCTTAATGATTTAAGGTCTATCTTATCTGGTATTAGGATAGTCATCCCAGCTCTCCTTTGGTTACTATTACGTGGAAATATCTTTTTTCATCCTTTACTTTCAATCTTTTTGTGTCTTTATATCTAATTTGAGTCTCCTATAGACTGCATATAGATGGATTGGGTTTTTAAAAAATTTTTTTAATGTTTTTATTTATTTTTGAGAGAGAGAGACAGAATGTGAGCAGGAGAGGGGCAGAGAGAGAGAGGAAGACACAGAATCCGAAGCAGGCTCCAGGCTCTGAGCTGTTAGCACAAAGCCTGACACAGGGCTTGAACTTGTAAACCGTGAGATCATGACCTAAGCCGAAGTCAGACACTTAACCAACTGAGCCACCCAGGCACCCCATATTATGAAAGGTTAAACCCAGGCACCCCATGATGAAAGGTTAAACACAACAAGAAGAAATAATAATTATATGTTCACATAACAGAGCCACAAAATGTGTGAAGTTGACAGAAGTGGGAAAAAGACCACTGTACAATAGTTGGAGACTTCAATATCCCACATTCAGAAATGAATAGAACACCCAGACATAACATCAATAAGGAAACAGAATTTGAACAACACTAAAACCCAACTACATCTAACAGATATATACTCAACCCAACAAAAGCAAAATACATACTTTTTTCAAATATACATGAAACATTCTCTAGGATAGATTATAAATTAGGCAGAAAACAAGTCTGAATAAAATTTAAAAGACTGAAATTATACAAAATATCTTCTTTAATCATAACAAAATGAAACTAGACGTCAATAAGAAGAAAATTGGAAAATTCACAAATCTGTGGAAATTACACAACATATCCTTAAACAACCAATAGGTTGAAGAAACTACAAGGGAAGTTTCTGCCAGAGCAATTAGAAAAGAAAAAAAAATAAAAGGCATCCAAATTAGTAAGAAGGTAACCATCTGCAGAAGACATGATCTTATATGCAGAAAACCCTAAAATTACCCAAACACACATAAAACCACTGTTAGAGCTAATAAATATATTGAGCAAATTCGTAGGATACAAAATCGCCACACAGAAATTGGTTGATTTCTTTTTTTTTTTTTAAAGATTTACTCATTTTTGAGAGACAGAGTATGAGTGGGGGAGGGGCAGAGAGGGAGGGAGACACAGAATCTGAAGCAGGCTCCAGGCTCTGAGCTGTCAGCACAGAGCCCAACACGGGGCTTGAACTCACAGAGTGCAAGATCATGACCTGAACTGAAGTCAGATGCCCAACCAACTGAGGCACCCAGGTGCTCCGAAATTGGCTGCATGTCTATACTTTAGCAGCGAACAATCTGAAAGGAATATTAAGAAAACAATCCATTTACAATAGTATCAAAAAGAAATAAATGTAAAAAAAATTTTTTTAATAAAAAAAACCCAATAGTATCAAAAAGAATAAAATACTGAAGAATGAATATAACTAAGAAGTTGAAAGATTTATATTCTGAAAACTACAAAACACTTCTGAAAGAAACATCTAAATAAATGGGAAAACATCCCACGTTGACAAATTGGAAGACTTAATATTGTTAAGATGACAAATACTACCCAAAGAGATGTGCAGCCTAAATGTAATCCCTAACAAAATACCAATGACAATTATTGCAGGAAAAAAAAAAAAAAAAAAAAAACTATCCAGAAATTCATAGAGAATCTCAAGGGACCCTGTATAGCCAAAATTCCTGAAGAACAAAATTGGAGGAATCACATTTCCTGATTTCAAAACTTACTGCAAAACCACTATAATCAAAACAGTGTGGTACTAGCATAAACACAGTCATACAGACTAATAGAACACAACAGGAAGCCCAGACATAAACCCTTGCACATGTTGGTCAAATGATTTTCTTTTTTTTTTATATTTATTTAGAGAGAGAGATAGAGAACATGCATGAGCAAGAGAGAGGCAGAGAGAGAAAGGGAAAGAGAGAATCCCAACCACACTGTGTCTATCAGCATGAAGCCCGACTCAAGGCTTGAATTCACAAACTGCAAGATCATGACCTGAGCTGAAATCAGGAGTCGGACATTTAACCCACTGAACCACTCAGGCACCCCGTCTTTTCTAAGTTCATTTATTTATGAGAGAAAGTGTGAGTCAGGGAGGGGCAGAAAGAGAGGGAAAGAGAGAATCACAAGCAGACTCCACACTGTCAGAGCAGAGCCTGACGTGGGGGTGCTCAAACCCACAAACCAGGAGATCATGACCTGAGCCAATGTCAGACATTTAACTGCTTGAGCCACCCAGGTACCCCAAATTAATTATATTTTTATGGGGTTTTTTATACTTATTTATTTTTGAGAGAGAAAGAGAGAGCAGGGAGGCAGCTCTCCACTGTCAGTGCAAAGCCCAACGCAGGGCTCAAACCCAGGAACCGTCAGATCATGACCTGAGCCAAAGTTGCACACTCAACCAACTGAGCCACCCAGGTACCCCACAGTCAAATGATTTTCAACAAGGGTGCCAAGACTATCAATGGGCAAAGGACAGTCTTTTCAACAAGTGGTACTGGGAAAACTGAACGGCCATATGCAAGAGTGAAATTGGGAGCATTCCTTCACATCATATACAAAAATTAACTCAAAATGGATCAAAGACCTAAACTTACAAGCTAAAATTATAAAACTCTTAGAAGAAAACATGAGGGGGGTATTTCATGACCTTAGATATGACAATGATTTCTTAGCTATAACAACAAAAGCACAGGCAAGAAAAGAAAAAGTAAACTGGGTATCATCAAAATTAAATACTTTTGTACATCAAAGGACACTGTCAAGAGAATGAAAAGACAACTCACAGAATGGGAGAACATATCTACAAATCATACCATCTGATAAGGGATTAATATCCAATATAGAGAACTCCCACAACTTAAAGACAAAAAAATAAACAATCCAATTCAAAAGTGGTCAAAGGACTTGCTTGGTTAGACACTTCTCCAGGGAAGATATGCAAATACCAATATGTACACGAAAAGATGCTCGACATCCTTAGTTATTAGAAAAATCCACATGAAAGCCACAATGAGATACTACCTCACACCCACTGGAATGGCTATTATTAAAAAAAAAAAAGTTAGCAAAGATGTGGAGAAACTGGAACTCTTACGCGCTGCTGGTAGGCATGTAAAATGTTTCAGTCACTGTGGAAGACAGGATGGTAGTTCCCCAAAAAATTAAACACAGAATTTCCATGTGGTGCAGCAATTCCACTCCTAGGTATTCCACTCCTACCCAAAAGAACTGAAAGCAGGGACTCAAACCAATTATTTATACACTAATGTTCATAGCAGCATTATTCACAATAACCAAAAAGTAGATACAACTTGTGTCCGTTAACAGATGAATGGACAGATAAAATGTGTTATATACATATAATGGAATATTTAGTTATAAAAAGAAATGAAATTCTAATACATGCTATAACATAGATGAATCTTGAAAACATTAAATGAAATAAGCCAGGCATCAAAGAACAAAAATTATATGATTCCATTTATATCAAATATCTAAAACAGACAAACTCATAGAGGTAGAAAGTATATTAGAGATAGAAAGTATATTAGAGGTTACAATGGACTGAGGGGAGGGGAAAATAGGACACTGTACAATAGATACAGAGCTTGTATTTGAGATGATGGAAAAAGTTCTTGAAATAGTGATATGGTAACACAACACTGTGAATGTACTTAATACTACTGTATTGTACACTTAAAAATAGTTAAAATAGTAAAATTTTGTTTTCTACATTTTACTATAACTTTTTAAAAGACAATTCATTTATGAGGCACCTGGCTGGCTCAGTCAGTGAAGTATGCAACTCTTGATCTCAGGGTTGTGGGTTCAAGCCCCATGTTGGGTGCAGAGATTACTTAAATAAATAAATAAATAAATAAATAAATAAATAAATAAATAAAATGGATAGATAGATAGATAGATAGATAGACAGATAGATAGATAGATAGGGGTGCCTAGGTGGCTCAGTAGGTTAAGTGTCCAACTTTGGCTCAGGCCACGATCTTGCAGTTCATGAGTTTGAGCCCACGTCAGGCTCTGTGCTGACAGCTCAGAGCCTGGAACCTGGAGCCTACAGCCTGCTTCGGATTCGGTGTCTCCCTCTCTCTCTGCCCTTCCCCTGCTCACGCTCTGTCTCTCTCTCAACAAAGTAAATAAACATTAAAAAAATTAAATTAGTAAGTAAAATCTAAAAAAAAGACATTTCATTTACAATAGCATTAAAATAACATCAAACATCTGGGGATAAATTTATAAGATACGTGAAATCTCTGCAGTGAAAACAACCAAACAATCCAGAAAAATTAAAGAAGACATCAATAAATGGAGTTCTACACCAGGTGTATGGATTAGAAGACTTGATATGGTTAGGATGTCAATCCTCCTCAAATGAACCAATAAATTCAATGGAATCCCAACCACAATATCGGCAGGCTTTTTTTAGAAATTGGAAAACTAATTCTAAAATGTGTATGGAAATATAAAGAACCCTAAATACCCAAATCAATCTTATAAAGAAGAATAAAGTTGGGTGACTTATATACTACTGACTTCAAGACTTATCAGTGGGTATTAGCATATAAACAAATAGATCAATTGACAGAACAGAGATCCCAGAAATAGGTCCATACCTATAGTCAATTCATTTTTTACATAAGTGCTAAAGCAAATAAATAGAAAGTGAAAGTTGTGATAGTTTTAAACTGTCAAATTTTTTGATAGTTCTTCCCCCAAAAGGTAGAGCCTTCTTCTCTCCACCCCTTAAGTATGGGCTGGACTTAGTGACTCAATTCTAAGGAACAGAATATAATATGGCAGAAGTGACAGTCTGTGACTAGGTCATAAGAAGCTTCTTCTTTACTCTGTCTTGGATCATTCATTCTGGAGGAGGATCATAGAATGCCATGAGGATACTCAGAGAGCCCACATGTCAGAGAACTGTGGCCTCCTGCCAAAAGCCAAGTTAAGTCATCTTAGAAACAGATCCTCCAGTTCCAGGCAAACCTTCAGATGACTGCAGTCCCACAAGACATCTTAACCTGCAACTTCATGAGAGACTGTGAGCCAGAGCCACCTGGCTAAGCCACTCCAAATTTTTCATCCTCATAAACTGAGGCAATAAATGTTTGCTATTTTAAATTGCTTAAGTTTTGGGACGCCTGGTGGCTCAGTTAAGTGTCCAACTTGGGCTCAGGTCATGATCTCATGAGTTAATGAGGTCAAGCCCCACATCAGGCTCTCTGCTGTCAGCACGGAGCCCACTTCAGATCCTCTCTCTCTCTCTCTCTGCGCCCTCCCAAAAATAAAATAAAATATTTGAACTACTAAGTTTTGGAATCAAGAGATAACAGATACACATCTTTTTAGCAAATGGTGCTGGTATTAGAACAAGAAGACATCCATACAGGAAGAAAACTGAACCCCAACCATGGGATCATGACCTGAGCCAAAGTCGGACACTTAACTGACCGAGCCACCCAGACAACCCAAAAGTTTCTTTTAAAACTAGACATACATCTACCTGTAACCCAGAAATTCTATTCCCCTCTATTCCTCTATTCCCCAAGAGAAATGAATATATGTGTATATCCCCCAAAAACACTTGTACGAAAATGTTCATAGAAGCTTTACTCGTAAGTCAAACAATGGAAACTGCCCAGATGTCCATCAACAGAACAGACAAACCGGAATGTTTGCACAATGCAATAAAAAGGAATGAACTACTGATACAAACAGCAGGGAATTCTCAAAACATTATACTGTGTGAAAGAAGCCCTACATGAGAGTATTATTCCATTTAGTATTATTTATTACACAAGTACTATTCCATATAGTATTATTCCATTTATATGAAATTTTAAAACTGGATGACTAACCTATGATGAGAAACTTCAGAACAGAAGTTGTCTCTGGCTAGAACAGAACAGCACTTATGCACTTAATTCCTACATTAACACAAATTTAAAAACAGATGGTAGCAACAACAGTATTCTGTCAAGAAAATACTTATTAAATTATTAACAACCTGTTCATATAACTCTGACAAATAGCAGCTTACCAGTTATCAGTGTATTATCTCTTGGCTCCAAACACAACCATCACCACCCGCTCTGCAAAAACGGAGCTGGACTCATTAAATATTTTTCCTTTGCCAGATGTTAAGTTTTGTCAGTGAAAGACACTAGGGAAAGTCTGCAAAAAAATATGCTCCTCTCACCAGGCCTCTGCCACCCAGTCAGCTCCTTTCAGTGCCCAGCCACTGGTGGCTGCCTGACTCCCAGAATGTATCACGGTCAGCAGCACACAGTGGCCAGCAGCTTCCTCTGACACCTCACTGAAGTAGAGAGAGTGCTTCCAGCAAAACGCCTCTCCATAAGTGGCTTTCTCCAACATCTTAGAGGGTAGACTTCTAGCATGATCTGCCAGTGTGGCACCACAATGACTTTCTCTGCCATCCAGTTAGGTATGACCACCCCCATCTCCATGATACGAATCTCAGCCCTCAGAAGGTATCTTCCTTGAGTGCTCTGTATCAATCCTAGGGGTAATGGCTGCTCCTACATATGCTATATCTATATGACTTAGAGTTCACTCTACTTTTTACTAGCCAAATTCTCATTACTCCAATCCTCAATTACAGTTAACAATTCTTTATATTAAACTTCACCTGTTCAAATTCCTGTGTGGTTTTTGTCTCTCAAAGGGTCACTGACAGTTGTTTGAAGGAGTTGAAAAGGTTAAGTAGTACAGACCAAAAGTGAGAAATTTTATTACCTAAATAAAATCCACACAGCTCTGCTTTATTCACAATTTACCGATCAAAAGTAATACAACACTGTAAACAGCCAAGTTAACATGTTTAAGGGTCCAAGCAGCCCTGCCTGGTACACTCTGCTTTGGGGAGTTACTCAAACTTAATATTCAGCTCCCTGAGGCCAAAGTTAGGCACTTTCTTTAGAGAGACTCATAAAATAGCTAACACAATCACATATTTTATAATACATTTTCCCAAACACAGAAGAAACTTCTAAGCATTCATTCTGTTTTATGCTAAAGAAATCATTTTAATCTTCATGCAGAATATTAAATAAATAAATAAATAAATAAATAAATAAATAAATAAAACGGACTATGCACATCTTGTGCTTGCCTGAAGTATCTAGTGTGCTACTTGGCCCTGACCCACACATCTTCCAGTTGAGCAGAATCTTTATAAATAAGTTTCAAAATACTCTCCACTAAATCAGGTTTGTGACCAAATAGCAACTATAAAGTCTCCAAATCAATCCAGGACCATTAAAGTAAAATCTGCAAAAAAAAATTTTAAGTATATAATTAAGTATATGTTGAGTGGCTACAATGAATGAGACCCCATAGAACAAATATTGTACTAAGACAAACACAGTTCTTGTCCTCAGAAAACTGAAAGTGAGGATGCAGGACAGGTAGAAAGGAGAGACAAATAAGCAAATTTAAGACTATGGTAAATGTTACAATGAGGAATGTAACACCAGGAGTGGCCATTAACAAAGATGGAAGGTGCTGGTCAGGAAAGGGTTTGTAGAACATACCGCATCTAAACTGAAATCTGAAAGATAACTAGAGTCTGACAGGAAGCGAGATGGGGAGGTGGGGTGGGGGAATAAAAGCATGGGCAATGGCCCAGAGGGAGGAAAGAGAGTCACCTGAAACATCTGACTCTAGAGGGTCAAGAGATGCAGTTACAGACCATTAAGAACCAGGTGAGGAAGTTCCTCATCTACATTCCGGAGCTGGGACCTGACCCACTTCCTACTGGGAGGTCACTGAACAGCTTCAAACAGGCCAAGGACTCAGATTTGCACAGCCCACAGTGTAGAGTGGACTGGATCGGGCAAAACTATGGGAGCCAAAGGAAACTATTTCCAAATAGTTTTTGAGAAATTAAAGTAAGTCATACATTAACCATTTGACAAGTTTTCCCTTTATCTGATCAACTCCATGAGGTAAGGGGAGTAGGTGTGATTAACCAGTATTACATGGATAGTAGTCAACAGAGAAGTCAGTCAGCTGACTTGTCAAAGTAAGGTTCCACAGCCAGAAAGTACTTAAAAATACCAGCATTCACTCTCCTTGACTGCTTCCTAGGAGAGCTGAGGTAGGCATCACTTGTTGCATGAACTTATTAGCACTGTCAGCAGTATACCTGAAGGTTCATTTGCTTAGAAAGTTTACCGCCTTTACAAAATGATGTGGGAACCCCAAAACTTTCAGACTAGTGAGACAATATTCCTTCCGTTCCTTGTCATGCTGGCAGGGAAGCAAGGCCACAGGGGGTGAGGAAGAGAGACCGAGTTTCGAATCAGACGTTCACTTAAGAAAATCACTTATTCTCTGCAACTGTAGTCACCACCTAGAAATTGAATACAATAATTCCCGAAGTCTCCACACTCTAAAAAATGTCTAAGATTCCATAGCTATCCCACCTGAAGAAAGCACGGTATCCTGGAAAACTTCACAATATTTTCAAGAATGGGAACATAATCTTGGAGGGTTTCAAATTCTCCCAGAAACACTTTGGGTGCTAACAACCGGCATCAATGTCCATGGTCAGGAGAAACCTTTCTGAGAACAGCATCTGAAAATGTTTTCTTATCTGGGAATGCAAGCTGGTGCAGCCACTCTGGAAAACAGTATGGAGGTTCCTCAAAAAATTAAAAACAGAACTACCCTACGACCCAGCAATTGCACTACTAGGTATTTACCCACGGGATACAGGTGTGCTGTTTCGAAGGGACACATGCACCCCCATGTTTATAGCAGCACTATCAACAATAGCCAAAGTATGGAAAGAGCCCAAATGTCCATCAATGGATGAATGGATAAAGAAGATGTGGTATTTATAGGGGCGCCTGGGTGGCTCAGTCGGTTAAGTGTCCGACTTTGGCTCAGGTCATGATCTCGTGGTCCGTGAGTTCGAGCCCCACGTCAGGCTCTGTGTTGACCGCTCAGAGCCTGGAGCCTGTTTCAGATTCTGTGTCTCCCTCTCTCTCTGACCCTCCCCCATTCATGCTCTGTTTCTGTCTCAAAAATAAATAAACGTTAAAAAAAATTAAAAAAAAAAGATGTGGTATTTATATACAATGGAGTATTACTCAGCAATCAAAAAGAATGAAATCTTGCCATTTGCAACCACATGGACAGAACTGGAGGGTATTATGCTAAGTGAAATTAGAGAAAAGACAACTATCACATGACTTCACTCATATTAGGACTTTAAGATACAAAACAGATGAACATAAGGGAAGGGAAACAAAAATAATATAAAAACAGGGAGGGGGACAAAGCATAAGAGGCTCATAAATATGGAAAACAAACAGAGGGTTACTACAGGGGGTGTGGGAGGGGGGAATAGGCTAAACGGGTAAGGGGCATTAAGACATCTACTCCTGAAATCATTGTTGCACTATATGCTAACTAATTTGGATGTAAGTTAAAAAAAAATAAAATTAAAAAGTAAAAAATAATTTAAAAAATAAAACAAAGGGATCAAAAACATTAAAAAAAGAAAAAGAAAATGTTTCTTTATCAATAAATAAGAGGAAAAAAAACACATCTAAATCCTGTAATAGTTACTTGCATTATAAATCTAACTTTAAGGGGGTGCCTTGGTGGCTCAGTCAGTGAAGTATCCAACTTCGGCACAGCTCATAGGTTAAAGCCCCGCGTCGGGCTCTGTGCTGACAGCTCAGAGCCTGGAGCCTGTTTCAGATTTTGTGTCTCCCTCCCTCTCTCTCTCTCTGCCCCTCCCCCACTCATTCTCATTTTCTCTCTCTCTCTCTCAAAAATAAACATTAAAAAAATTTTTTTTTTAATTTTTTTTTTGTTTATTTATTTTTGACAGAGAGAAAGACAGAGCATGAGCGGGGGAGGGGCAGAGAGAGAGGGAGACACAGAATCTGAAACAGGCTCCAGGCTCTGAGCTGTCAGCACAGAGCCTGACGCGGGGCTCGAACTCACGGACCGCGAGATCATGACCCGAGCTGAAGTCGGCCTCTTAACCGACTGAGCCACCCAGGTGCCCCTAAAAAAAATTTTTTTTAAGAGGACTCTGATAACCAAGAAACTAGCCACTGACCACTGGCCCAAGAAGTCAATGGTAAAACAATGCAGATGCTATGAATAGGCAAAATGTGGAAATGACTTTTAATGGATGGTGGGGGGGTGGACCTGAAGGATGAATACTCCTCACAAAAATCACTGCTTGCTGCTCCCAGAAATTAAAATCTAGAACACTTAACTAAGACCTCTGGGTTGGTACCAGTTTTCTAACACTACACATGGAAGATCATAGACAAAGAAGATTCAAACTTTAAAAAGTTCCATGTGAATTAAAATTCACAGTATCAAAATTAAAATTTAAAGTAGCAAAATACACCCCACTTGACTAACAGTCTAAAGAGGCAGTGTCGGGGCACCTGGGTGGCTCAGTCGTTGAGCATCCGACTTCAGCTCAGGTCGTGATCTCACAGTACATGAGTTCGAGCCCCGCATCGGCTGTGCTGACAGCTCAGAGCCTGGAGCCTGCTTCAGATTCTGTGTCTCCCTCTCTCTCTGCCCCTCCCCTGCTCATGCTCTGTCTCTCTCTGTCTCAAAAATAAATAAAAACATTAAAAAATAAAATAAAAATAAAATAAAAAATAAAGAGGCAGTGTCCACTGTGGTAAGTAGGCCTGAACACTTACAAACGCAAAAATCACCAAGGCCAAGCTCCACAGAGAGATGAAGGATGAATTCTGTGAACCCTGTGAATGACCAAGAAGCCTCCTGGCCTGCATCAATTAAAGAAATCCAGAAGGATGATAAGCACTGATGTAAGTTCTAAAGCGAACAGACCCTCTCCATCTAGAAGCTTGTGTGTACCTGCAATAAACTGTTCCTGGTTACTTCAACTTCCCACCTCAATGGAGCGTCCATTAGTTCTTGTCTCATGATGGGAAGGTATAGAAATCCCGCAAAAGCAGAAAATGAAGCTTGGAGCTGAAAGCTATGAGGGATGAATAACAAAACTGGGCCCAGAGTCCAAAGGACTCTTAACATTTCCTGAAACAGTGTTCCTCTGATGTGCTGACAGCTCAGAGTCTGGAGCCTGTTTCAAGATTCTGTGTCTCCTCTCTCTGCCCCTCCCCCACTCACACTCTGTCTCTCCCTCTCTCAAAAATAAATAAATAGTCTGTAAGTCAGAGCCATTCTACTCTCAGATACTTACTGAAGAGAAATAAAGGTATGTATACACACAGACTTGTATGAAAACATCTATCGCATCTCTCTCTATTCATAAGAGCCCCAAATTAGAAACAACCCAAATGCCCATCAGCAAATGGTATAGCCATAAAAAGGAATACTACTCAGGAATAAAAAGTAACACAACAAAATGGATGAAACTCTAAAATATCACATTGAACAAAAGTAGCTTGATACATAAGACTTCTCATTATTCTCAGTAGCTACATTTTATAAAGTCACTGCTAACACCAAATTAGCAAATATCAAGCCCCTATCCTAGGGGAAAAATAGGGTTAGGTTTTTGTGAGCCTCTGGTCACATGTTTGTCAGCCAATCAATTCATAACCTTCCAGAGCTACATACATAAAATATATAATCTGTACATATCTATTTAAAGACACTTTAAAATACAGTAGTCCCCCCACTTATCCATGCTTTTGCTTTCCATGGTTTCAGTTACCCAGAGTCAATCAAGGTCCAGAAGCAAACGGTCCAGAAGCAAAGTATGTTCAGAAGGTCACTGGTAGCTTAACAGCTACGTCACGATGCCTACATCATGTAGCTCACTTCATCTTATCATGTAGGCATTTTACCATCTCACATCATCACAAGAAGGCTGAGTACAATACAAGACATTGTGAGAGACTCCATCCACACAACTTTTATTACAGTATATTGTTACAACTGTTCTAATTTATTATTGTTGTTGTTAGTCTCTGACTGTGCCTGATTTATAAATTAAACTTTATTCTAGGTATGTATGTATAGGAAAAAACACAGTACATATAAGGTCCAGTTTCAGTTTCAGGCATCCACCCGGCATCCTGGAAGTATACCCTATGGATAAGGGGGAACTACTGGATATTACTGACTCATTAATACTGAACTCTCAGTCAACAGTACTATAATTCATTTCTGAATAAAACTTATCTAATATACAGATTTTCTCCATATTCTTTTCTTGTGCTTAGGAAGATTAACAGCACTTCAGCAATACACTTGAGAGCCATTTTAAGCAGCACAATTCCCAAAAAGCACAAAAATATTTTTAAAATATGGTACTAAGCAGACCACTAAAAGGACACTTGTTTACAGTGTTAGAGCTGAAACAAGAAGGCAGACTGTCACCTTGCTCCACTTTAGCTGGGAATGTACACAACAGGCAATTCAAATTTTTTGCCATTTCTGGTCTGCAAAGGGATTTTTTTTCACTAGCAAAGTGGCTCAAATTTCCTTAATTCATTGCCAAATTAAAAAATCAGGCGGATGCCTGGATGGCTCAGTTAAGCATCTGACTTTGGCTCAGATCACGGTATCACGGTTCATGAGTTCGAGCCTCACATCAGGCTGTGTGCTGACAGCTCAGAGCCTGGAGCCTGCTTCGGATTCTGTGTCTCCTTCTCTCTCGTACTCTGTCTCTCTCTCTCTTTCAAAAATAAATAAAACATTTTTTTAATAAATACATAATCATGAAATTTCACATAAAAATTCAGATTTCTTGTTTTCTTTAAAAAAAAAAATCACAAGATGTGGTACACAGCTGGCTGGAACTGAGCAACAGTGACCCTTCAGATAAGCCTGCGCTTGTTAGTTCACCCTAGTCCCTTACATTCTGCTTCCCTCAATTTGTTGCCAACTGGCCCATGATGTAAATGCATCATTTACCAACACGGATGTTTATAATATATTGTTGACTGCAAAAAGGTACAAGTCAGGATGTATGGCATCATCTCATTTTTGTAAAAATTAAAGACAAAGGGAAAAAAAAGTCTGGTTATACACTAAAACAGTGAAAGTTATGGATGTTCCTTTATTTTTATTTCTTCCTGTTACTCATATATTTATCTTTTTTTTTAAACTAGTGAATATATATTACTTACATAAGTTGTTTTTTATAGCAGCTTTGAGTTAACAATCACACACCATACAATTCACCCACTTAATGCATACAATTCAATGGTTTTTAGTATATTCATAGGCATGTGCAGCTACCACTACAATTTTTAAACATATTCGTCACCTCAAAAAGAAACCCAATAACCTTTAGCTATCATTCCCCTATGCTCTCATCTACCTCCAAGCCTTAAGCAATCACTAATCTACTTCTGATCTCTATTCTGGATATTTTATACAAATGGAATCATTTAATATGTGATCTTTTGCGTCTGGCTTCCTTCATTTCACATGTCCAGGTTCATCCATGTTGTAGCATGTAACAGCACCGCATTCTTTTTTATTGCTAAATAATATTCCATTGTATGTATACACCACGTTTTTATTATCAACTGAGAAGATGGTTGAGTTGTTTTCCTCTTTGGCTACTATAAATATAACACTGCTATAAACATTCATATACAGGTTTTTGTGTGGACATTATGTTCTCATTTCTCTTGGGTAGATAACTAGGAGTGGGATTGCTTGGTCATATGGTAACTCTATGTTTAAGCAGTTCAAGAACTGCCAGACTATTTTCCAAATCCAGGCAAAAGCACAGATCTACTGGCACAAACATAAAAAATACCTGATTTGTCCCTGGCTGCATTATTTTACATTCATACCATTCTCTGTGTATGAAGGCTCTGATTTCTCCACATCTTCACCACCACTCGTCATTACCTGACTTTTCAATTACAGAATAAGTCATTTATAAGTGTTCATTTAATCCTAACACACCCAGATTTTTATGGACTTCAAGCTGATTCGTGGACATCAAATTTTAGACTTGAAAAGAGTCCAGTCCTAACCTACTCACCTAGACTGCCCATCTTCTGTAAAATGAAGGGAAAGGAATAAATGATCTAAACCTCTACCCACAAATGAAACTTTTACAGAAGAGATTAGCAGATTTTGTAAGCAACAAAACAATGTCCCTAACAGGGATCCAGCCCTCGAACAGGTTTTCCCATCAAAACTCATTTGTAATGTCTCCTACATAAATGCAACTTCAAACCATAGCAGCAAATATGACAGCCTTGATCTATCACTTTTCATAAGAGAACCAACATGTCTTAGGCTGTCCCACTCAGAATCCATTGCTCACATTCTGCTGTAATAGAGGGAGAAAATAAAATCTGATTTAAAACCAAGGCAAAAGCACACATCCAGTAGCACAAACAAAATCTCTGACTGCTCCATTGTCTGAAGTCAGAGATGGAGAGCACTGTGCGGCCTTTCCCCAGCTCTCTCCTCACTGCTCCTTATAGCCTCAGGGCAGCACTGGGACCAGGGCAAGCAGCAAATAATAGACACATTTACAGTAGTCCAAGGTGGCTGTGAGACCAAGACCCACCCAAGAAGGGGGTCTAAGAATCTCAGCACCCAGCCCTATGCTCACCCTATACATGTTTTCTCCAAGAATCAATATGGCATCTTAGCCAGGGAGGGGATGGGCCACACAGCCTCTTCTGAGATGCAGAATTACTTTGTTTTCAGGCTTCAGTTCTGCACTTTGAGCAAGTTCTGCCTCTGTTCTACAGCACTGAGGTACAAGCACTTCAGGCAGGACAGGAGGTAGAGATCCATGGCCACCAAATTCTCATTTCTACGTGCCTATTCTCTCCATTTCCCTGTTTAAATACAGAGGGTGTTACGAACTCAGACAAATTTAACACACTCTCATAAACATTTAGTTCTCATCTACTACATGCAGGTACAAGAAGACACAAAAACACAGTCTCTGTAGGAAATGGGTTAGGTCTTAGAGGAAACAAACAAAATATTCTTAAAAGAGCAAATACTATTTTGTTTTTTGAATAAGGGCAATAATGCTGCTGCAGGTCAGAGTACCCTCTGGGACTGGAACATCTGGGAAGTGTTTCGCTGAGCTGGACCCTGGAGAAAAGAGAAGTGGAGATGAAGAAAAAGGATATTCCAAAGAGGAGCAAAAGTCACTGTACTCAGCTGGCAAGAGAACTGTGTAGGGAAATTCCATGTATGGAATGTCTAGCAAATCATTTGGTTAATGGGGATTAGGATAAGCCCTGGAGAGGTGGGCTGGGGCCCGCTGGGCAGCAGCACCTTGACTGCTTGAATGCCACGTTAGGACATCAGATCTCATCCCAAGCCTGCAGCAGTTTCTGACTTCAGTGTAGGATCTCCAGAGCGTCACAAAGTGTGTCTGTTGCTCATGATAGTTAAAACTGCTGACATTTACAGGTGAATTACATAAATACAAGGAAGAGTCTTTGTGTTCTCACAAGTAAGGCCACAGCAACAGGCCTCTTCTGGTTTCAGCATCTTCTCAAAAAGGATCTCCTGATTAAGGAGCTAGTCTCTTTCACAAATTAAAAAAAAATAAATTAAAATTTTTTAAAAAGGAGCTAGTTTATTTCAAAATTAAACATTCTAAGACGACAAGATCCTGACACAAATGCACAAAGTATTGTTGCCTCACTTCTTAGTTCACTCATGCAGGCTTTTTCTATGACCACATACAAAGAGCCTTTGCAGAGGAGTCAAGGGACCACATGGAAAGAGCAATGTGTTTTGGAGCACTCAGAACTCTTCCTAGATCTAACACCTTGCCCAAGGTCTCTAACCCTTCCACCCTCACAGGAAGGAGGCCTGACAGTCTGTTTTCATTGGGCAAGATACACTTAGCCTCTTAAAAGTTAATTTGGCAGTTCCATACCATCACAACGACAAAAATTAAGTTTCATTTCTTTTTCTGATTCTAACACAGTACTACTTTTCCTTTGTCTCCTGATTACACTGGCAGAATATCTCTTCAGGAGATAAAATCAACCAAGTCATCACCATTATACTCACTTTCTTCTAGAGCAAAAAGAAGACTTTACCACAAGACCAAAAAATGGTCACAAACCAAAGAAATTATGTCCCAAAATAAAACTCGGGCATCATGAATATTTAAGCAGGCTCTTCAGGAAGAAGCTAACAGTGAGCTCCAAGGAGCACAGGAGGCAGGAGCCTGGCAGAGGGCCTTAGCCCTGCCAGAATCACAGGGCCGTGACACTGGCCTGCCTGGGTTCGCGGGGGCTTTAGCCTGGTTCGTCTAGTCTAAGTTTCCAAGCAGTCTGAAAAACACTTGCAGGAACCACATCTAAGAAAGAGGTAAGTGTATTTCTCACTTGGCAGCAACACAATACCCCAGAGAGCATCAGGCTGGCAATGGACACGTTTCAGCGGTACCGGTCAGCGGAGCTAATTTCCCACTACCCCGCCGGCCGGCCTTCGGGCGCGGGGCTCAGACCTCAACCCCGAGGCTGTCCACCCGCCTCAGCGCCGGTATCCGGGAGGCGCCACGGGAGGCGGGTCAGGGCGCTCGAGCACTGTTCGAGCGATGCTTGGCGGATGCCTCAGCCCCGCGCGTGCCGGCTCCAACCCCGCGCCCGCCGCCGCCAGCCCCGCCGGCGTCAGGCCGGTTTTTCGGCCCGGCTCCTGTCACTCACCGGCCCAGCCCGGGCAGTGGGCGCCCACGGCTCCCCACGGGAGCTGGGCCCCCCGGGCCTCCAGGTTTCGGCCCGCCCCTGGCAGGCAGCGCAGGTGGATGAGCCCCGCAGTAGCGGCCCCGCACCGGCCGCTCGGCCCAGCTCCCGGCGCTGCCCACTGGGTACGGATCAACAACAAGATGGCGGCCAGCCGAGGGGGCGGGGGCCGGGCGTCATAGTAACCAGGACGGCAAAGAACCCGCCCCCAGCTGAGGCTATCCCCAGTCAACAGCATCTTCGTCCTAGGCCTAAGGGAGTGCTTCTCGCTGACAGGTCGGCTGGCCTGTCAATCAGAGCCTGCCTCTCACGGCCCTTGCCGATCGCCTCAGGACGTGACTGTGACGGCATCGCTTGGCGCATGCGCCTCTCGTTCCTGGAGTCGCTGGAGGCAGAGCTTTTGCTGGCGATTCTGAGGCTCTAGCGCCCTTGGCCTTTTTGCGTGTGTAGCCTTTTTGCGGGAGCCCACGGCGTCTTCTCATACACGCGCACACACTTAGGGAGTGCCTGCTGTGTGCTATATGTTTTTTTTTGTCACCCATCCTGGAAGGGAGGGGTTGTTGTCCAGGTTCACTGGTGAGGAAACTGAGGCGCAGAGGGGGAGGCCTGGCCAAGGTCACGCCCCTTCTGGAAATGGAGGCACCGGATCTCATACCTCCTCCTACTGGCATCAGAGTATAATTCCCTATTCCCAGTGGTTTCCCCACCTTTGCCCCTCATCAATGGCGAGGTGCAGCCCTGTGTGCTCCTCCAAGCAGTCCCTGGCCCGTTGCCCACGTTTGTCCTCTTGCCTTGAGTTCGGTGCCCAGCACAAGCCCTGGCACACAACACAAACTCGTCTCTTCCTCCCCTAGAGCATCTTGTCTTTGAGTACCTGTGACACAGCTTTTGCCCTGGACTGTCATGATCTGTCTCAGAGGCTAGGAGTCCCAGGAAAATGGTTATCCCTGGCCCCCCATTCAGAGCACCTAACCCTGGGCTTGGTTTCAGGGTTAGGAACTCAAATGAAATCACACAGCCTGGACCCACATCAAGTGCCAGAACTAGCTAGTTATGTGACTTTTGAGGCTTAGTTGCCCCATCTGTAAAACAAAGATAACAAATGAGCCCTTAGAGCAGGGTAAGTGCTCAGAAAAGTCTGCCTGTAACACTTCCAGCAACAGCCTGCTCTCAGGTTGTTCTGGGCAAGCTCTAACACCCTCACTTTTGGGGGAACACCATGAAGCATACTTTTCCCACAGAAGACACTTGGCTTTTTCCCTGACTGGGACACCATAACTGGCTCAGGAAAGGAGGTCCTCCATTGCCCTGAGAGGGTTCAGGGCCACAGACTTGACATGGGGGAGAAGATTGAAAGAACTTAGGGATACCTCAGGAAAGGTAGCCTCTACCCAGACAGCAGGTCCTCTTGGAGAGCTGGCAATAACCTGAGACCTGATTTGAGGCTGGGCAAGGGGAATGAGCTAGCACTGCATCCAACAGAACCTGCCCTCCTGCACGTTATTGCAGGCCACCTGGCTAAGTGCAACAGCTCAGTTCAGCATAGGGAGGGATAAGGGCCAAGACACCAGAAGAAAGAGATCAGGAAGAAATAGGAATATCCCATCTGAAGGGGGCTACCATCAATCCCTCATAGCCATCCATGCCACAAGGGTCTCAAGTCTGTACCAACCCTCACCTCAGTGCAAAAGTTCAGATCCTTCCCAAGAAAACCACACACAGTTGGCAGAGCCCTAGAGGTTGGCTGGGGCCTTCAAACAGCAACAATGTATTCCTTTCAGTGGGAAAAGGAAGTTCCTGGGCCCTCCCCGTCTGCTAGAGCAGGTGGTCTTTGAAGGAACAGGCTGATTGGAGGCCTCTGTCACAAGGATAACAGCCTCTTACCTCTGCATTAATCATGATCAGTCAGAGCATCATACAATGCCTTCTTAAAAGAAAACTAATCTTGGGGTGCCTGGGTGGCTCAGTCGGTAAGCGTCCGACTTCAGCTCAGGTCATGATCTCACCGTTTGTGAGCTCGAGTCCTGCATCAGGCTCTGTGCTCTGTGCTGACAGCTCAGAGCCTGGAGCCTCCTTCAGATTCTGTGTCTCCCTCTCTCTCTGCTCCTCCCCCACTCACACTCTGTCTCTCTCTCCAAGATAAATAAACATTTAAAAAATTAAAAAAACTAAACTAAACTTACTACTCCCTAGAGCCTTCCCAGAAGGCAAGGCACTCTCCAAGTGAGAACAAGGAAGCTCAGATCCCAGAGCCTCTCCCACAGATGGTTTTCAAGGCTGGGACTCTTCTTTTGTAATTTTGTTTATTATTGAATCAACTTAAAAACTCAGCAGCATGATCATGGGAAGAAAAAATTCCACAAATAGTGAAGCAGCTTCTTGGCTTCAGAGCCAGCGCCGGGCTCCTGTGAGCGTGTTGAACAGGTAATCTCTGCCTGTGCCTGAGTTCAAATGGTCAGGAGAGAGAGAGGGCACTGCTGGACTCAGCAGAACAGCCTCCTTCCCTTAAAGGTAGGGGAAGACATTCCAGAACCCTTGGTGAGACCCTCCTTCTGCTTGATCCAACTTGTCCCTTCCCTCCTTTCTCAGCAATCCTGTGAGGTCTAGCTTAAATGCACAGGAAGCATCCTTGATTTCCCCAAACTGAACACCAGCTTCCCTAAGCCCAGTGCCAGATTAATCTGCCATAAATCACTGATGACAATGTAATATCTGTGGGCCTTTCCCCTCACCACCGCTTCTGCCATGGGCAGGAACCAGACCAGGTCTGAGTCACCTTCTGGCCCAACAGATGTTTGAGAAACATTGGGGTGAGAACAGACCCCATTCAGGGAAAGAGTAGATAGTGGATGCCTGGTGGTAGGAGGAGACGCTGAGATGGGGTAAGGAGAGAAAGTGGACCCAGGTGAAGAGTAGTTTGGGAAAAGGGGGACTCACGGGAGTCCTGTGCTCTGCCATCAAAGTGCTGCTGATGGGAAGAATGAGAGGGGGTAATGAGTTGAGCCCTGCCCCCAGGAGCAGGTGGAGGTCTGCTCCCATAGGGGTCAGGAGCCCACCTCCCTCCTCCATTCTGATGGTGCTGGCATGGGCTCTACCACAGAGGTAGCCAGCCACAAGGAAGGAGGCAGGCTTGGGAGAGGAGTCCTCTAGAACAGCCCAGTGCCCACTATACAGGATGGTATGTTGACATACCAAGCTCAGGTTGACATTGCTGGGTGCCTGGGACATCTCCATTCTCGGTGCCTCCATGAACCCCTGAATGGACTCCTCAGTTCCCTGGATGCTGGGGCAAAGTAAAAGCACGAATACAGGATAAGGCTCTTGGCCCCAGGCTGAATTTAAGAGATGGACTCTCAGGCATAGAGGTATGCAAAGGAAACTGACCCGTTTAGTAGCAAAGCCTGGGCTGGTTTGCTTGGTGTCTGATGCATCTGGACCAACCTAAAATGACAGGAGGAGGGACCAAGCAGTGAGGGCTGCAGACCTGCTGACTCCAGGAACCAGCACCATCCATCTGCCCCTGTATACTGGAGATAGCCAATGTCCATATGCAATGCCTACACTGTTACCCCACCTTCCCCTGGGTCAGTCCTGCGCCCATAAAAAACTCACCCTTAGGGGCAGAACAAGTGTCAAGTGGAGGATAGGGGTCAGGAATAGGGGCAAATGCCCAGTGCATGATAGACTCTGAGTGTCGAGCACTGGGTCTTATCCACACCCACTCCATTCCAAGACCAAGCTGTGCCAACGATGGAGACAATTTCCCCCTAGTGCCTCTCTGCCTCTAACCTGATGACCTCTGGAGGGAGAGCAGCCCCCATTAATAGCAGTTTGCCTGCTCATCAACTTGGGCATTGTCACCAAATCTTGGTGAAAGCACCTATCACAGATGAGGTCCATTAATGGGCTGGGGCAAGAGCCCAGGAATAAGAACCCTACCCCTGGAAGAGCCTGAGGAGGAGCCAGCCCAGAGCCAAGACAAAGAGGGCGCTGGTCACTGTCAGCACCACCACAAACCAGGGCTCCGGCTGCCAGAAAGCCTCTGTGTCGGTCACAAGCAGGGGTGTCATCACTGAAGGCACCTGAAATAGGGGCCACAGCCCTGGCAAAATGATCATCCAGCCTTCAAATCACTCCAAGGGTTGGGCTACCCCACACCCCAGAGTTGCTCTTCTGTATTGCCAGGCTCCTTATGTTCAACGGTTCCCTCTGGAATGCCTTCCCCCATAGTTCCACTTGGGGAAACTGGATCTCCTTGCCCTTCAAGATCCTTTCGTCCTACCCCCCAAGGTCCCAAGGACCCCCCCTCACTGTGGATCTGTGGGTGCGGGTGGCCACTGTGCTGGCGCTCCAGGGAATTAGATGCACACTGACGGTGGCTGTGGTACTGAGGTGGGGGATGGAGGGACCTGCATCAGCCACACGGATCAACAGCTCATAAGTATAGAACTGCTCTGGCCAGAGAGGCCCCAACAAGATGTTGTTGTACACCAGGGTGGGTCCTTGCAGGCTGAATCGGCTCTGACTATTCCCTGAAAGCAGAACAAGGGGACCGTTGTTGGCCTTGGCCTGCTCCTTCCCCAACAGCCTGGTGGCCCCCATGATCCTCACCTCCCACAATGCTGTAGGAGAAGGCCAGACGCTGTGGCTCCTGAGGAACCCAACATGACACCTTGGTCACCTCCACACTATGGCCCAGGAGAGCGTAGATGGTGAGTTCCTGAAATGGAGGCTGACACTCGGGGGCATGATCGTTCACATCCTGCAGGAATATAGCCAGGTCACCCCAAATCCTCAGGCCAGCCCCTCAGTCTCCTCCAGAGCCTAGGTGTCAGGCAACAGGCTCCAAAGGTTTCCATAATGAGGCACCATCCCTCTTCAACCAACTAACGGAGGAAACTTAGGCACAGGGTGGAAAAGCAGAATGCTAGAGGAAGATGTGAACACTTTCCAATTTTTCCCAAGGCCTTGGGGCTCAATTACCTCAACCTCAATGGTAATTGTACAGGAACCAGAGCGGTGGTGAGTGGGGTCCTGGTCTTGGCCATGGTCAATCACCAGGACATTGAGCCTGTATAATGTCTGCAGCTCATAGTCCAAAGATCCCAGGAGATGAACCTCCCCTAAAAGAGATGCCCACAGCCTCAGCCTGCAGAGTCAACTCTGGTTCCAACCCTCCATCCCAGCCCTGGGGTGGGAGTACCACTGAGACGGTCCATAGAAAAGATGGTAGGCCCGCCAGAGATGTAGTACTCAATGTTGTTGTGTGGGTAATCCTTGTCCATGCCCACCACAGAGCCCAGCAGAGTGTGGGGCCCTGCATCTTCCCGGATCCGGAACTTGTGTGGGACACAGGCTGGGGAGAACTCGTTCACAGGAGTCACCATCACCAGTACTGGCACCTCAGCTGGAGGCCATTTGACAGTCAAGGAGCTGGCATGGGGTGCCCAGCCATTCTCTAGGGTCTAAGGGGGGAGACATGGCCCTGCCCTGGGGGTTTAAGGAGGGAGAGGGTCTGGAAGGAGGACGAACAATAGCCATTCCTCCCTGGGTGGGGAGGTGTCTAGGAGAGGAGACATATGTCCCACCCTAGGGAGACAACTGTGCCCTATTGATTTCTGTGGGAGGAGAGGTGACCCTATCTTAAGGATGGGGAGAGAGGTACAGAACAGCCCTGCCCTGGATGTCCAGGCCTGGGTATGGTTACTCACTGGTCATCAGGGGCTGACCACCATCGAGCACCAGGATGGAGGCTGCATGCTGAAAGCAGGCCCCACGAGCATCACAGTCCAGTGTGGCATTCACCTGGCCAGAGGGGCCACAGAGTGAGGCTGAGTCAAGGCCTGGAAAAGTCTAGAGCCACACTGGGCCACCTCAGGTCAGGGCAACCACACATGGTCAACCCTGAGCCTCTGCTTTCCAGCTCTGTGGGTGCAGATTGGCTCCACCACCATCTCCCTCATGGCAATGGTCTCAGCTCCCACAGACCTTTGCCCCCCGACCCCTCCACCTTACAGTCCCCAGCACCCTGCATGTGGGTCAGGAGGCAGGGGCTGGGCACCTCCAGGACCCTGTCTCGAAGGCAGAGGCTAGCTGAGCCAGGAGGGCTGTGGAACTGCAGCTGGTAGTCGAGGATGGAGCCGGGAGAGTCTGGATCAGCACAAGTGAAGGTGTTCAGCACGGTGCCCACCGGCGTGGTCTCGGGGATTTGAGTCCTGGGAGCAGAATGCCGGCGGCAGGGCAAAAGTCAGTCTGGACCAGGAGAACCATGGTTCTCACCCCTATAGCTTACGTAAGGTTCCTGTATACTCACACCAGCATCGCTGGGAGGCAGCGCGGAGGCCAGCGGTTGACCGAGCGCACGTTCACCGTGAGCTCGAGCTCCACGCTGGCCCACGGCCTGAGCCGTTCGTAGGCCTTCACTCGCAGTCTAGTGACCGCCGCGCCCGGGGCTTGCGCTAACTCCAGAGGCGCGGTGGTGCGAATCACACCGTCGGCTGGGCGGGGTAGGGGCGGGGAATGCTGAGTTTAGACCCGCCCCCAGGTCGGTTTGGTCCCCACCCTCACACCTAATCCACCCTCAGCGGGAGGGGGCTGAGTCTGGCCACCCCAGCTGCCTCCTCCAAGGCTCGCCTCTAATTCTAGCCCGGCCCCCAAACGGCACCGCGCCCGTGTCTGCCTGGGTTTCAGCCCCGTTTCTCAGCAGGGCGAGGAGGTAGTGCGGATCACTGTGGACCAGCCTGGGAGGCATCCCGCACCGCTCCCCACTATGCCCCTCACCACGTCCGATGGAGAAGAGGGGGCAGGGCACCGGGGAGAGGATTTCGTAGCGCACGTCGAAGCCCCGGGCCCGGACCTGAACCACCTTACCCCCGGGGGGCAGGTCCTCCAGGATGGTGATATTCGAGGCTTGCTTCCTGGACCAAAAGGGGGAAACTAGCTATGCCCTCTCCCGCCACCCCTGGCCCTGCCGGCGTGCCCCTCCCCCGGGGCTTCCCTCATACCCGAGCTAGCTGGGGACACCCCAGCAACCCCACCCCTTAACCTCACTCCCAATTCCCTGGGGCTAGGCCATGTCTCCTTCACTGTACTCAGGGTAGGGGAGCCTTACAGGAAAGAGATCAGGCTGGAGGGAACAGGCAAAACTTTCACCTTGAGCATCCCAAGGCAGCTTCGATTTTGTCCAAAAGTCACCAAAATCTGAAGCTGGAAGACCTGCAGTGCACACAGAACAGTAAGGGAACTACAGTGTGTGTATACCTGTATGTCTATGCCCAGTCGTCCCTTCAAATAGCAACTGCCCCCCCCCCCCACCTGGGGCCCTCCACAAGGAGCCGCCACTCCCACCCCATGATCTCTATGCTTACAGGCACTCCTTTAAGTCCCATTCTTGGGGCCATAAATATTTCCTTTAGGATGCAAACAGCTCAAAGAAGTGTGATATCTGAGTTATTCACAATGAAACATCATTTAGAGTTACTAAGAGCCAGTCACTAAAACATGGAATTTTAAAGAAGGAACTTCTCAGGGCACCTGGGTGGCTCAGTAGATTAAGCATTGGACTCTTGATTTTGGCTCAGGTTATGATCTCACAACTCATGAGTTTGAGCCCTGCATAGGGCTCTGTGCTGACAGTGCAGAGCCTGCTTGGGATTCTCTCTCTCCCTCTCTCTCTTCTCCTTTCCCACTTGCACTTTTTCTCTCAAAACAAATAAATAAACTTTTTTTTTAAAAAAGGCATGGAGGGGCGCCTGGGTGGCGCAGTCGGTTAAGCGTCCGACTTCAGCCAGGTCACGATCTCGCGGTCCGTGAGTTCGAGCCCCGCGTCAGGCTCTGGGCTGATGGCTTGGAGCCTGTTTCTGATTCTGTGTCTCCCTCTCTCTCTGCCCCTTCCCCGTTCATGCTCTGTCTCTCTGTCCCAAAAATAAAAAAAAATAATAATAAAAAAAAAAGTTAAAAAAGGCATGGAAATTTTAAAGAAAGAATTTCTCAGGACTCCTGGGTGGATCAGTTGGTTAGGCATCTGACTCTTGATTTCAGCTCAGGTCATGATCTCATGGGTTGGTTCGTGAGTTCAAGCCCCGCATCTGGCTCTGCTCTGACAGTGCAGAGCCTTCTTGGGATTCTTTCTCGCTCCCTCTCCCTCTGCCCCGCCCCTGCTCACACTCTTTCTCAAAATAAATAAATAAACTTCAAAAGCAAAAAACAAAAACAAAACTTTTAATGTTTAATTTTTTTAATGTTTATTTATTTTTGAGAGAGACAGAGACAGAATGCGAGTGGGTTAGGGGCAGAGAGAGAGACACACACAGAATCCGAAGCAGGCTCCAGGCTCCGAGCTGTCAGCACAGAGCCCAACGCGGGGCCCGAACTCACAAGCTCATGACCTGAGCTGAAGTCGGACGCTCAACCGACTGAGCCACCCAGGCACCCCGACAAAACTTTTAATGTTTAAAAAAATAATAACAACGAAGGAATTTCTCTAGCCTTCTCCAGACTGTACTAGCCACTTTACCCAGAACTTTCTCTTCCTGTGTGAATGTTTTGAACATTCTCAATTCTATTAGAGGCATGAGGGGCTCCCTTTTCTTTCTGGAACTCCAGAACCCATCACAGAACCAGGCAAATGTGGAAGAATAGCCATCATGTGGCAGCATGTACAGGTGGCTATGTCTGAACACGAGGCAGCAAAATCTAGGAGGCCAAGAACAAACAAACCTCCAGGAAGTGGTGGCTCTGTCCATTGTGCGCCCCATCCATGGGTATCCCCAGGTCCCAAGACATGCTCACCTTTTCAGCCTGGCCTTTGAGGCCCTGGGATGGCACCAGCAGCCAACCTTGACCATTGATGGAGAAAGGTCCAGGAAAGTATGGAGGGTCCTGGGCACTGATGATATTTATCTGACAGGACAGAGATGCTAGAAGCCCCAGCCTCAGCCCCCAGTGCCCCACAGCATCCCTGCCAAAATCCCCAGCAACCTAGCAAGTACCTGTCCACACCAAACCCTCCCATACCCCGATACAGGGTGGGTCCCCAACCTCCACCCCTGGCCCCGATCCTCAATCTTCTCTGGTTTTAAACCAATTATTTTGCTTTTTAAACTGCATTTATTTTGGGGATTACAAAAGTAACACAATTTTCAGGGAGAATTCAGTACACACAGAGAACATGAAAGAACACAAGCCCCTGAGATGTCCTTATAGGAACAGCCATGGTCTTTGGGGATGGGCAGCCAACAGCGGCTCTCTCCAAGAATATACATCACGCAGAGGCTTAGCTGACACTAAAGTGTTCCTCTGCTGGGCGGTGGGGGGGGGGGGTGGCTAGAGAGGGGCTGGGACAAGAAGGGGCCCAGTTTGGTCTCCCCATGTGCCTCCCTCATTCTGTCCCCCACTACCTATGTGCTGGGCTCACCTGGGCACGCTGGACTTCCAGGCCTGGCAGCAGCAGAGTGTACAGTCTGGCCCCAGGTGTGACTGTTTCCAGAACCTGAATGATTTCTCCAGCTAGCCAGAGGAGAGGTCAGGGAGGCTCTGTTCAGGCCATGCCTGCCCACCCCCTGCCTGCTGCCCCTGGCCTCACCTGGGCTGGCAAATCGGCCAGCACATGCACTATGACCAGGGTCCCGCCGCACATCCACAGAGAGTGGTCCCTCCATCACATGGTTGCCGCATGTGAACCGCAGCTGCAGTTTATAGTGATTCACCGATAGAGCATCCAGCCGGGCCGAGCTGCTTAAGGTCACCTGTGGCAGGTAGGCAGTGCATGTGGGACTGTAGGCTCTCCACCGCCCTATACTGCCTGTGGCTTTGTGAATTTAGGGACTGCCCGTGTTCCCCCATGGCTCCCATCTGTGCCCATGACCCTACCATGCCCACATAGATCCCCTGCCACCTGGTCAGGCTGGGTGGGTTGAAGAAGGTGGTGGGTGGCTGCACATGGACCAACTGCAGGGTGGGCATGTGAGAAGTGCAGTTGAAGGAGAAGGACTGAAGGATCGTGCCGGGTCCCTGGCTCTCAGAGACATTTATGAACCAGGGCAGGCAGTGGAGTTCTGAGGAAGAGACAATTCAGACTGGAGGTCCACACACACACAAGCATAGTCCTGACCTTCTCCCTCAGGGCCTGGTCACATCTAGGGGCCAAGCAGCCAAAACTCTTCCTTGTCCCCCATATCCAACAATGGCACAGCTCATTTCATAGACGTGAGCACTTGGTTGAGGAAGCAGCCATGATAAGAAATGAGGGTCAGGGAGTTAGATCTTTGCCCTTTTCCCTTGCTCTCCCCCAGCCCCTGCACTCCATGGTAGCTTATCCAAGAAGGGTCACAATTCCACTCCAGTGTGGAATGGGGGGGTGGGCGTGAGAACTGGGGTTCCCCCACCCACCAGCTCCTCACCAGAGACAGTCAGAGCAAGCAGAAGCGCCAGGATCCTGAGCAGTGCCATAGTGGCCTCAAGACGCAGACAGCAGAGGAGACTCCAGAAGACCAGCCGTGTTTGTCAGGCTCACCCCGTTGTCAGGTGAGTCGCTTAAACACAGCTGGGCAGGCTGCACTCCTGAGCCTCCCAGATTCTAGCTCCGCCCATCCCTGGTGACTTGAGCTCTAGACTCCAGACAGGCATTAAGAGGTCTGGACAACCCCAGGTTTCACTGCTTCTGATGAATCCCCCCGTTCTTACTACAACCCAAAGGAAATGTTAGGGGAAAAGGATCAAACTTCAGGTAGGGAAACTGAGGTTCAGGGAAGTAAGTCTCAGTCATGCAGTCCTTGGAGACAGCACAAGCACAGCACCCAGGAAAACTGGGTTCAGGATTTGCTACCCCACAGAGTCCAAACCCCAGTTGCCCACTTCCCCTCACCATTAAAACATTATCTGTCTACAAAATCTGAGCCCAGCCATCAACAAAATCTCTTAAAAGTTGTCTACATTCAAGAAGCAAAAAGAATCCTTGGTGATATAAATCAAATTAGTGGTTATGTGGGGGGGGGTATCAACTGGAGGGGGCACAAAGTGGCCTCTTGGAGGAGCTGGGGACAGTTTCTACCTTGATCTAGGTGACAGATGCATAAGTGTCTACAGACTTTAACATTTATTGAGCTGGGGGCGCCTGGGTGGCTTAGCCGGTTAAGTGTCCAACTCTTGGTTAGGCTCAGGTCATGATCTCATGGCTTTGTGGGTTTGAGCCGTGCATCAGGCTCTGTGTTGCCAGCATGGAGCCTGCTTGGGATTCTCTCTCTCTCTCTCTCTCTCTCTCTCTCTCTCTGCCCCTCCCTCCACTTGTGCTGTCTCTGTGTCTTTCAAAATAAATAAATAAACTTTAAAAAACATTTATTGAGGGGTGCCTGGGTGACTCAGTCAGTTAAGCATCTGATTCCAGCTCAGGTCATGATCTCACGGTTTGTGAGTTTGAGCCCCACGTCGGGCTCTCTGCTGACAGCTCAGAGCCTGGAGCCTACTTCAGATTCTATGTCTCATTCTCTCTCTGCCTCCCCACTTATGCTCTGCCTCTTTCTGTCTCTCGAAAATAAATAAATGTAAAAAATTTTTTTTAAATTTATTGAGCTGTACCTTTGAGAGTTGTCCAATTGTTATATTTATGCTATATGTCAATTTTTAAATTTTTTTATTTTTTAAAGTTCATTTATTCTGAGAGAGAGAGAGAGAAGAGGGGCAGAAAGAGAAGAGAGAGAATATCCCAAGCAGGCTCCGCACTGTCAGCCCAGAGCCTGATGTGGGGCTCAAACTCATAAACCTGTGAGATCATGACCTAGGCCAAAATCAAGAGTCAGACATTTAACAGACTGAGCCACCCAGATGCCCCAAATTTATATGTCAATTTTTAAAAAGTTGTTTACACTTGCTCTTTCCAATTCTTCATCTCTCACTTGCTTCTGCCCACTATCATCAAGTTCGTCTCTCCCTTCATGAAACTGCCCTGTTGGAGTCCTCAGAGACCTGCATACTACCAGCTTCAGCAATTCATTCTCCAATCTTATCTCCTTGGTAGCATTTGACACTTGCTCCCTTGGCTCCTAAAGTGCCCACACTCTGTTTCCTCCCACCTGCCCAGCTGCTCCTGCTTAGCTCCTTTGCTGGTTCTGCTTTCCTATTACCACCCAGAGGAGTGTTCCAGGACTCAGTCCTGACTGCTGCCCTCCTCTGTCTATACTCACTTCTCCCATCTCCAAGTCAATGGCCTTAAATACCATCCACTCACTTTGCCTCCCAGATCTAAGGCTTCAGTGCTGATTTCTCTCCCAAATTCCAGAGTCACCCAGTGGCTGACCCGGCATCTCATATAGGATGTCTAACAGGCATCTCAAGGGTTACATGTCCACAAATAATCATTTGGTTTTCCTCCCCAAACCCGTTCTTCTCCAGTCTTTCCTGGATCAATTCACAGCAATTCCATCCAACCAGTTGTTCAGGCCAGAAATCTAGGAGTCATGCTAGATGCTCCTCTTTCCCTACTCATATTCATACATCAGCAAAACTTGATATTAACTCCAGAACATACCCCAAATTCACCCCCTTCTGTGCCCCAGCCCCACGCAGACCCAGGCCCTCCCTTCTCTTGGTGGATGAGGGCAGGAGCCTCCACTCTGATTACAGAGTGGTTCTCCTAAAGCAGATGGGATTATTTAAACAGGAGCCAGCCCAGGCCATTTCCTGCTCAAAAGTCCCAGTGCTCCCCCATCGCACCACAAACAAATCCCTATATTTCTTTCTAAGGCCGCTAGGAGGCTGGTTTTGCTGATCTCCTCATTCCCCCAACTACCACTGTCTAGACACTTGGTCCTTCTTTGTCTTAAGCCCTGTCGAAATCCTCTCTTGTCCGGGCCTTTAACTGGCTGATCCATCTGCCTAGAATACCCCTCTTTTTTTTAAGTGTATTTTTATTTATTTTAATAGAGATATAGAGAGCAATTGGGGGAGGGGCAAAGAGAGAGGGAGACAGAATCCCAAGCAGGCAGTAGTACGCTGTCAGCGCAGAGCCCCATGGCCAAACCGTGAGATCATGACCTGAATCAAAGTCAAGAGTCAGACCCTCAGCCGACTGAGCCACCCAGGTTCCCCTAGAATACCCCTCTTCTTTATCTCCCATGATGGCTCACTCAGATCACATACAGAATGCTGCCTCCTCTGAGTCCCCTCTCCCAAACAAGCCCGTCTGCCCCCCATTTCCGGTATTTTTCTGTCTACTGATTAGTCTTGTCTCAAGTTAGACTGTATCCTCGAACCTAGCCTTGCGGGGCGCCTGGGTGGCGCAGTCGGTTAAGCGTCCGACTTCAGCCAGGTCACGATCTCGCGGTCCGTGAGTTCGAGCCCCGCGTCAGGCTCCGGGCTGATGGCTCAGAGCCTGGAGCCTGTTTCCGATTCTGTGTCTCCCTCTCTCTCTGCTCCTCCCCCGTTCATGCTCTGTTTCTCTCTGTCCCAAAAATAAATAAACGTTGAAAAAAAATAAAAGTGAACCTAGCCTTGGATCCTGGAGTGGTCTCCAGGAACGGACTCGGACCATTCTGGGCAGAGAGCGCCGCCCTAACCCTCCTGCTCTCACTCTCCGTAGGCTAGTGGTGCGGGCAGAGGGAATGCGGATGTTGCGGCAGGAATCGCGGCTAACCGAGCCCTCCCCACTAGAGGGCGGTCCCGCCTTGCTTGGCCCAGATGCAGGACCGAGAGGGTGCGGGCTGGGCTTTGGCTGAAGCCCCTTCTCTGTGCTGCCGCAAGGTCCAGAGCTCCTGGAGTCCTCATTGGGGCCGGACCCTCCCATCACTTCCAGGGTCTGTCGAGGCCGGTTTCAGGACCGAATACAGTAGGTCGCGCCCGGAATGGGCCACAACACTGCTAGATCGACGGCTGGGGGCGCTCTGTCCTCACGTGGGCGTAGCCACCGGATCCGCGAGCTCTTGAGGCCCCCTGCGGGAGGGACTGCAGTTCTATCCCGGGAAAAACGGGGAAGCTGAGGCTACTGCGGGGAAGTGACTTGTCCTAGGTGAAGCAGCGAACCTGGAGTGAGCTGAACCGCCCAGGGTGGTCGGGGAAGTCCCAGGCCAGACCCGCCCGGCTTCGAGACACAATCCAGCCCCCAGAGCTCGCGGGGAGTGGGGAGTGGGCGTCAGGCACATCCACCCATCAGTGCCCGAGGGGCGGGACCACTTCAGTCCCTCCCCGGCCCCATTGGCTGCAGCACCAGGGGCGGGGCGCGGCTGCCAGATGTTGGGGCGGTGGCGGCGGCGGGAGCTACGGAGAGCGAGGAGCCGCGGCGCCAGTCAGAGGGCCAGGGTGCCGCTGGCCGGCCCGCTGGGCCCGTTCCGCGCCGGTCCCGCTGGAGTTCGAAGAGGAACTGGCAGGCCTGGCGGGGGCTCCGGCACGGGCATGCATAGCGCTCGGCTTGACAGCTTCCTGAGCCAGCTCCGCTGGGAACTGGTGAGACTTGGGAGCGGGTGTGGCTTGTGAGGACGCGTGTGGGGTGCCCAGCTGCCGTCCGGCCCGAACGACACACGGGTAGGGGGCCGTCCCGAGTGCCCATCCAAGGCGGGATGGGGGCGGGGAGGCGCGGATGGCCCAGATGGCCCGCATCGGGTTTCGGACTGTTGGGGGCTGCCCTGGGCATCAAGTAACAGCCGCCCAGCTGGCCAAGCTGCTGGGGCGGCGGAGGGACGTGGCGGGGAGAAATTTATTTTGGGGCTGAGCAGGGGGCTGCGAGGGACTAAAGAGGTGCTAGAGCTGCTATGGATGCCTTCTACCCCAGGCTGACCTGTACTTCTTCTACCCCCCCACCTGGCAAGTGCTCTTTCTCTGAAAGACGCTGTGAGCTTTGGGGAGCTGAGTCCCTCAGGAAACAGGGGATGCTCCCCCACCCCCAGCCCTGAACAGGACTTACTTCCCGATGCAGGCGGGCCCACAACCCTGCCTCCCTCCCTGGTGGCGGGTACCGACTTGCCCAGCTCTGCGTGCTGCAGCCTGCCGGACTGCCACCAGGTCGGCTGACGCGAGTCACACGAGCTACGTGTGCCAGCGCCCCCATGCCGGCCCTGTGCCCACTAGAGGCCTTGCTGCCCAGGCCTGCAGGCCTATCCAGTCCTCCTGGGCCTTCTGCTTTGGGAATAGTTTGGCTAGGTAGGCAGGGGTGACAAGCACTACCCTTCCAACTTGGGCCCTCTCTTCTTCCACAGCTGTGTGGCCGGGACACTGGCTCACCCCCCATGTCTGGCCCCCTTCCACCATCCCCCAAACCTGGCCCAGGTGTTTGGCTTAGCCATGGACTCAGGGCCTCAGATGCCTTGGAAGAGGACTCAGTCGGCTGTGTGGAAGAGGAAGAAGGTATGGTGACAGGAGACAAGGGTATTGCCTTGGGGAGCCCAAGGGAGCATGTCCTGGACTGGGACTCTGGCTTCTCTGAGGTGTCGGGCAGCACATGGAGAGAGGATGAGCTGCCTGTACTCCAGCACCCAACACCCCCAGCATGGCCCCCCCATAGACAGCGCCTCTCGGCCAGTGGCATTCCCCTGCCTAGCAGGGCCCCTGTGGCCGGTGCACCACCTGCCCGTCGACCACGGCCCAAGTCTACACCAGACGCTTGCCTGGAGCACTGGCGGGGCTTGGAAGCTGAAGACTGGACTGCAGCCCTGCTGAACAGAGGTCGCAGTCGCCAGCCCCTAGTGCTGGGCGACAACTGCTTTGCTGACTTGGTGCACAACTGGATGGAGCTACCAGAGGCAGCAGGTGAGGGGGATGATAGTGGTGGTCCCCGTGCCCGTGCTCGGCCCCCTCAGTTCCTGCTTGGGCTCTCTGAGCAGCTGCGGCGCCAGCTGGCCAGGGCACGCAGGGCTGCTATGGCAGGAAAGCGACTGTCATGCCCACCTCGCCCGGAACCTGAACTGCCTGCAGATGTCTCACGATTTGCAGCCCTCATGAGCTGCCGAAGCCGTCAACCCATCATCTGCAATGATGTCAGCTACCTCTGACCCTGCCCTCCAGCCTGGGACAATAAAGGCCTTTCTCTGGTCTATCCTGGTTCCATACCCCTGAGGCTCTAGGAGGTGGCCCCAGCCCTTTGAGGCACAGCCCAGGCAGGTGAAGCTAAAGAGCCTTTTCCTTCCCTGCAGGGGTCCCTGTCATGCCCACATCACCCACCCTGTGCATTACTGCCCCATGTTTTGCCATCCATTCTCTCCACTTACACCCTCCTTCAACAAGCATTTATTGAGTGCCTACTGTGGGCTCAGGATGCAGGGCTCGATAGAGCCAGGTGATAGGGCTGCTGCCTTGTCACAGCTCGTAGTGCAAGGGTGGGAAGGTAGTGTCCTCCTCCTCACCCTCACAGCTGAGCTCCAGCACCAGCATCCGCTGCCCAGGCTCAAGCATCCGGCTTGTCACCTGCTGCACCAGTTTGGTCACCCTGGTAGTGTGGGGTGGGGGGAAAGAGGTTGGGAGAGATTGGGTAGGTGAGCAGTGGTAGGCAGAGTGACCTGACATGGACCAGGGGGTGCTGATGGGCCATAAGGAGCCCAAGCCAGGGGCAGGAGCAGCTTAAGACAGGAAACATCTGAAACTATTTTAGGAGCAGCAGGCAGGGCGGGCAGGAGGCAGGAAGCTGTGAGTCCCCTGGGAGTGGGCCGTGAAAGGGGGGCTTAACAGGGTGTGGAGGAGCTAATGGGGGGTGTGGAGGAGCTAATGGGGCCGGCCAAGCAGGCAGCTTGGAGGCCCCTCCTCAGGCTTTCAGCCCTCACCCCACCCCCAGCCCATTTGCCGGCTCCATTTGGCAAAAGAAAGCTTCAGGAGGGTGTGAGAGGCCCAAATGGGGTTGGGAGGAGGAAAGACTTCATCATGTCTCCCACCTCCAACCTCCGGGGACAGAACAAGTCCTGGCTAAAGCCAGGTGCGGGCTCACCTAAGGGCCAGGTTCTGGGCCTGCTTTTCAGGTGACCATCCTGCTGAGTAGAGTAGGGCCTTGCCGTGCAGCAGCATCTTCACCCTCAGCCCATACCGTTCCTAGAGAGAGTCAGGTCAAGTGCCAGCTAGACCAGGCTGGGCCAAGACTGAAGGCGAGGAGGAGGAATGGGGCTCACCTGGAGATGGGCCAGCAACGACTTCAGGGTCCTTTCTGGCTGCCCAGCAGGCACCTTCAGGCGGTCCCAACAGGTCCAGGTCCATGTCAGGTGATGGCACTGGGGGTGGTGGGGGGAGGAATGAGAAGCTTCTCACACACACCCTCCCCCTACCCATTACCAGCAGCTGATGGCCCCTTTCCTAGGGGAGGAGCTGGACTAGAGGCAGGAAGCAGAAGCCCCGGGGCGGGGGGTTGGAAGGTGGGATCTGGGCCCAGAGTCTCAGTACCCTCCCCGCCTATGCTGGGGCCAGCACAGGAAATGGGGCTATGGGGCCCCCGCACAGGGAAACAGGCAATCCATCACACAGGCTGGTTGTATGTGTGTGTGTGTGTAGGGGGGGCGTTGCTTCCTGAGGAAACAGGAGCAGGGCTGCTGCAGTCTCCGATAAAGCAGCTTGATCCTCAAATGCAAGGCTGGAAGCTGGGGGGTACATCCTGCCCCCTCATCCTGTATTGCCAGGGCCTTGGGCTATGTGGGTACAGAGTATCAAGGGGCACAATGACCACTAGGGCCCCACTGGCTGAGACCCCAGCAGGGACACAGTCTGCAAGGGCCTCCTCTTCCTGTCCCCTTTCCTTCCCCATTTCAAAAATCTTGGGATTCTGGTGACTGGAGCTGAGGGTGGCAAGGCAGCCAGGACAGACCCCCGCCTCCAGAAAGCACAGTGGGGTCAAGCTGAGATGAGGCCAGAGGTGAGTTGGGGGGGATCCTCCCTTGCTCCCTCCCCCTCTACCGCAGACAAAGGCAGCTTATGTGCTAGAAGCCCTTCACAAAGGGGCTCTGTGTACTGTGCCCTGAGGGACCCCAGCAAAAGCCCAGTGCTGGCCCATGACCTCTCCCCTCTCCCTTGGTGAGGGTATTCTCTCCACCCCCTCTCCTGTGCCCCAAGAAAATGCCAACTAACTACTGCCTAGCCTGGGCACACAGCCAGGGGCATCCACAGCCCTGCACTCGAAGGAACACACATGGACACAAGCCTGGGAATGCCTGCATGTGTACTCACATGCACACCCATGCAAGCCCACATTGAAGAAGAGTCCTGTACTCCCATCTGGCACACAGATGTGCCAGCATCCTCCCTCCATGGCCACAAACCTCAGGGCCAGGGATGCCCAGACCCCTGTGCACTTAGACGCACACAACCCCCCCCCCCCCCCCTCCCCCCACCGCAACTGGTGAGCTCAGTGGCCTTTAACTCAGCTTGGAGAGTGTGGGCCAGGATCCCCATGCCATGCAGGCTGAAGTTAGGCTCTGTTTGGGGCTAGGGCTCTAGTCCTCCCTCCCTACCACCTCCCCCTTAGGGCTGGTGGAGGCTGTGAGGGATATCTGGCTCCACTAATGAGTTAAAGCTGCAGCTCCCCCAGACCCGGGCTGTGGAGGGATGGGGGTGGGGGTGGCTGACGGCTGCTTCCTGTGTCTGACAGGTCCCAGTCTGGCTTCACAGCAGGAAGGGGGCTGGAGGGAGTCTTAAGGACTCCCCCAGAATCTGGGTTCTGGTACAAACCCAAAGCCAGAGTACAGCCTGTTTTGGTAGGTGCAAGGAGAACCCAGGCCTCGTGTGTGTGTGTGTGTGTGTGTGTGTGTGTGTGTGTGTGTTAGTGGGGGGGGGGGTGTCAAGGGCTCACCTTCTGGATGGCTGGGGCGCAAGGCACCCAGCGGCTAAAGCAGTTTTCAGCCAGATGCAGGTGGCTGTGGCGAAAAGCACTGAGGGGCCGTGGCCCATTTACCACCTTATACAGCTCCAGGCCCACCAAGCCAGCCACAGCTGCTGTAGTGGTGACAATGGCTGGAATAATCTGGCCCACAATTCGCTTGCTCTGCCAAGGACAAGAGATTTGGTCTGGGCCCAAGGTGTAGGGCTAGGGTTTGACCTCTACCTCTAGGCCTGAGCCCTAAAGGGCAGGGTTACCTGGGCGTGGTTGGCAGGGGGGATCCCATAGTTCTGAGCTCGCAGGCTTGCTGCTGCTGCCACAAAGTCCACATGGAAGTTGCTATCATTGTCCTGTGAGGCCCAAGTCACAGTCATGTTAACACTGCCCCAGAGTCCCTAGCCATGGCTGACCACGTGTCACTGTACAGGTCTTCCCATAATTCTGTGGGATGGATGCTTACATCTCCCCACTTATCAGGTAAGGAAGCTGAGGCTCAGGGAAGGTGATCTGCTTTTGGGGTCCTGCTGGGAGGAGGATTCAGGCCAAGGGACTTCAAAGCTACTTTCCTAGCTCTTGAACTTCCCCAACAATCTTCCCCAACTTGTCCCTTCACCCCTACTTGGATTCCCACCTTCTCAAACTTCAGGGGCTTGAGGGGAGGGCTCCCACTCCAGACTTCCAGGACTTTGTGCAGTTTCTTCAATTGCTCAGGGCCTGTCAGAGGAAGGGGTTAGAAGTTCTTAGCCCCTACCTTTTGTGTTCTCCCTGGAGCCTGGTGCCTATTCTTGGTCTCTCCTAAGACTAAACTTGCCACTTTCAGGGAGACCCCCTGAATGATAGTGCAGTCTCCTCTCAAGCAGCCCCAGCCCTACTTGTGTGTGTGTGTGCCTGCATGCGTGTACCAATTATCTCCGTCCTCACCTGGGGAACATAACTAGGTTTGTTGGGGGGGGGGGGTTGCTGAGAATCTGCCATGGGAATAGAGGTGCAGGGGTATGGGTAGCAGGGAGAGTGCCTACTGAGGGGCTAGAGGATGAGCCCAAGCCTTGAGAGAAGCAAAATCAGAGGGCCTGAGAGATAGTGATTTGGCTGCAGGGTCCCCAGGCCCCATCTTCCTTCTGCAGCATAAGCTGAGGACAGGGCTATGCCTTTGGATGGCAGCATAGGGGGCCAGAGGTCAGGAGCCTCACCAAACTCAGCAGAAGCCCGAGCTAGCTCCAGGTCGTTAGGAAAGATGGGGACCAGGTTCTGGGGGACAGGCAGTGGCAGCAACTTCAGTAGTTCCCTGAGTGCAGTCTGGTCCTGTGAGCCAGGCAGTCCATGCATCTGGGCATACAAGTTAGCGGCCGCCAGCACATAGAGGAGGTGTGTGTCCTGCAGTCAGAGCAAGAGCACGGGAAGACGCATGGGTAGAGCGAGCATGTACAGGTACATGGGGTAGGGGTCACCACCCATTTGTGGATCTGTTTGAGTGTCTGCCTCTGTGTCACACGTGGACACCCACATGCGCACAAACACAGCAGTCTCCCTCAGCACCTGCTTATCTCTGAAGAACAGGGGCCCACTTCTGCTCTGAGGGGTCACATCCCCATCTTGGGGTTCCGAAGGGATCCCACTTACTTGGCTGGCATCAAACTGCAAGGGCTGCGGACGCTGTTTGGAATCTGACCAGAAAAGAGTTCCATCCTCAAGCACCTAAGGAAATGGAGGCTGCTGGGCTCGGTCTGGTTCCCCTGAGCCCTCAGCCTCCCAATCCCTAGCTACCCACTTTATCAGGTGGGAAACGATTCAGGAGCTGCATGATGCCATCATGGAAGCATAGTTGCCAGTGGCCCAGAGCCCACACCACACAGTCTTGCCAGGTCTGTGGACGCTCTCTTAGGACACCCAGCACCTCCTGCAGCAGGGTCAGCACCTTTAGCCCATCTGGTTCTGCCAGAGAAGTGGGTGCCCTGTGGACAGAGGAAGGGTTTTGAGGCTAAAGCCCTGAAGATTCTGGTGCTAGGGGCTAGCTAGGGGTAGCTCTCTGGTGCTAGAGGGCTCCCGTCCACCCCTCTTTTTTTATTTTTTTATTTTTTTAAGTTATTTATTTTGAGAGAGAGAGAGAGTACACGGGAGGGGCAGAGAGAGAGAGAGGGAGAGAGAGGATACCAAGTGGGTTCTATGCTGTCAGCACAGAGCCCAACAAGGGGCCCCAACTCAAGATCCATGAGATCATGACCTGAGCAAAACCAAGAGTCGGATGCTTAACCGACTGAGCCACCCAGGCGCCCCTTCCGTCCACCCCTCTTGGTGGCCTTACTGTTGGTGGCGGTTGATGGTCTCAGCAGACAGACGGAAGAGCCCCTCAAACTCATCCCGGGCCCACTGTGGGGGAGAGAGGAACCATGAGGTGTCACACGGGGAATCAGTCTACAGCTGAGGACTGAGCTGGGTGGGCTAGGCCTTTCTGGGGTGCGTACTACCTGCACGGTGTGCTCGACTGTGCTGGGGAAGTGCCGCAGGGTGCAGACAGGGTAGGTAGCATTCTCAGAAGCTATAGCTGAGGCAGGGGCTCTGTAGGTCTCAGTCACACGTGGCATGAACACTGAAGCATGTCCCAAGGTACCATGTGTCCCCGCCTCCAGCAGTGGCTTCAGATAGTGGGTGCAGCGAGCAGCCACATAGCGCCCTAGCAAGAGGGGCAGAGGGTCAGGAGTGGGGCTGGCACTGCCTTGACCAAGGGGCTGAGTTTCAAGGGCGAGTGCTTACGGGCCTGGAAACTGTCCAGGGCAGCAGCCACACCGTCCACACGGGAGAAGAAGTTGTTCCCATAGATGTGCTCTGTAGTGGGATCCAGTGGGTAGATGAGTGGGGTCACCTGCAAGTCTGAGTTCAGGCGGCGAGCAGCCTCTGCAGCTACCTCTGCCTTAGGCCTCTGAAAAGAGAGCAGGAAGATGCTGGGGGTGTTGGGGGGCACTGTGGGAGGATCGTCCAGGATGCTAGGTGTGGGTAGGGGCCGGCACTCACACCAATGTCCTGGGTCCTGAAGAGGAACTGACGGCTGAGATTGGAGCGCTCTATGTGGTCCATGTCGGCAACAGTCACTCCCCCGCTGGCGCCAGCCCCGAGGCCCACTAGGGCAAAACCTTTGAGCAACTCACAACCGATAGCTCCAGCACCCACCTGCCAGCAGGAGCAGCCTTAGCCAGAGGGCCTGGCCTGGCCCTCCCACAGACATCTCCCAACTGGACCACAAAGCTCACCAGGAGGTAGTGCTGGCGGCTCAGCTTCTCCTGAAAACCAGCCCCAAACACTGCAATTTGCCCATCATAGCGACAATGTCTCTAGAAAACACAGACAGGGGTCAGTGATGGCCACTGGCCTGTGCTGTGTCTCCGTCTTACGCTAACTTTTCCAGGTCAGGATCTCTGGATCGTTCTTCCTGTTCCTTCCCTAGTTCTGAATTTGGAGAAAGCTTGCATCCCTACCCCAGGTTCTTACCGGAGCACAGTCCTCTGGTTTGGGATGGGGCTCCCCGTCTTCTGGAAGGCAATCGAGGGCATCAAAGTAAAGCCACTGGTCCAGGGGCATGAACTTCCCGGAGATTGCCTAGAGGCCAGCATTTTAGTGTAGGGACTCCTGCCAGCTCCAGAGCCCCTAGGATCCTGGCTGGGCTTCACCAGATTGGCGAAGCCTCCAAGGCCACTGTCTGGTACTGGGCACTCTCTGGCACCCACACTTACCTCCACACCCTTCCCAGTCCCACCCTGCCTGTGCCTGTGCTCACTTTCAGCACTTCCTGGGCGGCCACCGCACCCAACATGGCTGCCATGGGGCTCAAGCCACCAGCACTACTCAGGGCGACTGTCTGCACGAGAGCCTCATCCAGAGGCTCTTCCAGCGGCTCTCCTTCTGTCCCCTTCAGTGGTTCCAGGGACTGGGCCAGGCCCACCACCATCTCTGCATCAACCTGTGGGGTAGAACTCTGTGGGCACGGCAGCCCTGGCCTGAGCTCCATTCCCTGCTCAAACCCTTGATGCAGCCACCCCCCATTTCCAGAGAAGTGGAAGCAGAGCCTAAGTGTGAAGGCCCAAACCAGTTGCCAGACTGTGCAGCCCCACCAGAGAACGCCTAGACAATGCCCTTGAGGGCTTCACCAACACAGGTAGAGATTTCACCTTAGAACTGAGTGGTTAGGAGGTGGCGGGGTCCCCAGCCTTTGTGCCTGGTACTTTCAGGGACCCTCTCTCTGGCCTAGAGACAGTGTTATCATTTCCTATATGTAAGTGGGAAAATGCCTCTGGGATTATAACTTGGGTCTGTGAGATAATCATTGTTGCCTCCTGGCAGGTGAGACCCCAATAAGACAGAAGCTCAAGGAAGAGCAGAGGGGCCACTCACAGGATCCCAGGGCCGGGGCAGGCGGCCATTGAGGTGCTGGAACTGGTGCAGGGCACGGAAGGCCTGATGTAGGCAGCGGGCGCGGCGAGCTTCCTGGGAACTCTGGGCCACCACACGGGGCTGGAGCAGAGCTACATCCAGGGGCTTCTGTAGCAGGTACTTAGCTCAGGGTCAGGTTCAGAAGACTGTGGGCCCCTTGAGACTCCCAAGCTCCCCTACTTCAGATGCACTTGCACTCACATGGCTCACAGTCTTGGGCCTCTTGACCTCAGTGACAGTCCCACCACTCAAGTAACAGGAGAAATTTGCTGTGTCCCCAATCTCCAAGGTTCTGTCCCCTAGGGGAGATCCAGCCTCGTCAGTATGATCTCTGAACCGGAGTAGTTCTTTATACTCTATCCTGTCTTGCATCTGTGTCCTTGACCTTGCTCCATGCTGAGGAAGGTGGAAGAGAACCTACCCCCAAGGACCAGAGCCAGGCTGTGTGTGCCCCCAGTTGGGGCTTGGGTGCTGGGCCTGGAAGTGGAGAGGGTTGGCTTACCGTGCACGTGGATAGGCCGGGGATCACAGCCATTGAGCTCCACCATGCCCTTAATGCCCGAGAAAGTCACCAAATCCCCATCGCAGAAGTTGTGGGCCTCTTTTGTCAGAGTAAGAATTCCAGGGGAGCCCTGGAGAAGAGGAGGCTTGGTTCAGGGGTGCCCTCCTTGGTCAGCAGGTGAGCACCCACACTTCAACACCCACCTGGGAGATGTGCTGGATAGCAGCTGTCAGGGGTTCTGCCTCTGTAGGATCCTGCACAGTGAAGTCCTCACCAAAGTCACAGAACAACTGCCTGTGGTGTGGTGGCAGGGGTCACTGAGACGGCTCAATGGTTAATCGCCATGCTTGTGGTGAAGCGTGGGAGACACTAGGGCAAGCTCAGAGAGCCAGCACTGGGAAGGGATACTGGGAGAGGCTTGGAAGCTAGAGTTTGAGGGACTTACTGAGCGGGTCTGGAGGCTGGGGTGGAAGAAGCAGAGGGGTGGGACTGGGGACCAGAACCAGAAGGGGATGCTGGGACAGGCCTGGGGCTAGGTGGAGGGGCACTGGAGCAAGCCTGGAGCTAGGAATAGCACTGGGACCAGTTGCTGCCTGTGATGTGGTAGGCCAGGCAGGGAGCCTTGCTCACCCCACAAGGCCCCGGGTATCGGCCACCAGAAAGCAGACTCCGAGCTTGTGGCATAAAGTGCCCAACTTCAGCTGCTCCTCCAGCTTCGAGGTGGTCAGCACCACTACCTGGATGGACCCCGTGATCAGCAGGGCCAGAACCGCTGCTCAGCTCAGGGCTAGAGGAAGGGACTGGGCTCACACGGAGAGGGGGGCAGGGAGGGTACCTGGAAGTCCAGCAGCAGCTCCTCGGTGATGTCACCTGTGTGGATGCATACGTGGACAGCTCTGTTAAGCTTAGCCACAAGTTCTTGAGATGCCTCAGCCCTGCTTCTTTCCAAGTCCTGCTCTGAGAGGAAAAACTAGAGAGGGACACAGTAGTCTGGCTTGAGCACGGAGATTTCTCTCGGGTCCTTGGTCTGGGAAGCATAGCCACCCACCCCACCACCCCGGCTGACCCTCACCTGGGCAGCCAGGTCAGACCAACAGGTAGGGTGGGGATCATGCAGAGTGAGGCTGCCCACACCCATCAGGACCAGGTTTTTGGCCACCTCAGCCCCCAGGCCCTGAAGGCCTGACAGCAGGACCTTCGCTCCCTGAATCTTCTGCATGGCCGGCAAGTCCAGCACATACCTGCGGATGGGGAAAAAGAAGGTAGGCGATCGGCGACCAGAAGTCAGAAAGCCACCCCATTCCCTTCCCCGCCTCGGGCCTCACAGCTGCCGTGAGTATCGCTCCTTATCCAGCAACTTGGAGGTCTCCGGGACAGCCATCCTGCGGCTGGACAACAGGCTGCAGCGCTTATAGACGCGGTCGCTGCGTGGGAGGCTGTGCTAGCAGAGGCCAGTGCCTCACTGTGGCTAGTGCACACAGGCACTTTGTCTACGGGACTGAAGGACGATACCAGTCACAGCTTTCTTCCTGGCTCCTCCGTCATTTCAGGGGAAATGAAAGTGAAAGTAAAACTAGACTGAGCCGGCTTAGTCCTGCTAGTCCTGCCTCCAGACCATCCTGAAAGGTTCTGGCAGCTGTAAGTCACAGGCAAAGTGGGACAGAACTCCTGGGTCTATTTGGCCTCTGTGAGAGCAGGTATCTTTCTTGAGGAAGGAAGCCACGGGAGGGATCCATGTGGGCTGGAGGCGATGGTCTCCTGTGGCTCTCTAGATGTCCCAAACCTCAGGCCCCATCCCCCCCAGTGTGGCTGCCTGAATGGACTTCCTGCCCAGAGTGCTGGCAGGAACCCCCGTGTCCTGAGGACTCACCTTGTCCACCACACAGGGTAGAGCCAGTCCCATCCCAGAGGCTGTGGGAGCTTATGAAATTACATTGTCCTGCCCCCGGGGCCCAAACCACAGACCCAGGTGGAGCCTGGCATCTTTGGGAATACCCACCTGCTTGGCCCTGGGCCAACTCCTCAGAGGATAAGGATTCCCCCTTGCCCACAGCTGCCAGCCTAGGACAGATGGCAGTCCTAGGTGACCAGTCAGGGATGAGTCTTAGGACTCAAAGAGGGTGGTCAGTCTCTGAGTGCCAGACCTAAGAGTGGCAGCCATGATCACATGTGTCCTTACTTTTTATTTGAATTTTTGTTTTGAAATAATTATAGACTCCAAGGAAGTTGCAAAAAACGTAGAGGTCTTGTGTACCCCTCACCCACGATGTGTCCTTCTGCCTTCTTTAGGAACCAGGGGCCAGTTCTCCAGACAACAGACCACAGTTCCCCACAAAACTGCACAGTAGCTAAACCAGATGTGGTCATAAGTTCTTTTTTTTTTTTTTAATGTTTATTTATTTTTGAGAAAGAGAGAGAGTGTGAGAGGGGAAGGTGAAGAGAGAGAGGGGGACAGAGGATCCAAAGTGGGCTCCGAGCTGTCAGCACAGAGCCTGATGCAGGGCTCAAATTCATAAACTATGAGATCATGACCTGAGCCGAAGTAGGACGCTCAACCAACTGACCCACCCAGGCGCCCCATAAGTTCATTTTTTAAACTGAGGTAACATTCATATAATGTTAAAATAACCATTGTAAAGTGGCATTTAGTGTACTCACAATGTTGTACAGCCACCACCTCTCTCTAGTTTCAAAACTTTTTATTAAAAAAAAATTTTTTTTAATCTTTATTTATTTTTGAGAGAGACAGAGTCAGAGCAGGGGAAGAACAGAGAGAGAGGGAGACACAGAATCCTAAGCAGGCTTCAGGCTCTGAGCTGTCAGCACAGAGCTGGACGCAGGGCTCGAACTCACAAACTGTGAGATCACCATCTGAGCCGAAGTCAGACGCTTAACCGACTGACCCACCCAGGCACCCTGCAAAACTTTTTCACAACCCACTGAAGAACACCCCCACCACATTAAATAATCACTACTTATCCCCTACCCCAATCCCCTGGCAAACACTTAGATTCTTTCTGTCTCTAGGGATTTGCATATTCTGGATATTTCTGTGAAAGGAATCATACAAAATGTGACCTTTGATATCTGCTTTCACTTAGTGTATTTTTGAGGTTCATCCAGACTGTAGCATGTATTGGTACTTCATTCCTTTTTTTTTTTTTAATTTATTTAATTTTGAGAGAGAGAGCGAGCGAGTCAGGGAAGGGCAGAGAGAGAGAGAGAGAGAGAGAGAGAATCCCAAACAGGCTCCACATTGTCAGCACAGAGCCCAACACAGGTGCTGAACCCACAAACCGTGAGATCATGACCTGAGCCATAAACCAAGAGTCAGACGCTCAACCAACTGAGCCACCCAGGCACTCCGGTACTACATTCCTTTTTTATGGCTGAATAATATTCCATCACATGCATATATCATGAATCGTTTATCCAGTCACCTGTTGATGGACATTTGAGTTGTTTCCACCTTTAGGATATTATGAATAGGCTGCTATGATCATTCTTGAAAATGTATTTGAGTATTTGTTTTCAATTCTTTGGGGAAATACCTAGGAGTAGAATTGCTGGGTTGTACAGTAATGCTTACTTTTTTTGAGAGACCAACAGCTGTTTTCCACCAGCAGCGTACAAAATTCCTATTTCTCCACATTGTACTCAACGCTGGTTTTTCCTTTAAAAAAAAACCTTATACCTGGACTGCCTGGGTGGCTTAGTTGGTTAAGTGTCCGACTTCAACTCAGGTCATGATCTCACTACTCATGGATTCAAGCCCTGAGTTGGGCTCTGCACTGCCAGTGCAGAGCCTGCTTGGGATTCTCTCTCTTCCTCTTCCTCTCTCTCTCTCAAAATAAGTAAACTTAAAAAAAATAAAACATACCCATCATAATGAATATGAAGTAGTATGCAATTTTCTTTTCACTCAGTAAACATTTACTGAGTGTGTCATATGTACTAGGTATAGAAATTAGGGCTAGAGTGTCTTTTTGTGACTGGTTTATTTCACTTAGCAACTATCTCCAAGGTCCATCCATATTGTAACATATTACAGAATTTCCTTCCTTTTTAAAGCCACATAACAGTCCTTACATGTATATACATTTCGCTTATCCATTCATTAATGGATGGCTATTGGGTGGCTTCCATTTTTGGGCTGTTGTGAATATTGGTGTTATGAACATGGGTGTGTACAAATATCTCTTTGAGATCCTGCTTCCATTTCTTTTGGATATATACACAGAAGTGGAATTGCTGGATCATATGGTAATTCTATTTTTAATTTTTTGAGGAGCCACCATATTGTTTTACACAGTGGATGTACCATTTTACATTCCCACCAACAGTACACAAGGGTTCCTATTTGTCCAAATCCTCCCTAGCCCTTGTTTTGTTTTTTAGATAGTAGCCATCCCAGTGGGTGTGAGGTGGTATCTCATGGTAGTTTTGATTTGCACTTCCCCAATGATTTATGGTATTGAGCATCTTTAATTAAAAAAACAACAACAACCTTTTTTTACAGTTTACTTATTTTGGGGGAGGGGGAGGAGAGGAAGAGAGAAAGGGAGAGAGAGAACCCCAAACAGGCTCTGTGCTGACAGCACAGAGCCCAATGTGGGGCTTGATCCCACAAACTGAGAGATCATGACCTGGGCTGATATCAAGAGTTGGATGCTTAACTGACTGAGCCACCCAAGCGCCCTGATATTGAGCATCTTTTAATGGGCTTATTGGCCACTCAGATATCTTCTTTGGAGAAATGTCTGTTCAAGTCTTTTGTCTATTTTTGAATTGGATTTTTGTTGTTGAGTTTTAGAAGTTCTCTACGTATTCTGGATATTATCCCTTATCAGATATATGGCTTGAAAATACTTTCTCCCTTCTGTGGTTGCCTTTTTACTATGCAGATAGTGTCTTTTGGTGTGAGTCTTTAAGTTTTATTTTTTTTAAGTGTTTGTTGTGTGTGTGTGCATGTGTGTATGAGAGAGAGAGAGAGAGAGAGAGAGAGAGAGAGAGAGAGAGAGTCCCAAGCAGGCTCCACGCTGTCAGCACAGAGCTCGGAGCTGGGCTCTATCTCACAAATTGTTATATCACGACCTGAGCTGAAATCACAAATTGGGACACTTAACCCACTGAGCCACCCAGGCATCCCAGTCTTTTTTTTAATGTTTTGTAGAAACACCAGTGAAGCTATGTGGTCCTGGGCTTTTCTTTCTTTTAAGACTTATTTATTTTGAGAGAGAGAGAGAGAGAGAGAGAAGGTGTGAGTGGAAGAAGGGCAGAGGGAGAGAATCTTTTTTTAAAATTTTTTTTAATGTTTATTTTTGAGACAGAGAGAGACAGAGAGTGAATGGGGGAGGGTCAGAGAGAGAGGGAGACACAGAATCTGAAGCAGGCTCCAGGCTCCGAGCTGTCAGCACAGAGCCTGATGCGGGGCTCGAACTCACAGACCATGAGATCATGACCTGAGCCGGTCAGACACTTAACCGACTAAGCCACCCAGGCACCCCGGAAGAGAGAGAATCTTAAGCAAGCTCCATGCTCAGTGCAGAGCCTTATGTGGGGCTCCATCCTACAACCCTGGGATCATGACCTGAGCCGAAATCAGGAGCCCAACACTCAACCAACTGAGCCAACCAGGCACCCTGGGAGTTTTTTGAATACTGATTCAATCCCCTTACTAGTTGTAGGTCTATTCATGTTTTCTTTCTCTTCTTTGAGTCAGTCAGTGTTGTTGGTTTCTGTGTTTCTAGAAATTTGTACATTTTAATTAGGCTATTCAATTTGTTGGTGTACAATTGTTCACAATCCTTTCTATTTCTCTAAATTTGGTAACAACGTCCCCATTTTCATTTCTGATTTTAATAATTTGTCTTTTTTCTCTTAGTCAATTTATTTAAAAGTTTGCCAATGTTGTTGGCCTTTTCAGAGAAGCAGCTCTTGGTTTTCTCTATGTTTTTTAGGATTCTGACACCAATTCCAATGTGTGCATTTATTCCACACCACCAAGCAGTTCTCCAACACTAACTGGGAGTCTGACAATTCAACTCAATTTTGAAACTACCTGGAGACAGCATCAGATCCACTGCCTGCCTTGAAATCAGTCAGCCGCTTTTGGGGAGCTGCTATCCCCATAACCCTGAGGAATGGGGGATGGTGGCTGGTTTAAGCCCCACTCTTCCTTCATCAAGTACTTTCCTTGTTGTCTGATCGTACCAGAGTTCTGAAATAGTTGATGACAATCGCTTTTTCCAGCTCTTTGTATTTAGGTCTGTCATAGTTGTTTTATTGTTGTTCTGTAACCATCACCACTATTTCAAAAACTTTATTTTTTAAGATTTTATTTTTAAGTAATCTCTACACCCAATGTGGGGTTCAAACTCATCACCCCAAGATCGGGAGTCACATGCTCTACTGACCGAGCCAGCCAGCTTGCCCCAATTTCTAAAACTTTAAAGTCACTCCAGGCAGAGGGGGGATGGGTGAAATAGGTGAAGGGGATCAAGAGTACCCTTTATCGTGGTGAGCACCGAGTAATGTACAGAAGTGTTGAATCACTATATCGTACACCTGAAACTAACATAACATTGTATATTAACTACACTGGAACTTTTTTAAAAAGGGAAAAAAAAGTTTATGTAGAGAGAAAACAAGTCACCTCAGACAAAAACTCTATAACCATTAAGGAACAACTCCATTTTCCCCTCACTCTAGCCCCTGGCAACTTCTATTATATTCTACTTCGGTCTCTACGAATTTGTCTATTCTAGATACCTCATTTGAGTGGAATCATACAATATTTGTCTTTTGTGTCTGACTTATTTCCCTCAGGGGTCATAAGTTCCTAACCTGTAACGCTGACTCATTAGGTTCCCACAACTGGGAGTTTAGTGCTATTGTCCCTACTTTAAAGAAGTTGGACACAGAAAGGCTGGGTAATTTGCCTAAGATCATTCAGCTGATAAGGAGCACTATTGGTCAGCCGCTGGCTGCACCCTTAACTTGGTGCTGCACTTCCCCTCACCAAACCTCCTTGGTTCAAGGCAGCAGCAAAGGGGTCCAGATCCCGTAACCAAGAGCATTACTTCCTCCCTGTGAGGCTCACTCCTCCAGATGTACTGGGGGCAGCTGGGCATGCTCAGCCTGAAGCATGAGGGCACTCACCCTCATTCTCTGTGCCAGGCCCATGGTGGGCCCTGCAGAGGCAGATGAACTCCCATGCAGTAGTCAGAGAGGGAAGTTTAGGAGGCCTCACCCAAGCTAGAGGTCAAGAAAGGAAGTCTTCTAGGAGAAAGTGCTCTTGAAGTTAAGACCCAAAGGTCGCTGATTATTTGTCTTGCTTGCTGTGAGCCCCCTGGATGGCTATACCTGTTTACCCATTTGCTTTCCTGCCTATGGCATTTGGGCTGTGCCTAGGCTAGAGGCTGTGAACAAAACTGCAGTGATAGCATTCCTGCTGGAGTCTCCCTGTGTCCTATGAGGGGACACATGCCTAAGGATAGGATTTCTCAGTGTGAGCCGAGGTGAAGGTCCCACTTTAGAAACTTATGCAAAATGGTTTTCTAAAGTGTTGGTGCAAATTTACACTCCCAGAGCCAGGAAGAAAGTATTCTATCTTTTTTATTTTACATAGAAATCTTCCCCCCTATCCTCTCCCACCACCATCCCCTCGTTCCCCACCCTGCTTGGCTCCGGCCATGCCTAGCAGCAAGTCAGAAGCTGGCAGAAGCATGGGCAGGCTGAAATTGCCTGAGAAGCCTTGAGCACTTTGGTCCATATAGTCAACAAAAGACCTGGAGAACCAGAAGCAGCCCGGCTACATCTGGCTATACACAAGAGCCTTTAACAGACAGCAGGTCCTGCTGGTCTCACATCGGCAACCACATGTAGGCCCAGTACGGTAGACCCAGTATGGTGGGGGTGGGCAGGGTAAGTTCAGAAAAAGCACAGTTCCTGGGCCTCACCCTCATCCCCATCTTTTCGTCTACCCTTGCCTTCAGGGCTGGTCCTGGAGGAGGGGCCGTGCCCCCAAAACCTCCTGCTGAGCCAGTCCAGGCCTATAAGTTGGAGGCGTATATCTGGCCACTGATTAGACTCACTGTTCTCACTACCACAAGAAGGTGTCCAGTTTGGCCTGGGAGGGAGGGAGCACTGTCCTTGCCTTGACTCTCTGCTTAGCCTTGGGCTTGGGCTTAACAGGCAGTGGGCGGATCATAGTTGTGTCAGTCTGAAGAAGATGTCAAGGAAGAGGCCTAAAGAAGAGACTGAATGCAGGACAGCAAAGGCTCAGACTTGGAGGGGGGAAGCTCTGCTATACTGAGCGAGGTCAGGCTCTGCACACCTGAGGCTGCAGCCACTGCCAGGCTAGGGTCTGAGGGTACAGGAGAGGGATGGTGTGGGTAGCTCAGCTCAGCCCAGTGCCACAGAACAAGGATACAGGTTGGATGAATTTTGTCCGACCTCCAAGACCATCGAAGCCGGTCCTTACCTAAGGCGGAAGGAAGAAGTGAGTGGGCCAGGTTAAGAAGCTAGGAAGCTGGCCCCCCACTGTCCCCCTCCCCCCCCCCCCCCAGAAGGCTGGCATTTGCCACTTGTGGGAAGCCATACTCACGGCATCTGTGCTGCGACGGGGCTCTGCTTTGGCCCTCTTGGGCTGTTTCTGGCCTAGGACAGCATTCCGGATGAAGACAGGAAAGGCACTAGCCAGCTCCTCATCTGGCTCTCCCATACAGCGCTGGCCGCCCAGCGAGAGCTGGGACTCCTGGGGTGGGGGAGTCCCCAAAGGCAGACTTGACGAGAGAGATGGCAGCAAAGGAGGGGGCGGGTAGGGATGGTAGAGCAGGACCAGGATCTCTGATGCTTCACCAGGAGGCAGATAGGATAATGAATAGAGTTCCCAGGGTGGCTCCATAGTGTCTTAGCCCCAGACCAGGAGTCAGAGGCCTCTGGCAACACCCTGCCCTTTCAGAAGTCCCGCTTTACACTCAGTTCTGGCAAGGGTTGGATGGTGACTGCTTGACTTCTTCAGGGAAACCTTACCTGCTTGGGGTCATTGGGCATCTTGTTGGGGATGTCCTGAACAGGAGAGCTGTGAGAGCAAGGCACAAAGACAAGAGGCAGGTGAGCAAGATACAGGGCCCGGTGAGCCAGGCTCAGCACATGGCCCTCGGGGAACCACCATGTGGCATTGCTGCTGTAATGGCTGTGCTGGGCAAGGCACCTCAGTGAGCCCCACCCCAAGTGCAGGTCTGTGAACAGCTGCCAGAGTGGAGGAGGAATGGGAAGTTGGACCATTTTTCAATTTTGTGGCTTCCACTCGGGGCCAAGCCAATTCCAATCCTCCCCAAGGCCTCAAATGCCTCACTATGTCCTGGGTTCTATGTGTGGCTGGAGGCCCAGCTGATTCACCAACCACAGGGGGAAAGCCAGTCATGTTCTGATATAGGCAGAGGGCACCTCGTGATCTCAGACTTAGCCTTGTCTGCCCAGAGAGGGGCTACCATCTCCACAATACCCTCAGTAGATAGTCTATCAAGTACTCTCACAACACAGGGCTAGGCCATCTTCTTAGGTAATCTGTGCAGGCACAGTCTGGGGTATAATGAATTATGGCCCCAAGCCCCAGCCCTTCACTCATAGCTCCAGAGCTAGACACAGTGTTTCCACTCAATCCCTGGGGACACTAACAGCTGAATACCCTCTCCTGGTATTTTCCCAGAGGGGGTAGCAGGAGGGTGACCTAAAGGCTGACACTGTGGTTTCTCATAGCCATGAGGACAAGGGGAGGGTCAGTCTTGTCAACTCTGGATCCCTTCATTCCTGTCCCTATAGCCTGTGGTAAGGCTACATGAAAGCCATGGGAAGATTCTCCACTTGCTGCAAGTTTGGCTCTGGGGAGGCTGATCCAAGGCGGAAGCATCCTGGATTCCCTCACACTCACTGCAGGCCCTCAAGATGATAAAAATGTCTCTAAAAGGCCTGGCAGTCTGCAGGCCCCAGGTGTCCACTTTCACCCTTTACAGCTAGAGAAAAGACAACATGAAGAAGTCAGGGTGTGCAGCAGGCACTAACAGGCCCTGTGACTACAGCCCACATGCCCAAGGCTTGCTTCCCACTGCTACCAGGCCTGGCCCTGTACAGCATGGGTACCTCCACCCCTGAGGGTGGCGAGAGGTGAAGAGCTTAGCTGGCTCTCCCTTTTGCTCTCTCCCTGGGCCTCTTCCATTTTCACTGCCTAACACCTCAATTTCTTTCTCTCACGTCCAAAGGTTTTGATTAGGAGGAAACCACTCAGCCCTTGACCCCCTCACCTGAGTAGCATATACCTACATGTACGTAGGGGAGTAGTTCTTGTCTTCCTGATGAACTATACTCGCCCTGTGTGGCCAAGGAGACAACCTCCCCATTCCCAGTCCCACTGGGTCCCTTGTGCAGGTCCTTCCCATCCCACTACAGCTCCCCACAGCTTCTCAAGCCTGCCCCTGTGGGCTACCCCCTTAGATGATGGGGCCCTGGGCACCATGATCTGAGATGGTCCTCAAGCATGAGCCCAAGAGGCACACAATGGAAGAAGAACTTCAGAGTCCCTGGCTCAGGACTCTGGTGGGCAGACATTCAAGATATGGGGAGTACACACATACCCCAACACTATCAACCTAGACCTGCCCCTACTGGGACCCCTGTGTTCTCTCCAACTCTCATCCCAACACCTTTGCTTGAAGGGTGATAGTGATGACCGAAAGAAGCGAGAAGGGCTTTGCCCACAGTGAGTACTCAGGAAAGGGAAGAAGAGGTGGCTAGAACCAAAGTAATAGTCAACCCCAGGTGACCCTCACTGCCCTGTCAGCCACTCAGAGCAACTATGGCAGGGCCTACAGAGACCTCTTGGTCATCCTGCCTCCAGGCTGTGGACATGGCCAGGCACTACCACTTACTGTGCTATCTCTTGGCAGAGCTTCTTGGCACGGCCCTGCTGGATGCTGGCAGGCTGGGCTGGAGGGGTGTCCACATCAAAGGTGGCATTGAGGTCAATATCATCACCGAAGGCTGGTCGGCGAAGCTTCAGGTTCAGCATTTCCAAAGGGGCTGGGCTATAAGCAGAGATGGCCTGGTTACTCTGGACCACCGCGGCAGTTCAGAAGGACAACAGTCTCTGCAGCATCAGAGATGGCTTGGTTCCAGGGGTCTGGAGCCCACACATGGCCCAGGGCCACCTTGCAAGGAAGCCTGAATCTCTACAGAAAAAAAACCACTTGGCTTAGTGCTTCACACCATAGTGGGACCAGTGAAAGTCTTCAAGACATGGAAGGAAGCAAGCAAAACCACACACAAAACCCAAGTGTACAAACAAAAGGTTACTGCCTTTTGACAGCCTCATCTCTCAGAATGCAGTACAAGGGGCCAGAGATGTGACCACAGATTGATGTAGATGGCACATAGCCCAATATTGGAAATGGTCAAAATGACTCTCCTAGGGAGCTGGCACTTTCATAGCTTGACTATGATACAGATATTATAGTAGTGTTTCTGGAAAGTAAACTAAGTAACATGGGGAAATGCTCATATGTTGCATTTATAAAGTAATATGAGGGGTACCTGTGTGGTTCAGTTTGTTGAACATCCAACTCTTGATTTTGGCTCAAGTCATGATCCTAGGGTATGGGATCGAGCCCCGTGTCAGGCTCTGTGCTGAGCGTGGAGCCTGCTTAAGAGTCAGTCTCTCTCTCTCTCTCTCTCTCTCTCTCTCTCTCCCTCCCTCCCTCTGCTGCTCTCCCCAACTTGTGCACTCTCTCTAAAAAAAATAATAGTAATAAAATAATAAAAAGTAATATAGAACTCTGGGACACCTGGGTGGCTCAGTCAGTTAAGTGTTAAGTGACTCTTGGTGTTGGCTCAGGTCATGGTCTCACAGTTCATGAGTTCGAACCCGACATCAGGCTCTGTGCTGACAGTGTGGAACCTACGTGGGATTCTGTCTCTCCCCTTCTCTCTCTCTGCCCCTCCCGTGCTTGCTCTCTAAATAAATAAACTTTAAAAAAAGAGAGAGAGAGGGGCGCCTGGGTGGCTCAGTTGGTTGAGCGTCTGACGTCGGCTCAGGTCATGATCTCACAGCTCTGTGAGTTTGAGCCCCCAAAGGGCTCTGTGTTGATGGCTTGGAGCCTGGAGGCTGCTTCAGATTCTGTGTCTCCCTCTTTCTCTGCCCCTAACCCACTCGCGTTCTGTCTCTGTCTCTCTCAAAAATAAATAAACATTAAAACAAATTAAAAAAAAATAAAATAAAAAAGAGAGAGAAAGAAAAAAAGAAAATTGCAGCCAATAGGATTTTTCTAGCCCATCCAGGCCTGGTGGTGTTCCCTAGCTCCTGTGGTCAGAAAACTCTGGGGAATGGCAGGGCAGCCCCAAGAACATCCCTATTTCCTTCCCTTAGGAAGGAACCTTTTCAGGGCTGCCCAAAGCCCTACGCCCATCGCTCAAGGACAAGGAGATGCACTGTGAGGGTATTAGTCACTGGCCAGGAGCCCAATGGGGCATGCAGATTGGAGAAAAGGGAATTACCTACACTGATTTGGATGGGTAAGCAATGTGGGAAGATTAGACTCTCTCTTCCTTTCCCTGGCCAGGTCCCTGAACGCTCTACCCTCTCTTGCCTGCAAGTGAAAACAAAGGTTGCACAAATGCACCTCAAACCAACGCCATGCTGGTTGTTTTGCTTCCCCCACTGGGATCCACAGCATAAAGCAGCAGCCAGGAGCACTCATGACAACGTTTTTATAGTATCTGTTATTCTGCCAATATCTACCAACCCCAGCAAGTCCTCTGCTACTGTCTACCACCCCAGAGGGTCAATAAACCTCATCACACCCTGCTCTCTGCAGCCATGCGACAACCCCCTGCCAGCCCGAGCTGCATGCCCTGGTGGCTCCTGTGTGCCTCATCCCTGAGCCAGGGCTCACCCCTCACTGAAGCTTCTAGATACAAATGGCACAAGCGCCACTTTTCTTGCCATGGGATTTGGCCTGTCGTAGTATGTGGTCAGGGGGTTTTGGGGCTTAGCCATCTAAGCCCCCAGCTTGCCTATCCCACCAGAACACAAGCTCCAAGAGAACCGAGAGGGCCATACATGCAGCATGCACTCAGTAAGAACCTGTTATGGAAGTTTAGGCCTCACTCCAGCCTGGAGTGGTAAAGAAAGTAAGCAAAAGCAAGTATGCAAAGTCTCTGGGAGCCTGGAGGCGTGCCTCACTGTGGATGCTGGATACAGAGGACAAGCATGTGGAAACACCCTGAGGACCATCAAATGGGAAGTGTAGGGAGCACCGTGGAGCTTGTAGATAGCAGCCTTGAGTGATATCCTAGCAAAAGAATTTTTACTTCCTGCTGAGAAAGCTTAAATTCTAAATGTTTGAACACATGAGATGGTCTTTGAGACTATCAGCTCCCTAACTGTCAAGCTTCTGACAGGGCCCTTGTGCTACCTGGGGGTCCAAGCTGGCATGGCCAATGGGCTCTGAGGGTGGAGTGCAGAGGAAGGACCAGACACACAGGCTAGTTCATCAAAATTAGCCATACACTGGACTTCACAGTCAGTCATGTGCCCATCACATCCCCACAGCCATTTCTCAGTCCAACCCAAGCTGGGGTGGGCAGGCAGCTCTGGCTCCATAAAGAGACATGGAAGGTCTGAGGTAAGAAAGAAAGCAAAGGTTGAAGAACTAAAGGTCCAATGAGAATGAGAACCTGGCTTGTTGGCACTCACTCCTCCGTGCAGATGCTACGGTGTAGGGAAAAGATGGTGCATGTAAGGAGGCTGGTGGTGAGGGACACAGATTAAAATGTGGCTCCCAGTCTACTCATAGCTGGGTGTGTGTGTATTGAGTGGTCCAGGCTCTGGCAAGACTCTAGAGCACCTCTGTGGCCCATGGCACCTGACACAACATCTACATAAATACTACCTGTGCAGAGGAGGATGAGCTTACTCCTGCTGAGGAGGCTAGGGAAGGCTCTGCAGGGCAACTGACCCATCAGTGTGAACAGGAGCTGACATACAGAAAGGCCCAGAAATGGGAAGGCAAGGGATATTCTGCTTGGTTTGACAGTATTATTTGGCTGAAGCCTAAAGATCTACTATAGCTCCCAGGCTGGCTCTAAGAGTGCGTTGGTATAGTGCAAGAAGGTCTGGGAGTGTTTGGTGGGGGAGGAATGATGTGATACCCAGGGGCTGATAAGCTGGGCAGACAAGAGGAGCAGGAAGATGGGTCACAATCCTTACGTGGGGGTGGTGGTAAGGGATAAGACCAGGAAGTACCCCGGAGGTTAAATGGGCAGACTCCAGCAACTCATCAGGTATGGGGAAGGAGCATAATGATTTTCCAAAGGACATTGAAAAGTGGCTCAAATACAAGGCTGGGCCGCTGGGTTACATGCTTTCTGTCTGGGCCATCAGCTGGGCAACTAGGTGGGACATCCCTGATGCTCTCACCTAGTTGGCTTCTGTGAAACACCCAGAGAGGAATGGGCAGCCAGTCCTGGCAGGGACACCCATCCCCCTGCCTCTTGGCTCCCTCTGCTGGAAGCTTTAATGCACACATTCCTGAGACCATAGGGGAATTATTTTGGTGACTGGTTTCGTGTTTGTTTCAGAATCTGGGGTGGACAGATGCATTCAGTAAGCATTCCATAAACAGGATTCCTGAAGACAGTCCATGCTCCTTCCCCTTCCCCTTCCCTGCCCATCCCTAGGTCCCCTATGGCCTACCCTGGCCTCTCGTTAGAGCCCAGAACTTGCCTCAAAGCTGTTTTCCCACCAAATCTTGGCTGTGTCCCAGGGCAGGAGGCCCACAGCCTACAGGCCCACATGGACCACCCACCCGACCAAAGCCAGGAGTAGTGAAGACCCTTACCAAAGAGTTCTTCCAGCTTATGACCACCCCAGAAGGTCAACAAACCTCTCTAAAACCAGGCGGTTGACAGTCTCACTGTCCACTGGTGACAGGTTCAGGGTTTCCTGCAGCATCGTTAGCTTTTTTTTCAGGCTCTTGGGAAAGGAAAGAGAAGAGTGTGAAAGGGAGGCTGAGGCAGCAAGACTGGAGAGACTGCCAAGGACATGAGCAACATGCATCCTGGGAACAGACCAAGATCTGAACCCCAACATCAGGCTCAAGAGGCCAGGAATACCCAGCCTCAGAACCCCTCTCTGGGGAAGCCTCCCCCTGGTGACCCTGGGGACATACGTACAGGACAGGTGCTGTCTGTCCCCTACTGAGAAGGCCCAGGCTCCAAATCAGGGTCAAAGTGCATATCCTGACCCACTCTGACCCAGGAAGATAAAGGGAACCCACAACCACTGCCACTGACTGGGGCACAGGTTCCCAGGCTTTTGGAGCACACACAAAATACTCCTCATTCCCGTCTAGCCAGGGATGTCACTTACTGTGATTTCCTTGTCAGCACTCTGTAAGTCCTTCTGCGCTGACCTCAGCTCCAACCTTGTCTGGTCTAGTTCAGAGTAGACTGTCTGCAACTGTAAGAAAGTGTAGGGAGTAAAGGACAAGCCAACAGGTGGCCCTGTGCTCTGCCTCCACCTGCTGCTACCTAGTGCATGCTTGTAGGAGCCCAGGGTCCAGAAGAGTCTGAGGACACAAGGAGAGACTCTGGCCTTGTGGGGCAGGGCTTTAATCCGTCAATGTCCATCTGGAGCTGCCCAGGAACAAGGGCTTTGTTCTATGCCCAATAGTCCACGGATGCACTGGGCCCAGAAATAAAACAGCTGTGCTGACTGAACCAGGTTCCAAGTAGGTTCCTCCTACTTTGGGCCTGGTACAAAAATAGGCCTCGGACACTGGCACCTTAGGGATCTGTGCTCTCCAGCCAGCTAAGAGGTGCCTAGGAACCAGGAAGAATAGAGGGGAGTGTAACCGTGCGCATACTGGGGGAGAACCCTGTGTGAACTGCCGGCCTTGGTGGGCCAGCCACAGAGCCAGAGCCAGAGCCCAGTAAGGCCCAGTAACCAGTCTCTGTGAGTCACCCAATAGCCCCATGGAGTCCGTTGTGCCATACAGCCCATGGCTTTGCTCAGGAGACAGGAACGAACATGACAAAAGGACAGCCACCTCTCCCCTCATCTTCTGCTCCTCACTGTTACCTTGCTTTTGGAAGAAAATAAGTCCTTCTTCAGTTTGTCAGCCAGCTCCCCTGAGGCCTTCCGTGCCTCTTTTAGATTCTCATACTCTCTACAAGGGGGCCAGGAAAAGAGATGTCAGAATAGGACATGCTGCTGGTCAGAATGAGCCACAGCACCAAGCAAACACAAAGCCCAGGCTGTCCCCTAGGCCAGTTCTCATTCCTACTCTGACACCTGAGCGCAACAGGGTAATGTTTTGGGGGGTCCTGCAAGGAGAGCTGGGGAGTCTCTATCTCCTGCCTGTCGTGCAGGCGCCAGTGATGTGAGAGGATGTGCAGCAAGCCCTGCCCTCGCTAAGGTCTCACAAAGAGGCTCCCTACCTCATCTGGGTCTCACAGGAGATATCTGGGATCCCATGCCTGTCAGCCAAGTTGTCCCTTTCCCTCAGTCTCACCTCCATGATAATGGAGAATCTGAGCCAAATTTCTGATGCAAATCAGGCAGAGTCAGTAAATGCTGATGGGAAATAGGCTCCATTTATCATGATGGGGTTTATATAGCTCAGAGAGTGGTGCCGACCCTCTTAGAAATAACACTTATAGGGGCGCCTGGGTGGCTCAGTTGGTTAGGCGTCCGACTTCGTCTCAGGTCATGATCTCGCAGTCTGTGGGTTCGAGCCCCGCGTTGGGCTCTGTGCTGACCGCTCAGAGCCTGGAGCCTGTTTCGGATTCTGTGTCTCCCTCTCTCCCTGACCCTCCCCCATTCATGCTCTGTCTCTCTCTGTCTCAAAAATAAATAAACATTAAGAAAATAAATAAATAAAAAGAAATAACACTTATAATTCACACTCATTCTTTCAATAGTCTTATGAGGCAAATTACTATCTCCATTCAGGAAGCTGTGGGTCAGAGGCTAAGAGACTGGCTCCTGGCCACATTGTGAGAGGTGGGGTCAAGGTGCAAACTGAGGCAGCATAGCTCCTGAGCTTGCCCCTTAACTCTGCCTGCTCTGCTTTGCAAGAGATGGAGAGCAGACGGATTGGGTGCCGTGGCTTAGCTCCTGGGCTGGGTCAGAGGGGCCAGAGTACACACTTCTTGAGGGACACGCAGTACACAGCCAGCTGCTCCACCGCTGACTGTCCCACACCCATGTCTCGGATCATCTCCTCCACCTCGGGCCGCTGGCTCTGGAGTAGGAGCTCAATCCTGAAAAACACCCAACCCACGGCATTTAAAATCTGGAGGCTGATGGGTAGGTACCCAGTACAGCTCTGCTTCCCTTTGCTGCTGTTGCTATGGTAACAGCCTGAGCTGCCAGCATGCTCTTGCAGGCGGGTCTATCCAAAGAAAGGCCCCACAGCAGAGCTGAACACAGCTGTAGGGATGCTGCTGGGGAAGAATGGGTGCTGACAGCTCCTCAAGGTCAGGAATCCGTAGAGAAAGGTTTTTGGAGCAAAAAACCTGCCAGGTTGTCAGGCAACAGGCAACAGAACAGGGAGGAGTGAGGCAAGGGCCCCCATGGGAAGCAGAGGTCAAGCAAGGAGACCTGTGCCCATACACAGCTGGCCTGAGCCCCATGTGGCCTATGGAGAGATTTGAACCACAGAGGTGACCCAATCCCCCTGTAGTCCTGAGAGTTGTGCCACCTGGGAGCCACAGGAGCAAGGGCAGAGGGCAGTCCCTAGCTCCAAGCTCACCTCTCCATGGTCTTCATCTTGGTCCTGAGCCGGCGGGCCTCTTCCTGTGCTTGTTTGGTTTCATCCTGCTGCTGCTCCAAGTACTTCATCTGTTTCTGAAGAGCACACACATCCATACATACCTGTTGCTTGGACAATCCCAGGGACGATGGCTAAAGTCATCAGGAGAACTGTCTCCTTTTCAAAATGCTGATAACCATGTGTCCCCAGCCCCCAGGGAGGAAGGCGCCTGGGCCCCTCTGTTTGTGCTTTTTCTGCTACGAGGCCTTAGGCCAACTGTTTCCTTAGCTCTCTGCTTGCTTTCTCCTGAGATATATTATCACAGGCACAGCCCACTGCAACCATCTACAGGCCCACTGTGGGCTGCCAAGGTCCTGTGACTTAAGGGCTCATGGTGCATGTTGTATAGGAAGGTGAAGAAACACAGATCCAGGCCTCGCCATCCACCATTTAGACCCATGGACAGTTACCAGAAGAGCCGAGACAGAGGCAGCTGGCCAGGCTGTCCTCAGCACAAACCACTCCATCTCTGACCTGGGAATGCCATCAAAGACTCCTGCTGTGCAGCTAGGTACTGATTCACTCCTTCCCTCCCACTGGCCAGGCCATGTGATCCAGCCCAGCCACCAAGCAGGAACAGAGACAACGAACACCTGGGGCCCTATCTGTTCACAAAGATGGCTCCCTTTCCCTTACAAATGGCATCCAGCAAGGACTGCTCCTTCCTACGAGGCCAGCATATCAATTGTGGGTTCAGATCAATCGCCTCATGCCCCTTAGAGAGCAAGAGGCTCACCAACCCAGGCTGATACAAAATTCATCTGGGTCTAGAGCTGCTTGCTCTGCAGGCTTTGATCTGCCTGGTCAGCTCAGCACAGCCGACTTCAAAGGGCCCCTGCTCCTCCCTGGGATGCTGTTTGATCTGGCTCCAGAGAGCAACCCAGCCAAGGACTAGAGTGCTAATGGAAGGTTCTTTGGTCTGGCTTCATCAGTGGAGTACAAACCACTTTTGGAAACAAGGTCCAGCCTCACCTAGGCCTTGGCTGAGCAGCCCCTCCAAGAAGCCCTGGGAAGTCCTCACCTGTCCGAACTACCTAGTACAAAATCCAGAAGTGTAGCCAATATGGCTCTTTGTTTATAGGCTGGATGGGCACAATATGGGAGGCCTGGGGGAAAAGGGATTTGCCTCCATTTTACAACTGTATAAATGAAGGTAATGACAAAGGCAGAACCAGAAGATAAGCCCAGAGTGGTGAGCTCAGGACCAGGCTATATCTCCCAACCAACTTGTGCCCACAGAACCTGGGGACCAACCTTGAGGGTGGAGCATAGCATTTCGGCCTTGTCTAAAGCCTTCTGCAGAGATTCCACAGTGGCGTTGCGCTCTTCCAAGGTGTCCCGCAGAGTGTCGATGATGACCTGGCTATCCCTTTTCTCCTTCTCTGGAGTGGGGGGTGGGGGAGGGGAAGGCCCATTCACCCATCAGCATAAGAACCTTAGACCTTAGGTTCCAGCCCCCCCACCCCAGAGCCAAGTAAGGAAAAGTCTCAGGTCAGCAATTGGGTGGCCCGCTTCTCTCTCTGGCATGCACCAAACCAGGGAAGCTGAGCCAGAGTTTCTTCATTCAGGGGATGAGACCCTCTTTCTGCTGCTTGGAACTACTTGAGTAAAGATTTCACTGCTCCCCACTCCCATGGGTAGAGTTAATTCATCATCTCAGAACTCAATCAGGTTTCCAGCCAAACCCTCTCCTATAAATACTCTGTCCCATTAGGTAGCTCCCTCCCGGCCTGGGTCCTGGGCAGGAAGCCTCAGACAAAAAGAAGAAGCTCACCTAATCTAGGTGGACAGCTTTAGGCACCTCCTTTTCCTTTCCTTTCCTGCCAATCACAAGACCTGGCAAAACTCTTGGAAATACAAAGCAGGGAGAGCCCCTAGCTTCACCAGAAGACTGGAGGCCTTCCTCCCAAGGATCTCTCCCTTCAGGACCTGGGTCAGGGACTTCCCAGGGCCACCCATCTCCTACTAACTCACCTTTCTGGGAAAGCTGGGCTCTGATATTATCCAGTTCATTCTGTAAGGCAATGGCCACAATAAGCAATAGAAAGGCATCATAGCTGGCTTCCACACAGCACCCCAAAAGGCATGCAGGGAGATCCAGGAAGGGACAATGAGGTCTGTAGGTCCAGGGAGGCACAGACCCTGCTGTATGTCACAGCCAAGCTAAGCCAACAGTGTAGAGATACATCTTGCTCTATCTCTGTACTTTTCTGAAAAGTAGGTGAGGTGGAGAAAAATAATCTCGGGTAGAAGACCCTGGGACAGGGAGAGAGGCAGAAGAGGGGCAAGAGAAGTGAAGTTGGACCTGTGTGATCAGTGTCACAGAAAAGGATTCCATCATTTCCTTGGCCCTGTGTTGGCCTGGCCCTTCCCCTCTCCAGGCTTCAGCTGCACTCACCAGGGACACAGAGTTGGGATGCCCAGGGACCTTGGGTCATCACTCCTTCCCTCCACCCTTGCTTCACAATCTACTTCTCTTCAAGCTCTAAGCTGGCTCTGTATACCATGAATCTCCCAACCCTAATAAGGTAGGTGAGCTGGGACAACTTTGTATCTCTGGATGAAACCTCACATGTGCTAGGCTCTAACCAGACTATTCTGAGGGTCAAATGAACCTCTCAAAGCCTGTGCATAAGTTACACAGCCACTGCAGTAGAACCACTGAGAGGCTGGGGCAGAATTGAGCCCAGACTCCATTCAGGAATTCAAAGCACTCAACACCCCCATAGGCAAGGGAAGTACCTACTGCATAAGCAGGAAAACCAGGCTCTGCAGAACTGAAAGGCTTGGCCAAGGGTTCAGGATGGTAGCTGGATGGAATCCAGGCAAATCTTCCTCCAGATCACCTTTCCCGGGTCAATACAAGACTCAGGATTTTACATGTGACCAATACTAAAGCCCAGCCCCAGTGGGTGGATAAGCCCCCTAGTGTCAAAATCCCCACCCAGGACTCTGGGGCAAAAGCTTTTGGTAGCTGGACTGGTCACTGTGGGAAGAACATCCTAGAGTGCAAGTGGTGGGTAGAGAAGGGCATGCACGGGCTGCAGAGGACAGACACCAACCCAAAGCTCCCCCAAGTCCCCTGGCTTTTTTTTTTTTTTTTTTTTAATACCTGGCAGGGTACCTTCCAAGCCCTTGCTCCAAACTACTCAAGACATTGCCTCTCCCTCTCCTAGATCTGGCTTTGAAAGCCAGAAAGAAACGAAGCTGCCTTTGTTGTCTTTATCACAGGGAGGATGCGGCTTAAAACCAGGAGCAGTTACCATGACAATGAACATGTTGGCTTTAAGCACAAAAGCTCTACCTTCTTGAAGCAGTAAGGTTCCAAGGACATCATGGTATCCACCCCCCCTCCCCACCCCGGCCCAAAGCCAAATGAACCCAGGACTGACAGATGCCCAGCAAGTTAACCCTCAGAGTCTAGGCTCATTGTGAACCCCAATCCCACTTTCTTGAGAGGTTTCTACAAATCTAGCCCTCTGGTACACAAAGAAAGCTAAATCTTGGACTTGGGGGAATAAGTGTAGGAGGGAATCCACCCATTCTCCCCAGCAGTGTGGGCTCACATCCTGATTCCAGGGGTTCTGCCCTCTATTCCTGATCTGGGAAAGACTCAGTCACCTGGATATACACCAAGCTTTCTCACAGTTTTGAGGCACAGCCATGTTTGTGAATAGTGGGTCCACACATCTTCTCTGTGTGGACTAGAAGAGTTTTCTAATCTGTCCAAGCAGCAAAGTGGGCTGGGAAGGATGGCTGTAGAACCTCTGCAAGGTGAGAGAAGCTCAGGAGAGATATTTTGGCCTTTGTTGGGAATTACTCTAAAATCCCAAAGGGAAGGTTCACAGTCAAGAGGCTCCCTTCCTTCAGGGGCGCCTGGGTGGCTCAATTGGTTAAGTGTCTGCCTTCAGCTCAGGTCATGATCTCAAGGTTTGTGAGTTCAAGCCCTGCGTCAGGCTCTGTGCTGACAGCTCAGAGCCTAGAGCTTGCTTCGGATGCTGTGTCTCCCACTCTCTCCCCTTCTCCACTCACTCTCTGTCTCGCAAAAATGAATAAACGTTAAAAAAAATACATTTTTTTTTTTTTTAAAGAAAACAGGCTTCCTTCTTCCCTAACAGTGTATTTCTCCAATGACTGGGTCTTATCATCACTTCTCCTCTGCTCCCCTCCCCTCTGCCTTGAAACCTCTACAAAATCTCCCTCCAGACTCCATCATGACACTCTAGGTACCCACCCTGGGTGGGAGCAGAAAGTAAATTCTCAAGGGGCTTGGAGTTCAGTAGAATGACATAAATCCCAGGTACCTTTAAGAATTCTGCATCTAAGACACTCTCCTCCTCTTGGGCAAGGTCAAAGAAGAGCTTATTGATAATGGTTCTTTTGCCAACCTGGACGGAAGGACAAGATAGAGTATGAGTATATAGCTGGGTCACGTGCAAGGACAGGGATATACATGCAACCTAACGTGCAGCCAGGCCTATTCTCAGGCCCAACTTTTCACAACACTTCCCTTGGAATCAGATGAACTCTGTAACCCTATAGTTTCCCTAAGCTGGCGCCACCACTTTGGTGGTTACTAAAGTCATGTCACCACAAACCCATGTGGTAACTACTCAAAAGATACCCCAGCTCTAAGTGCTTTGAGGAAATGGGGAAAGGTAGAGAAGGAGGCCAGATTTACCTAGGTGAAGACTAGCCCAGGCAATAAGTCCACCTGCTAGCTACTCATAGGCATAAGCAGGCCTCCTGAGCCACTCAAAAGCACAAATAAGGTTTGATCAGCCTCAAACCATGAGGGTCCAAAAAGGTCAAAGATATTGCTCAGTTTCAGAGATCTTTCCTTATTTCTGCTTCCTGGCAAGTAAAAGATATCTTCAGCTGAAGTGTTTTCACCCCACCACCCTCACCTGGATTCGGCACTGTGGGCAGGTCCGACTTGGTGCTGTCTCAAACCACTGAATTAGGCTGGAATGAGAAGCAGAAAAGCAGACTGGTGAGCCTTTGCTTGGGTAGAGACACATAGAGCAGGTAGCCACCCCAACCACGACAGGGTCTGACTTGTTCTTTCTTGACCCAGAGCCTGCCCACATAGGAGGGCGGTTACCACAGGTGGTACAGCACATCCCATAAGGCCTGACTGGGACAAGCACTCTGGGACAAGTCCTTTTTTTTGGCCCTGTTGGTGTGGCCCTCAGCTGCTCTTTGTCAACATTCTAGGCTTGGACTAAAGAGCAGCAGTCAAAGCACAGGATCCCTCAGAGATAGGGATTCTAATAACACACCCACTTTAAGCTAGGATTCCCAAGGGCTACACTTTCAGAGTAAGGGTAAACTAGAAGTAAATGCAAGTAGTGCTAAAAGTAAAATACTGTCCAGCTTTGCATCGTCTATCTGAGTGGTCCAAGAAAACCTCAAGCCGTAAACTTTAATTAGTCTCCTACTAGTAGACTCTCCCACCAGGGAACAGGGAGAAACAGAGGTCTTTCTGTTTCTGGGATACCATCATCCCAGGCCTCAAAGTTTTTCTATAAATAATTTTTCATAGGGGTGTCTGGGTGGCTCAGTTGGTTGAGCATCTGACTCTTGACTTCGGCTCAGGTCATGATCCCAGGGTCATGGGATCGAGCCCCACGTCAGGTTCCATGCTGAATGTGGAGCCCGCTTAAGATTCTCTCTCTCTGCCCCTCTCCCCTGCTCGTTCACTCTCTCTTAAAAAAAAAAAAAATCATATGCTATGTACAAGATATAATCAAAGCTAGCCATGCGCAATGGAATACTATATGGCAACGAGAAAGAATGAGTCTACAACTAAGAACAATATTACAGATGAATCACATACACATAACATTGAGGAAGACAAACCAGATACAAAAAAGGTATACTGCATATGATTCCATTTACATAAAGTAAATGCTTTAGTTTTCTTAAAGTAAAGTCATACAAGGAAAAGAGCATTACAAGTGCAAACCAGAACATATCCAGCAAGACTTCAGATATGGGAATTGTCACATACAACATAACACATTATACTAAAGAAATAAAAATCAAAACTGAAAATATCATTAGAGGAGTACCTGTCTGGCTCAGTCAGTAGAGCATGTGATTCTTGATCTTAGGGTTGTGAGTTAGAGCCCCATGTTGGGGGTAGAGTTTACTTTAAAAAAGGAAAAAAAGGGGTTGCCTTGGTGGCTCGGTCAGTTAAGCATCCAACTTTGGCTCAGGGCATGATCTCACGGTTCGTGAGTTTGAGCCCCACGTTAGGCTCTGTGCTTACAGCTCAGAGCCTGGAGCCTGCTTCAGATTCTGTGTTTCCCTCTCTCTCTGCCCCTCCCCTGCTTGCGCTCTCTCTGTCTCTCAAAAATAAATAAACACTAAGAAAAGAAAAAAAAAGAAAAAAACAGGGCACCTGGCTTAGTTGGTTAAGTGCCTGACTATTGATTTCAGCTCAGGTCATGATCTCACAGTTCATGGGTTTGAGCCCCACATTGGGCTCTTCGTTGACAGTGTGGAGCCTGTTTGGGATTCTCCCTCTCCTCCTCTCTTTCTGCCCCTCTCCCATTTATACATGCTCTCTCTCTCTCTCTCTCTCCCAAGAATAAATAAATAAATTAAAAATCAATCAATCAATCTATCAATCAATGGGAAACAAAGAAAATATCAGTAGAGAACTACAAAATAAAAGGTGACATGGCAGAATTTAATAAGAACCAAAGAAATTCTAAAACAAAAAAGTGGCCAAAATCAATAATTAAATGGATCAGTTTAATGGCAGTTTAGGCATAGTTGAAGAATTAGTAAAACAAAAATATAGGTTAGAGAAAACATTGAGAATTAAAAAGATGGAAAAATGGGGGTGCCAAGCTGGTTCAGTCGGTAGAGTGTGCAACTCTTGATCCCAGGGTCATGAGTTCAAGCTCCATGTTGAGCATGGAGCCTCAAGATAGAAAAATATAGGGGCGCCTGGGTGGCGCAGTTGGTTAAGCTTCCGACTTCAGCCAGGTCATGATCTCGCGGTCCGTGAGTTCGAGCCCCGCGTCAGGCTCTGGGCTGATGGCTCAGAGCCTGGAGCCTGTTTCTGACTCTGTGTCTCCCTCTCTCTCTGCCCCTCCCCCCGTTCATGCTCTGTCTCTCTCTGTCCAAAAATAAATAAACGTTAAAAAAAAATTTAAAAAAAAATATAGAAAAATATATAAGAGATTATAAAAGATATAGAAGATATTGTGAGAAGATCTAGCATACATATGATAAGGAGCTTCAAAAAGAAAGTATTAGGTAGAATTATGCCTTTTCCCCAAGAAGTCTATGTCCTAATTTCTCAAACCTGTGAATATGTTACCATACATGACAAGAGTAATTTTACAGATGTGATTAAGGATCTTGAGATGGGGAGATTATCCAGGTGTGCCCCCATGTAATCACAAGAGTCCTTAAGTTAAGTGTCAGAGTCATACAGAGAGATTTGAAGATGTAACCCTGCTGGCTTTGAAGATGGGGAGAACAGGGCCATAAGCCAAGAAAGGTATATTCCCACACTGACTATAACCCAGTAAACCCATTTTGGACTTCTGACCCCTGGAACTACAACATAATAAATTTGTGCTGTTTTAATTTTTTTTTTTTTTCAACGTTTATTTTTGGGACAGAGAGAGACAGAGCATGAACGGGGGAGGGGCAGAGAGAGAGGGAGACACAGAATTGGAAACAGGCTCCAGGCTCCGAGCCGTCAGCCCAGAGCCCGACGCGGGGCTCGAACTCACGGACCGCGAGATCGTGACCTGGCTGAAGTCGGACGCTTAACCGACTGCGCCACCCAGGCGCCCCAAATTTGTGCTGTTTTAAACCACTAAGTTAGTAGTAATTTGTTATAACAGAAATAAGAAACTAATATGAAAAGAAAAGAGATAATGGGATAGAAGCAATACATGAAGATAATAATAATGGCTGATAACTTTCCAAAATTGAAGAAACCATTCCATAAGTTAAAGAAATATAATGAATCCCAAGCAGGATAAGTAAAAATAGTAACAAAAAGAGAGCTGAAGTGGCTATGTTACTGTAAGGCAAAATAGACTTTATATCAAAAAAAGTTACACAGGTCACGATCTCACGGTTCGTGGGTTCGAGCCCTGAATTGGGCTCTGTGCTCACAGCTCAGAGCCTGGAGCCTGTTTCAGATTCTGCGTCTCCCTCTCTCTCTGCCCCTTCCTGACTTGCGCTCTGTCTCCCTCTGTCTCAAAAATGAATAAACATTAAAAAAAAATTTTTTGGGGGCGCCTGGGTGGCGCAGTCGGTTAAGCGTCCGACTTCAGCCAGGTCACATCTCGCGGCCCGTGAGTTCGAGCCCCGCGTGGGGCTCTGGGCTGACAGCTCAGAGCCTGGAGCCTGTTTCCGATTCTGTGTCTCCCTCTCTCTCTGCCCCTCCCCCGTTCATGCTCTGTCTCTCTCTGTCCCAAAAATAAATAAATAAACGTTAAAAAAAAAAATTTTTTTTAAGTTACAAAAAACAAAAACAAAAATAAATTAATTAATTAAAAGGGGCACCTGGGTGGCTCAGCTCGTTAACCCTCCAACTCTTGATTGCAGCTCCAGTCATGATATCACGGTTCGTGAGACAGAGCCCCGTGTTGGTCTCGGTACTGGCAGTGCAGAGCCTGCTTGGGATTCTCTCTCTCCCACTCTCTCTGCCCTCCCTTCTCTCAAAATAAATGATCTCTCTTTCCCCCTGCCTCTGCCCTTCTCCCCTGCTCCCATATTCATTCTCTCTGTCTCTCTCTCTCTCTCTTTCAAAAATAAATAAATAAATAATAAACATATATGAACCTAACAACAAAGACCAAAAACATAGGAAAGAAAACTGGACACAATTAAAGAGAACAATAGACAGTTCTACAATAAAACTTGGGGAGGTCAATACCCCACACCTTTAATAATGGGTAGGACAATCAGATAATCAATAAGGAAATAGAGGACTTAGACAACACTATAAACCAACTAGATCCAACAGACAAATACTCCACCCAATAATAGCAGAATACACATTTTTCTCAAGTGCACATGAAATATTTCTCCAGTATAGACCATATGTTGGGTCATAAAACAAGTATTAATAAATTTTAAAAGGTTGAAATTACACAAAGTATCTTTTCTGATCACAATGGAACAAAACTGAAAATAAGTAACAGGAAAAAAAATGGAAAATTCACAAAATATGTGGAAGTTAAACAACACACTATTAAACAACCAATGGGTCAAAGAAGAAACCACAGGGAAATCAGAAAATACCTTGAGATGAATGAAAATGAAAACACAACATACCAAAATTTATAGAATACAGTGAAAGCATACTAAGAGGGAAGAGACAGCTGTAAACACACACACTAAACAAAACAAAACAAAAACAAACAAACAAAAAACACACCCATTAGGATAACTATTATGAAAAACAAAACAAAAACAGAAAATACAAGAGTTGACCAGGATGTGGAGAAATAGGGCCCTTGCGCATTGTTGGTGGGAATGTAAAATGGTGCAGTTGATGTGGAAAACAGTAAAGCAGTTTCTCAAAAAATTGAACACAGAATTACCATTTGATCCAGCCATTCCACCTCTGGGTTTAGCCCAAAATAAACAAAAGCAGGGACTTGAACAGATACTTCTACACTAATTCATAGTAGCGTTACTCATACTAGCCAAAACATGTAAACAACCCAAGGTCCATTAACAGATGAGGAGAAAAACAAAATGTGGTATTTCCATATAATTGAATATTATTTGGTCATAAAAGGAATGAAATTCTGATGCATGCTACAACATGGATTAACCTTAAAAACATTATGCTTGGTGAAGTAAGCAAAACTCAAAAGAACAAATATTGTATGATTCCACTTATATGAGGTACCTAGAATAGGAAAATTCAAGGAAACGGTGTAAAGGGGCACTTGGGTGGCTCAGTTGGTTAAGCTTCTGACTTGATATCAATTCAGGTCATGATCTCATGGTTCATAAGATGGAGCCCCACATGGGGCTCTGTGCTGACAGTATAGAGCCTGCTTGGGTTCTTGCTCGCTTGCTCTCTCTCTCTCTCTCTCTCTGCCCTCCCCCACTTGCTCTCTCTATCCCTAAATAAATAAACAAATAAATAAATAAACAAACAAACTAAAAAAAAAAAAAAAAGAGACAAAGGGTGAAATAGAAGTTTCCAGGAGCTGTGGGGAGCAGGGAATGGAGAATTGTTGTTTAATTGGTACAGTGTTTCTGTTTGGAATGATGGGAAAGTTCTGGAAATAGAAAGTGGTAATGGTTACACAGCATTGTGAATGTATTTAATATCAGTGAACTGTACGCTTAAAAATGGTTAAAATGGAAGGCATCTTTGAGCTTACCAATTAAACATCATGAGCAAAGCTCACCCTCCCAAATTAAAAAAAGAATTATGGACAAGAAGTTATCGTTGAAATTAAATGGTGGCAGATATGTCCAAGGAATGCTGCAGGGATTTGATCCCTATAAGAATCTTGTAATAGATAAATGTGTGCAGATGATAACTAGCAGGCAACAGAACAATACTGGAATGGTGGTAATAGGAGGGAACAGTATAATCATATTAGAAGTCTTGGAACGAGTATAAACAAAGGCTGTGTTCACCAGAGAAATCAACTGCTTCCACTTGTCCCCTCTCCAAAGGGTCCATTTTACTATAATAGAAAAACTGGGTCATGTACATTTTCATATTGAAATTCTTTGTTAAATAAACTTTTGCGACAGTCAAAAACAGTTGACATGGCAAATCTTATGTGATGTATAATTTACCACAATAAAAAAAAAAAAGAAGGTTTTACAATAGCCAAGGTATGGAAGCAACCCAAGTGTCCACTGATAGATACACAAAGAAGGCATAGCATACCTGTGCACACGTGCACATGCACACACACGTGCACAGGCGCACACACTGGAATATTACTCAGCCATAGAAAAGAATGAGATCTTGCCATTGGTGACAACATGGATGGACCTAGAGGGTATTATGCTAAATGAAATAAGTCAGAGATTTCACTTTTATGTGGAATCTAAAAAACAAAACAAACAAAAAACCAGACTCTTAAATACAAGGAACAAACTGGTGGTTGCCAGAGGTAAGGTGGGCGGGGTGATGGGTGAAATAAAGGGAATTAAGAGGTACAAATTTCCAGTCATAAGATAAATAAGGCATGGAAAAGTACAACATAGGAAATATGCTCAGTAATAACTGTTGTATGGTGAAAGATGGTTACTACGATTATCGTGGTAAGCATCAAGTAATGTATACAACTATTGGATCCAAATGTTGTACACCCGAAACTAATATAATATAGTATGTCAATTATATTTCAATTTTTATTTTTAAAAAAAATTTTTTTTCAACGTTTATTTATTTTTGGGACAGAGAGAGACAGAGCATGAACGGGGGAGGGGCAGAGAGAGAGGGAGACACAGAATCGGAAACAGGCTCCAGGCTCTGAGCCATCAGCCCAGAGCCTGACGCGGGGCTCGAACTCCCGGACCGCGAGATCGTGACCTGGCTGAAGTCGGACGCTTAACCGACTGCGCCACCCAGGCGCCCCTATATTTCAATTTTTAACTAGGAGCTCTGAATCAGCCAGTTCACAGCTGCTGGGGGAATCTTTCCTCACCAGCTGTACATTCAACAGAACGGTCCTATAGGGACAGCAGGACTTGACCAGGGAGCACCTCCTTGCCCTTCCATGTTAACTTGGGTTACCTGGCATCAATGAATACTCTGGAGTGTCTGACCAAGGAGATGACTCTGGATAGAATCATCCCAAACCATCAAGCAAACCATAACAAACAGGATAGCCAGAGGCCTACCAGGTTATCTCAAACAAATAAAAGGGCTCATTAATTTGGCAAAAGTTGGGCACCTAGGTTACTCAGTCAGTGAAGTGTCCCACTCTTGATTTCCGCTCAGGTCATGACCTCACGGTTCAGGAGATAAAGCCCAGCACCCAGCTCTGTGCTGACGGCGTATAGTCAGCTTGGGATTCTCTCTCTACTACCCCTCTCCTGCTTGCTTTCTCTCTCTCAAAATAAATATATAAAAAATTTTTTAATCTTTTTTTTTTTAATAAAAAAAACAGCAAAAATTCACCTCCGACCAGATTAATAGTTTTGAGGTCACATCACTTTGCAAGCTGACCAAGAAATCCTCTACTCTATCCGCACTGAGCCAACTCTGTTACCCTGGACTCAGCTCAGTTGTTACCTCCTCTGGGAAGCCTGCCCTGACCTGCCTCTGCCCAGGTGGGGAATCTACCTTGGGGCTCCATCTAGTTCCGTCTTAATCACCTGTTTGGGCTCCGCCCAGAGACCCGACACCCCACAGTACTGTAGCCATACCAGGCCGAGCGCCCAGCCCCGACACAGCAGTCACTCACCACTGTAGGTGGAAGGTGTGGCCGCAGTGGATGGCGGCCACATCTCGGGAGTGGTCGAAGAAGTCGGAGCAGATGGTGCACAGCGCACGGATAGGCATGATGATTGGTCCTAAGGGGGTCAGGCAGCCAAGGAAACCTCGACGGGTCCAGCTTTGCGACCGCGCCCCCACCCCCGTCCCCGCCTCTCCGCAGGCTTCAAATTTGGCTCCACTGCGGGACTTCCGGGAGTGGACCGGAAGTGGTGGCAGCAACGTAGAGGCGGAGCCTGAAGGCTGGGTCCCGATTGGACGGACCATAGGGGGCAGGGCTTAACGGCCGTAGAGAATCCTGGGGCTGAGCGCGAACCTGGGTCTGTCAGCGGTAACTATCTAGTGGTTCCCTTAAGGATTTGGCAGGTAGCGGCAGCAGCCACGCCGCCAGCCGTTCCCCTTTCTGGACGAAGACACGGCATTATGCTCCTAAGCCAGATCTGGTGCCAGGAACGCCGGGCACGGCGCTATTCTCTCAGGGCAGCCTTCTCTGCATTTCGGGAGTGTGGACAAGACCGAAGCTGTAGGGGAATGGGACGATGGAGAGCAGTCCCCTGGGCTCTGGGCAGTGCTCAGCCGTACACCGGAAGCCCGTAGTTCCCGCCCTCTCAGTCCTCAGCTCTGAGTGATTTTAGAAAGATGGACACAGGTCTAACCACTCAGGACACCCTAAGCTCACTCTTGGCTTTATTCAAGCAAGTCATGATGATCCCTCAGTTTGGAGGTGGCAAGGCCTGTACCCTGACTTTAGCTCTTAGCTCCCAAGAGGATCAGCATGCCTCCGAACTGTACTAGGGTTGGAATTTTAGAAGCCCAGATGCTTCACAGAACAGTGACTAACAAACCCTTTTTCTGATTTCCACATCAGAGAAGTTATCTTTGGAGTCCTCCCTGAGTAAGAGCAGCATCCCTGGTGAATTCACCTGGGCAAGTCAGGGCTGGAACAATTCTTCCTATGAGTTCTCATGCTTAACTCTTTTTTAGCAGTGTTAATACCCTCTCCCCAGAAGAAACCTTCTGTAAAGCCCCATGATATAAAGCTTATTTTTCCACCTGAAGTAGACCCAGAGTGAAGTTCTTTGAGCCTATGTGGAAAGCACAGGTGTTGTTCACAGGGAGGAGGAATCAACACAAAGGGTAGCATAGAACCTTTGTGCAATGCCCACCCTGCACTCTCTCCCCAACTCTGGGAAGCCCACTTTGGCCACGGGCAAGGTCTCTACCTACGGTGGTTGCCCCATGGTGGCCTCCAGTTGTATGCCTAAGTCAAGACAAGGGCTCTTGTTCAACAGGACTTGTTAGAACAGCAGCCCAGAGGTTATTCTTTGGCACAAGCCCAGGAAAGGACTCCCCATCCGTAAGGATTTCTAGAGTCCGGAGGGCCCGCCACAATCAAGGAACACACAGTGGTAAAGGATGATCTGCACTCTCAGCCCAAGCAATCCTCATGGCACTGAGCACAGACCAATACCTGTGAACCTGCTCCCAGCCTCTTCCCTCCCCATTGCCCTCCAGGGGCCCCTCCCCAGTAAGACAGAGGAAGCAACGGCGAGAGGATGGCCAGAGGCTTTGGCAGGGTGACATTTATTTGCCAGGTTCAGCAGGCACACAGTTAGCCTACCAACCTTCATACACCAGAGCAGACCCACAGGCATGCAGGGAGAAGGGCAGGACTGACACTGGAGTGCCGAGCAAAGGCCGGGACCAGTGTGGCTGCCTGCCCAAGCTGTGGTGGGGTCTGACAAAGGGCACCTGCCAGGAGCCTCGATCAGGAAACGGGGAAGCCTTATTCCACTTCCTCATCCCAGAAAAAGCAACTCAGCATGGCTCAGAGGCACCTGGGCCTCTGTTTCAGCCATGATAGAAGGGGAAGTGGGTCACAGACGTAGAGGGGGTTCCTCTCTATTTTGTTGTTGGATTAGGAGGGCAGAAATCTGCCCCTATGAAGGGCAACCCCCTAAATCAGACTATGGGACACTGCCATGCAGCAGGCCCCCTTCAATGGAGAGGACTGTAGACTGAACCTAAGGGACTCCATCAGAAAAGAGCCAGGGGATACCAGCCCTCCCTGTTTGGCTCAGGGTAAGGACCAAGCTAGGCTGGTGCATGACGTGCTGGGCCTGCACTCTGCCTTCCAGTTTTCACTGCCACATCCCAACTGCTCCTCCTTCCCCTTACAGGCTCATGAAGCTCAGGGCACAGGGCAACCCACTGCAGAACCCAGGAAAGCAGGAAATAGCATAAGGGTGTTGGTGAGAACTTTCCAGGGACAAAGATGGAAGCTTCCCCCCCCCCCCCCCCACTCATTCTCTTTCACTTCTGAGGACCCCTAAAGCTACCAAGCAGTGCCCCCAACCATGCGACCAGTCTTGTCTTAAAGCATACTGCCCTAGATTTTTGAATTCTCTATACAAGCCTGTGTCCATTCTTAGAGCAGCCCACATACCACAGGCACATACCTTCATGTGCAGGAGCCTAAGACCGCTGACAGGGCCTCGCTGGAGGACCAGCTCTCAGGGCAAGGCCACCCAAGATTAGGGCCTGGGAAAGGATGGGACCTGCAGGGCCTGCCTGGGGAAATTGTGAGGCAAAAAGGGAAGGGGAAGGGAGCAGGGACCTCCTGAGTATCCCTAGAGCAGCATCCCGCAAGGAACAGAAACTGGTGAAGCTAGCGAAAGACAGAAAAGCCACAAGGAATCCATGCAGGGGCTGGGGCCGGTCCTGCCTCTGGCCTGCCCACCACTCACGCACATACACACAGGAGATGAGACTGCTCTCCCGTGGCCCCCAGACATGCCCCACACTGGGAGGCAGGGGCAGGGGGAGCAAGGGCATCAGGCCAATGACTCTATGTACAGTGAGAAGCCCCTCATCCACTCTCCCACCCTCCTGCCCATCCCCTGCCCCACACCAGACTGCCCACTCAGCTGGTCTCCTCCCTCCGAGACTCCTGGGCATAGCCAGCAGCCTCTTCCCCTTTACTAGAGGGTGGAGCCTGGCCTGTTGTGCCCCCGGGGGCTGTGCTGTCCGGCTGGGCCAAAGCCGGCTCAGGGGTGGCAGCTGCCTTGGTGGCCGGTGTGACACTGCTTTGAGTGGTGGGCATGATGCTCTCTTCTGTAGCTGGTGTGGCTCTCCCGTCGGTGGCTGGAGTAACACTCCTGTCGGTAGCTGGGGTGATGCTCCCATCGGTGGCTGGGGTGATGCTCCCATCGGTGGCTGGGGTGACACTGCCATCAGTGGCTGGGGTGACACTGCCATCTGTGGCTGGGGTGGCACTACGGTCTGCGGGGGCTGTATTATCACTCTTTGCAGCAAAAGCAGCATCACCCACTGTGGCTGAGGTGGCACTGCCCCCAAGGGCTGGGGCAGCTCCACTTGCAGCTGTGGCCCCACCTGCAGCCCCAGCGGTGGCAGTGTCTGTGGCTGGGGCAGACTGGGCTGTAGCTGTGCTGGACTGCTCTGGTGCCCGGAGCCGTTTCATGAGGGTGGTCACTCGGACAGCCTTCTGAAAGGAGGGCAGTGGAGAGAGGCTCAGAGTGGGGCTCACAGAAGCTGGATCCGTTCCTTCGCAAAGGCCAAACACAGACCATTCTATGGCGTCCCTGGCTGCCTCTGACCACCCGAGGGCCAGGGACCCAGCTGTTCAACACACCCACTTAAGGTAGTGACAGTGGCTACAATCACACCTGATAGCTGAAGAAACGTCTGTGTGTGGCTGCAGGGATATGATATAGGCAAGAAACTGTGTGTGCCAGAAGGAGCACTTGGGATCAATCCAAGAAAGGGAATCATCCAAGCCTTACCTTCCACTTAGCCCTGGCAAAGTTCTTTTCAATCTGGGCGCAGACACCATCCTTGATGTTCTTATCAGAAGCAGCATTGCCAGAAATCCTAGAAAGAGTACAGATGCATCTGGATCTGAGGGTGTATAGGCCTTCAGGGAGACTGCCCAGTCCTTTTCTCTTAAGATCCAGAAGTTACCAGGCAGGCCTCTGGGCTGGGCCTGAGCTCTGGGCTCCCCCAACCCCTACTCAAAGCCTCAAGGATGGGGGCTACTAGATGTGAGGAGGACAGAGGCCAAGGGAAATCTGGCCTCTCCTTCTGTCCTCCATGGGCCCTGCTCACCACTCATGGGAGATGGCCTCTTCTGCAGTGATGCGCTGGTCTTGCTCCACCTCCATCAGCCTTGTGACCAGGTCTTTGGCTGGGGACAAAGCCAAGGAGAGGTGAGGCATTGGCACCTCATATCACTGTCTAGAAGTGATGAATAGGCTGGGAGGTAGGAGTAGAGTCCAGCAGAGAAGGCTGAGAGCAGGTCCCCCATACCAACCCTCCCGCTACCCACACACTGGGCACCTCCTCACCTGCCTGGGAAATGTCATCCCAGTATGGAGAGTCAAACTCGTAGTCGCCAGCTAGGATCTTGCGGAAGAGGTTCTTGTCGTGGTTCTCATAGTCATCTTCCTCCACCTCCTCATAGAAAGGTGGGTTCCCTGAAAGCCTACATGGGGGCCAAAGGGCAGGGTCACTAAAGAAGGCCATGGACACAGAACCCCACCTGGCCTGGCTACAAACCCATTCACTCACAGGATATACATGATGACTCCAATGGCCCAGCAGTCCACGGGGCGTCCATACCGCTGCCGGCCTACCACCTCTGGGGCTGCAAACACAGTGTCCATCTGGTGGTCAATATCAGGCCTGGCCAAGCCTGGGACCGCTCATACCCACTTCCTGGGTTGGAGACTTCCTTCCCCCTACCCAGAGCCACTCCTTGAAGGTTGTCCCCCACCCTGTCCCTGCCCCACCCCCTGCTTGCCCAGGTACTCGGGAGTCCCACAGGGCTCCTTGATGAGGCCATTCTCTAGCTTAGCCAGGTGGAAGTCGCTGATGACAATCTTTGAGTTCTTCAACCGATTATAGTAAACCAGGTTCTCCAGCTGCTCCGGGCAGGAATGACATGTGGGTGGGCAGAGAAAGACTCCATGAGGACCTCAGAAGCTAGACCAAGACCCCAAGGTGCTGCCCACCTCAGCCCCAGGCCGGGTGCCAACAGACCTGGCTCCTGGCCTCACCTTGAGGTTCCTGTGCACGATCTTGAGTGAGTGCAGGTAGGCCACGGCCTCCAGGACCTGCCGCACCACATTGCTTGTATCTCGCTCCGAGTAGTAGCCCTGGTCCAGGATCCAGTCAAACACCTCCCTCCCCGTGGCCCTGAGGGACACCAGCCCCTGAGCCCGCGTGGGCAGGATCGGGGGTGGGGCAGGAGTATTTGGGCAGGCTGCCTACACCAGGCAGCTAGCTGGGCAAGGCACGGGGACCCAACACCCCAAGGGGCCAGAAAGGGGGCTTTCCCTGGTTGCAGAGGGCAGAGCAGGTAAAGGCCCTGGGGACTGAGGAATCCGGGGACCCCAGACCCACACTCACAGCTCCAGGAAGATGAAGTACTCCTTGCGGGTCACAAACACATCCACCAGTTGCAGGATGTTGGGATGCTTCACCCTGGCAGTGGAGAGAGGGGCCAACAGTTAGGGCTGGGTAAACCCCTAAGAGAGGCTCTGGTTGCCACCGTGGGCCACAGCAAACTAACTGGCCAGAGCCTGGTACTGCTTGAGGTCACCTGCCCTTGAAACCATTCCCTGCTACCTCCTATGCCACCCCACCCCGAGGCCTCACACTCACATCTTGAGGATGCCTATTTCGTTCTTGGCCGCCTTCCGCACCTTGCGGCCGTCCCGCTTCTGGAACTTCTTGCAGGTGTGCAGCTTGCCCGTCGTCTTGTCCTTGGCCCGGAAGATCTCACAGAACTCCTCACTGTAGCCAGCAAGCACCCCACTCAGCCCTGGCCTCAATGTGGGCTGCCCTCTGCTCTCCTTTCCCAGGCCCTTGCCCACCCACCCTTGACCACAAGACCCCGCACTCACGTCTTGATGACCTGTCCCAAATCATATCTGTCAGTCACCTCCGACGGCTGGTTATAGTTCTTCTTATCGCCCAGAGTCACACACCCAAACGGCATTGCCAGTCTCTGAGCTGCAGACAGGATGGAGTCTGGCTCAGCTGTACCACAACATGGAGGCTTCTCCCCACAGTATGGAGGCTGGCTCTGGGAGACCCCAGCATGGCTCAGGACAAGGCAAGGGGCAGAGACTGCACTAGGAAGGGCTAGAGGGTGGTCAGCCTCCTACCCCTGCTTTTCTGGCCACAGCTCCTGCCACTCAGCTTGGCTGCCTGAACTACAACAGCCCCTACTTACGAAAAACATATTAAACTGACATATCAGGGAATCACTTTCTTTTTTTTTTTTAATTTTTTTTTTCAACGTTTTTTATTTATTTTTGGGACAGAGAGAGACAGAGCATGAACGGGGGAGGGGCAGAGAGAGAGGGAGACACAGAATCGGAAACAGGCTCCAGGCTCTGAGCCATCAGCCCAGAGCCCGATGCGGGGCTCGAACTCCCGGACCGCGAGATCGTGACCTGGCTGAAGTCCGACGCTTAACCGACTGCGCCACCCAGGCGCCCCAGGGAATCACTTTCTATTATGTACATTAAAAAAAATTTTTTACCAATTTCTTTAAATTTCAGCTATTGCACAGATGATGGGGAATATAACCACCCACCCAGAAGATAGCCATCTCTGAAAGTCTGAAGATACCAAGTGTTAGCAAAGACTTGAGCAGAAATGCATACATTTTTGCCGCAGGACACTCATATTACACAGCAATGGAAATGAAGGAGCTATAGCTATAGCCAACCACATGGTGAATCTCACATGGTGTTGAGTGAAATAGACACAAAAGAATACATACAGCATAATCCTATTGATTCAGAGTTCAAAACATGCAGAACTAACTTGTACTAAGGATACAAACATTCTGGTAAAACTGTTTTCAAAAAGAGCTAGGAAATAAGTACCATGAGTCCTTCCACAAGAGAGAGAGTAGTTGCGATTGAGTCAGGACATAGGGAGATTCTGGATAGCTGATTTCTGAACCTGAGTGGTGGTTTTCACAGGTGTTTGCTTTATAATAATTTGTAAAAATGTACATACAAGTTTGGGGCACATTTCTAGATTTTCGATATATTTCACAATTTTAAAATGTTGATAAAAATTATAGCTATCTGTGGGGGTGCCTGGGTGGCTCTTTCGGTTAAACACAGACTTCGGCTCAGGTCATGATCTTGTGGTTTGCAAGTTCGAGCCCCACATCAGGCTCTGTGCTGACAGCTTAGAGTCTGGAGCCTGCTTCAGATTCTGTATCTCCCGCTGTCTCTGCCCCTCCCCCACTCGTTCTCTCTCTGTCTCTCTCTCTCTGTCTCTCTCTCTCTTTCTCTTTCTCTCAAAAATAAAATAAACACACAAAAAAATTTTTTAATCAAAAAAGAAATTATAGCCATCCATATTGAAGAACACTTGGTAGGGGCGCCTGGGTGGCTCAGTTGGTTAAGCGTCCAACTTTGGCTCAGGTCATGATCTTGTGGTTTGCAAGTTCGAGCCCCACATCAGGCTCTGTGCTGACAGCTTAGAGTCTGGAGCCTGCTTCAGATTCTGTATCTCCCGCTGTCTCTGCCCCTCCCCCACTCGTTCTCTCTCTGTCTCTCTGTCTCTCTCTCTCTCTCTCTTTCTCTTTCTCTCAAAAATAAAATAAACACACAAAAAAATTTTTTAATCAAAAAAGAAATTATAGCCATCCATATTGAAGAACACTTGGTAGGGGCGCCTGGGTGGCTCAGTTGGTTAAGCGTCCAACTTTGGCTCAGGTCATGATCTTGTGGTTTGCAAGTTTGAGCCCCACATCGGGCTCTGTGCTGACAGCTTGGAGCCTGGAGCCTACTTCGGAATATGTGTCTCCCTCTCTCTCTGCCCCTCCCCTGCTCATGCTCTGTCTCTCTCTGTCTCTCGAAAATAAATAAATGTTAAAAAAAATTAAAAAAAAAGAATACTGGGTAGCTATTACAAAGAATAAAGTATGGAAATGCACTGCTGTTGGACGGTTTCTGAGATATGTTAAGTAGAAAAGCAAGGGACAGAATGCTGGGTCAAGGGTACTGCTATTTGGGTAAATTTTTTATTTAAAAACAATTTTTTAAATGTTTATTTGTTTTTTGAGAGAGAGAGAGCATGAGCATGGGTGGGGGAGGGGCAGAGAGAGAGAGAGAGAGAGAGGGAGAGAGAGAGAGAGAGACAGAATCTGAAGCAGGCTCCAGGCTCTGAGCTCTCAGCTCAGAACCCGACACAGGACTCAAACTCATAGACCATGAGATCGTGGCCACAGCCAAAGTTGGACGCTTAACCAACTGAGCCACCCAGGCTCCCCTGGGTAAATTTTTTAAAGTTTATGTTCCAGTGTATACTCCAAACTCTATTCTGGAAAGACAGCTAAGAAAATCAGAGTGCTCTTTGGGGCAAAGAATTGTGTGTTAAAGGGGCAGATTTATATCTTGTATTATTTTCTGTTAGAATTTTTACTATGATTACCTTTATTGATTTAATAAATGTTGCATTCAGGCACAGTCCTTGGAGAGTTTCCTCAGAGAGACCCCATTTGGGTGGAAGTGAGGAAAGGCTTTGAGGAAGAAGCAGCAGCAGGGCTGAGCCTTAGAGGAGAAGGATTTGCCGGGAGGCATGCAGGGGTAAACGGTCCAGAAAAGCTAGACAAGCCTGCCAGGGCCTCACTGCCAGGGCCCACAGGAGACCTGGGCAGTCAGGTCCAGGGAATAAGATCCTGGCCAGGGGTGGGTGTCACAAAGGTGACCACATGCAGCTGACTACAGTGGGTTCCAGGCACTCTGGCACCTGGGACATGGCACCCATGGGTCTGCAAACTTGCCAACCCAATCCTCACCTGCGGTGCTGGGTGGACTGGCTCCAGCACCCAAAGGAAAATGCACTCGCAGCTCTTGCTACAGGTAAACTTCAGGAGGGGAGTTAGTGACTGTCTGGACCTCCGTAACACATGGTTAATGTGATACTGAGGCCATGGCAAAAGCTCTGCATGGAGGCTGCAAACGACCCTGCTGCTGCTGGCTGTGCATACCGTCCCTCCATGCCGATTAGCACCTGCTGTGCACCTAGATGCTCCCCTATCTGGACTCACTGCAACTACACGGTAGTAGAGAAGGAAAGAAGCCATCCCCAGAGGAAGCCGCTTGGGTCACAGGGACTCTGCCAGCCAGGGTCAAAGGCCAGGACCCACACAAGTCCCATGGCTAGCCCTGGCTTTTGCTTGATTCCTCCCAGGCAGAGGCCACTCCCTCCCCAGGGGTCATAGTCCCGTAAGTTTTCCCTCAAATTTGTCCTCAGCATTAGGAAACAAATTTCATCCTTCCCTCATATGGGTTATTTGGGCTCAGGAAACACAAATGCATTTCACTGGCGTGATTTAAGCCAGGGCTTAAGCCATCTTGTGAGGCACTGCAGAGGCAAACAAGAGAAGCTTTGAAGATTGTCCCCGACTGTGTGTCTTTGCCACCATGGTCACAGCCCTGCTCCTGCGTCTGCCGGAGAGGAGCATGTGGCTGGAATCCCACACTCACAGCTGAGAGCAGAGGCACAGCCGCCCACCACTGCCGGCCACTCATCTCTGTGCCCTAACAATCTGGGGGAGGGGGCCTGCATCAGTCCCTCAATGGCTCTAACGCACTGTGATTCCCTTTCCGGGCTGGAATCCAAGAGCCGTGTACTGGGCAGGAGGGTGGTACCTCAGCCTGTGGGCCCCCCAGGAGAGGTGGGAGGGACCTGTGTCCCAGCTCTGTTGCTTTGCTTACACCGTTCCCTGTGGCAGGAATGCCCTTCCCCCAAAGCTTCCCATCAGTATCCTATTTGTCACGGCAGAGTTATTTATAATGTAAAAAAAAATCAGCAACTACCTAAAATCCAACAACAGGTGACTAACCAGCTCAACTGTGTCCATTCAATGGCAGGAAGTGTGGACACTGACAAGGGTACTGCCCACCTTGGCCTCCCTGTGAAGCAGCCTCCACATGAGCTAGGTGTCAAGACCGGTGCTTAATCTCTTTCTTGGTTTGTTGTGATTTCTGACATTATAAGGTTGTTTGTGCAACCAATTGTCTAAAATGATTCTGATGTTCCAGGCTCAAAATGGCCCTTCTCTGAGATACTTTCCACAACCTCCACTTCCCCCACCCTATCAGCTCCTTGCTCTGCTGCATGGTGTGGGAGATTCTGTATATGCCCATCCCTGATATTGGCCCAGCTTTCAGCCATACATATTCTCTTGTGCTCGCAAGGATCCAGGGTTAGTCTTGTGGTCTCCTCCACCACAGAAATCCAGGCCTCTGCTCACAGTCACATCAGCCTGGATCTAGATCCTAAAACCTCATGAATGGGGCAGGGACAGATGGGCCTCTCTCCCTACCGTGGGTGCCCTGATCTCAGTCGGTTACTGCTTCCCTCACCAAACTGTACCCATTTGCCTCTACCCCCTTTCTAGCCCCAGGGCGAAGAAAGGAGAAAAGGGGTCCCCTCTACCCCCCCCCACCATCTGTTGCCCACTGCTGCTGCCTGGGAGGTTGCTGGTGTGCGCACCAAGCCCCTGGCACCTGCTTGCAACAAGGGAGGCCCTGGTCCTGAAGCTAGGGGAACAGTCAAGGGACAAGTCAAGAACGGTGACAAGCCAGGCAGAAAGGGGTTTGCATTTCTCACCCCCCACGGCCCAGTCAGCCCAGACCCAATACCCAACAGTGGAGAACTATCCTCCCACTGACACAAGGGCAGAGCCCAGGTCCACACTGGGACATGGGAAGACACAGAAGCCCCATAACGGCCGTTTCCCTAGGACATGGCTCTTTTCATTTCCTGCAGAGAAACGGTGTGCACAGGGGGCTGTCCAAAGGGAGCTCAGGGGAAGCGCGGAGCCTGGCACTGCCAGTGCCCTCCAGCTGACTCTAAGGATGCCTGATGGCCAAGCACTCCCAGTTACTGCCTGCTCCTCAGGTCTGACCCCTGGGCTTGGGCAATCGAGCCTCAGGCAAACCTGAGGGAGACTCTGCCTGTTGGTGCCCTGGTAATAAAGGGTCCCATAGGGGCCCTGCTGCAGCCTTAAGCAAGTCTGGCTCCAGAGGTCCTGTGGTCCTGCATTGGAGTCTTGTTCCCTCCTCCACTGGGGTCAGCCTGGTTCAGGCCCCACCTTTCACAGCAATAAACAAGTTTCCCGCTGCCCTGGACCTCTCCCATGTAGAGTTCCAGAGCTTGCAGTAAATCGTGGGAGGCCAGGAGGGGCCCAAGAGGCCTCCTGTTACCTCCCAACAACTGTGGGCAACACCTCCCGATTTAGTGGCAGCTGTGAACACCAGCCTTCAGGTACCCCCTCCCCTCCCCTACTCTCCTCTCTCAGGGACTGGGGCTGCATTTCCTGCTGCAAAGGACATGCCTAGGCCCAAGCCTTGCCTGGCTCTCACAGCTGAGGTCTCACTAGAAGGACCAGGGGAAATGGAGACTTCATCCTCAGGGTCTGGTGTCAGAAGGCACAGCCAATCTTCTAGCCCACTGTCCAGCTGCTTCAGGGACATGGGCAGGGCGCCGCTGTGGCTGGGCCTCAGGCTCCAGCTAAACCACGGTCCATAGTTCCTGCTGCTGACTCTCCCGTCTAATGACGGAGTAAGGACAGGGGGCCTCTCCAGCCTCAGCAGTGGGCATATAGTCCAGTGGTGCCTCCAGAAAGTTCAGCCTTGAACTTGGCATGACAGGGCTAAGAACCAACTGGACCCTCCCAGGCACCTGGGGTCCCAGTCTTTGAACCCCTGAAGGAAAATCCACTGGCGGCCCTGCTGCCCTGTGGGTGGAGGAGGGAAATGCAGGGGAAGGCCCCAGAGTAAAGGATTGCTATGGTGATGGAAGTTTTGAAACAAAGGGAAGGGGAAGGGGGGAGGTGTTGGCCAACCCCTTTTCTAAGAATTCCTTGAGATTTTGGCCCAACTCCTTCCCCATGGGTTCTGGCACCTGGCCCCATCAAGGAAGGGGAGGAGGGGGAATTGAGAGACTTTAGAAAAGAGAGAGGGGGGCAGGAACAGTGAGGGACAATGGCAAAAAGTGATGGAAGGGTGACAATAAAAAGGACACAGGCACAATGACACAGGCAAGAAAGGTGGGTAGGGGTTCTAAAGGGGTCTGTGGGCACCCAGCAGAGCCTTAAGGCCTCCACAGCCATATGCTCTGAACACCTGGGCTATGAGCTGCCCATGGTGCCTGGACCTTTGACACTGAACCCTCCTGTATCCCTCAGAAATGCACTGAACTTGGTGTGGGAAGCACAACCACGCCTGGGGGAAGAGGCCAGCTGTTGCAGTCCCCTCCGAACAATTCCATAGCCCCTCTCCCAATCATTAGGCAGCTTAGGTAAGGCAGGTCCATCAGGTGGAGGGTGCATGCCTGGAGAAGGGGGCTGGAATGAAGCTTAGAGACCTGGCTGCTTCCCTTTGTAGCCCCTTCTCTCAACTGGCCCAGCCCAGCCTAGACTAGCCACGCCCCCTTTACCTGCCATCCTCCCCAGGCCTTGGGTCCCCAGGGCCCCTCTTGCAGTTCAGCCTAATTCCCTGCTGCAGCCATCCCACTTTCCAACAGTGGATCCCGTCAGGGGGGCCAGAAACAGCACCCTAAACAACCCAGAAACAGGATAACAACTGCACAGCACCAATCCCCTGCCTCAATTTCCCTAGATGGAGATCATGAAGTCTGTGGCCTTCTTCCAGGGCAAGGAATGGTGGCCAGGACATGGGCTGGAGAGGAGGGCCAGCAGCAGATATGGGGAAGGCAGCCTTTGGCACCTGGGGGTTCACACCAAATGCTATGAAAGAAGGGCAGAGACCTCTGCCGCACCCTGAGCCCAGCCTGACACTGAGGGGAGGAGAGACACCAATTTCCCAGTGGAGAAAACTGGGGTCCATCAGGTGGCTAAAATTCAACTGAGGAGGTGTGGAGTGGGGGGAGGGGGAGAATCAGGTCTCTCTAGGTGGTCCTGGGGGGCTCAGAGTCTGGGCCTTGGAGGGGGGCAGCAGGACAGGGGCTGGACTGCTGCAGACTAAGCTTTTGGTGAAGGATAGAGGGCCCTGCTCTCCAGAAGGGAACCTGGTGGAGCAGGCTCTGTCTACGGGGTGCGGACAAAAGCAGTTTGGCACAGCTATGGGGGGCTGGGAGAGCCTAGGGTCTCTGACAGACACTACAAGCTGGGTAAGGCAGAAATTCATTTGTTCATTGTCCACTGCCCCCCCCCCACACACACACACCAGCCAGGGACCCTGCTCCCCAACGTGGCGCCACCCTGACCCCCTTCCCCAGCGCTGCTGACTCGCCCCCGCTGGCACAGCAACACACATGCGGGAGGCACACGTGTGAGCACCAAGCCCCGCACCTCCCAGCAGAAACATGTGCGTCCCCTACCCCCACCGCGCAGCGCTGGGTCGGTGCCCTGAACCCCCAACTGGCCCCCACATTAAGGCTTGGAAGCTGAATCTTGGCTAGGGGGCTGCGGGCCCCCAGGGGCTTGGGGCCTCCTCCCCCACCTCGCGGCAGCCCCGCCCAGCCCCCTTCAGGTTGTCGCCTATAAAGAACTCTCCGTTGTCATGGAAATTAGTGACTGCCTAGCTGGAGGAAGGGGACCCGGGGGCAGTTGGGAGGGGTTGAAGGCGGTTCTGGGAGTCAGGAGGGTCGGCTTAGCCCTCGGCCCCTACCCCCAAGGGGCACCACGAACCTTGGAGGGTTAAGGTTTTCACAATTAGGAGCCCAGCAAGACGGGGGGGGGGGGGGGGGCGAGAGGGGCGGAGGGGGGTCGGGGGGAGAAAGATTCGCCTGACTTGAGTCTCAGAGGCTTCCCCTGGGACCCCCGAGCCGTGAGAGGTGACGGGGAACTTTAAGCCCAACCCCGCTCTCCGACCCCCGGATCTCCAGAACCCTCGTGCTCTGCCCCCACTGAGACCCCAAGCCCTCGCGGAGCCCCCGCGCACTGAGCGACCCGAATCTTGAGCCAGAGACCCAATCCCCCAAGACCCCCACAACGTGCGTTCAGGGGGCGCCCCCCCCCCCCCGCGGCCCGCCCCGCACCTGCAGCGCCGGTCGGTCACACGGAGGAAGCGATCTCGGGTTCAGTGGGGCGCCGAGGGTTCCGGGGGCGGCGGGCAGAATCCGCTCCGGGCACGCGGGGCAGACGCGGCGCCAGCTGCAGCCGCTTGGGCTCGCAAACCTCCAGCATCTCCCGCCGCTCGCCGGCACCGGATTCGCACCCCGGGCCGGGGGCGGGCTGGGGGCGGGGCCTCCCTCAACCGGCTCCGCCCGGGCCCTTGAGGAGCTTGAGGCCAGAAACCCACTCGAAGGGGGGCGGACGACCAGCGGTAAAGAGTTGTTGAGCACTGGCCAGCCTGGCGCCGGCCTGGCTCTCAAAGACTCCCTTAGGCCCTGGGACTGACTGGGCAACAGGGGCCAGAGGGGCCTTCTTATACACATGGCAGGGAGTGGGGAGTAGGAGGTGTGGGGAAAGCCAGAGTCCTGGAGCTGCACAGGAATCTCTTGGCAGGTAGTAGTCCCCAGGGGACCAGCACTCTGCCTAGCTCCCAAAACCTGACCCAAAGGGTGGAACCTACTTACAAGAACAAAGTGTGCAGTTGCTAGGGCAAGCTGCATTACAGATTGGCATCCTCTAGCTAAGAATAGTAAGCACATGGTTGAGTATGTGGGCAAGTGGTCAGTGAGGGCTCCAGACCATGGTGGCAGAACCTCCTATTCCCCCACCCCACCCCAATTCAGCCTTTCTCATTCCGAAGTCCCAGCCAGGGTGGCTAGCCCAGCCCACAAGGCTGGCCCCCCTCCTTGTGCAGCACTGAATTTCCCAGCCTATAAAAGTCACCTATGACATGGTATGGATTGTGCTTTCCAGTTTAATCACCCTCAAACACTTCATGAGCAGCATCACCACCAGCAGCCTAGGCTGGGATGTGGGGATACAGGAGAACTATTGCACCAAGGGGTCCCACCAGTCCCGTCCTCTGATGGGAAGAGGCTAAGAACTGCCTGGAAGAAGATTTGAAGGAAGTCCTTGGCCATTTCTTTGTCCTTTGTCAGGGAGGCACATAGACCCAATGCTTGCCCCTTCCCCCTCACAAGCACTGAGAACCATCCTGAGGCCCATGTCGGAAGGCCAGACAGGCTTCTTGGTGCCTGGAGCTGGGTTCCACCCCACCCCAAACCTCCCAGTGAGCCTTCTGACCCCATCCTGGGTAAGGTCATTTCCAAACCCTTGGATTTGAGTGAGTCTTCCCTCTATGGCCCCCCATGGCTGCTGACAGGAGTGACTGCTCAAGTGAGGAAGTTGGGGCTGGAGTTGGGAAGGCTAGCCTGGGAAATGACCACTCAAACAAGGCCCCTCAATATCTTCCTCCAGACAAAGGTGTCAAGGAGCTCTTTACATCCTTCCCTGGCTTTGGGTCACCTCTTCCAGGCCAGGCTGATGCCACCTCTGGGCCCTCTGTGCTCTGGGTGGTCTCAGTCACAGCACCAACCCCACCACTGTGTAGGAATCTCCTGGCAGGCTAGGCATCAGCAGGGCAGAGGCTGTGTTTCATTTCAGTATGCTCAGTTCACGTCTGCAGAATGAATGAATGGCCTGGTATTCGGTCCTTCCTGCTGTCTGCCCACAGTCCTTGAAACAATGGTTTTCTGAGTTGTATAGTACAGCTGAGCCATGGCTTGCTGACCCCACACATGTGACATACATTTTCTGGCTTTCCTGAAGGTCATAGCTCTCTGGGTATGAAGAAGCTGGGCTAAGGAGAAACTAGAATGGGGGATTTAGAGGCAGGGGAAGAGGTGGTTTGCTAGAGCCCTGCCTGCTGCTGGCAGTGCTCCACCTCTTCTTGGTCGTGTGCACACTCCATGTGCCTGTGGGTGAGTGCACGTGGTGGGGTGTGTGTGTACACGTGTGAGTGTATGTGTGCGTGAGCTCTTCTGCTGAAGGAGACGGCAATAGCACAGTGTGTGCAGTGGTGCCCAGTGGCACGTGTATCTGCATTCTGTGTGCACCCAGGCGTGCTTGCTCGCACATGTACATGGACACTGTTGCTAGTCTGTGAAGCCACTGGTCCCTGGAGCCACGGGTCCCCTCCCTGCCTGACACAGGCCTCAGGACTGTGGAGGCTGAATCAGGATATGGGAGCAGGATGTGGGAAGAGCCTGGGCCATGCCCGAGGGCTGGTAGGGGCTGTGATGACCCTACATCACAGGCTATTTCCAGTCTCCCCACCCAGGACAGCCCCTCACTGTCAGGCATTTGGTGGGGGGCGCAGGGGGGGGGTAGCCGGGTCTTTGCGCTTTGTGGATAGAGCAACCTAAAGATGAGAACACAGTGTTGGGATGGGAGCACGCTTGTCCCTCAGCCCCCAGCCAGGGAGACACAGGCAGGGTAGGACTTCAGTGTTTTGGCTTCAATCTCTAGCCACCCTCCGGGCAGGAGGTATCAATACCAACTGGATGCCATCCTCTCAACTCTTCCAGGCCATGGACTGGGCCCACGTGGAACTTTATTCCCACCTCTACTATTTAGAGCTAGACAAGGTCAGGGGCCATGGCTTCTAGCCAACCCCCTGGCCAGAGGAATGGTGGAAAGCCCTTTAGGACAGGGCAGAGTTTGGGAAAAGAGCAGGGGCAGTTGGCATTGACATTGTCCAGTAGCCTCTATGAAGATATCCTGAAGAAGCCAGTACCCTAGGCCAGTGGGCAGGGAAGCCCAGGTTGGGAGGCTGAGGAGGGGAAAGGAGCCCAAGGTTGACAGTTCTGGCTCTCACCAGAAATAGACAGTCAGAGAGGCAGGATAAAGTGTGAGCCTACCTATCCACAGAGCCCACAAAGCGAGTCAGATCCTCATTGCCCAGTTCAGGTTGTATCTCCCACCCAAGATCCAGGACTTATCTGACACCTGCATGACCCTGACTTCCTGCCCCAGGGCACCAAAGGCCAGCACTCCCATACCCTCATACTCTGACTGGCCACAGAAGCATAGAGCTTTAGGCAAAGTTCAGACTTTTCACCAGGCCAGCTACCCCAAGAAGCCCAGACTTTTATAGGTACCCTCTCTTGGAAGCAACAAATGTTCCAGGTCCCCAGCCATCTTTGGAACTGTTAGGCTGTTGTCCATGTTGCTGTCCTTAGCCCCCCGTAGAGGGCCCAAGATGGAGGAGGGAGGAGGGCAAGCCATCTTTTCCTCTGGAGCTAGGGGAGGGGGCTGTCCCCCCCCTTCATGACTCACTCCAGGCTGTGTGGGTTATTACATTATGTTTGAAATTGCCATGACAACCAGCTGGCAATCAAGGGTAATTGCACTTGTCGCCAGGGCAACGGGGCAAAACCCACAGCAGCCACTGTCTATGATTGCCCTTGGGGTGCAGTAAAGGTCAGACTAGACCAGAGCCAATGCCAGCCAAGGGACTCTGAGGTTCTCTGGAAAGGATAGGATTGCCAGGGCCAATGGAGTTCCATTGTGCAGAGGCAGGGTGTGCCTTGGGAGTGCCAGGGTCCCCATCTCTAACTCCATGCCTGGACCTCTGTCCTTCCCCACACCACTCTGTGTCTAAAACATGCCACAGTGCTCGAAGTAAGCAGAACCAGAACTTTTATATGCTCACAGATGGTACTTGTAGATGGCCCAAGGGCCTTCCTCCTCGTACTCACGGCGGCTGAGCCACAGACTCTGGAAGGAGTCCCGGGATGCCATGATGGAGCCTCCAAGCCAAGCAGCAACAGCACGGTGGGGAGAGCCCAGCACAGTGGCTCGGGGGCCCAGCTCCTGACTTAGGCGCTCAGGAAAGCCATTCACCAGGGTGGTGCCACCTTCCAGCACCACATTGGCCAGCAGCTGCTCCTGCTGCTTGGCATCCAGCCGGCCAATGCTAAGGAGGGCTAGTTGTGGGAGGCCAGGCTGGTTGAGGCCTAGCAGATCGGGCTGGAAGAGGGCCTCAGGGCAGCAGAAACGCTCAGAGCCCAGTGTGATGACCTGCTTGTCTGGAAGCATGAAGTCCACTCGGGCCTGAGCCTGGGCGCGGGCCATCTCAGCTGTCAAGTCCGTGGCCACATAGCAGCAGGCCTCTTTAATCCGGTTGACCAACCCTGCCTTGGGTGGCGAGTGGCCACCTGCCAGCAATAGCTGAGCCAGGTATTCAGTGAGGTCAGCACCAGCCACGTCCAGCCGGTAGGTGTCGAGGGGGGCCAGATCCCCCGTGAGGATAGGCGCCACATAGGAGGTACCATGGCCACTGCCCAGCACCAGCCCAGTGGTGCGCCCGTAAGCATAGAGTGCCAGGAGGGCCTGATGCGCCGTCTGCATGGCTGGCACGTGGAAGCGCTCAAAGAGTATTTCAGCCACCTTTTCTCGGTTGGTGCGCGGTGAAATGGGTGAGTCAGCCACGAGGACAGCCAGCTCCTCCGGCCGCACGCCCAGCCTGCAATAAAACAAGTGCTGCCACAGCACCTCCAATGCATCCCAGTCCGAGACCACTCCTCGATTCAGCACCGAACAGGAGCCCTCTTGGTCCTCGGGCACCACATACCGAGGCTCGTCCTGGGCTGGGTGCTGTAGCAGTTGGACACGTGAGGACACCACACTGAGGACGTGGTCCTCTCCAGCCAGTCCACATTTGGTGAAGCCCGTGCCTGTGTCAATCACCACAGCCGCCATGTCCTGGTAGGGACCCAGTGAGTGGCGGCAGAGCACCGGGGACTGCACTGGCAGAGCATCCGTGGCGGGCACCAGTTCGTAGCAGGCCCCACGGAGCAGGCCAAGGTGTGCAGCCACTGGTGAGAGCGTAATGTCCTCAGCCATCAGCTTGAACCGGGGACCCTGGGGGTCACTGCCCACCATAGCCACGGGCAAGACCTTGCAGCCAGTGCCAGGTATAGATAATGTGACCAGGGAAAACTGCTCCTCTTGGGTCCCAGGGGAGCTGCCAGGTTGCCAGGATGAGAGCTGATGTGTGCTGGAGCTTTGAGTGGCACCGACACCGACCTTTTCTCTACTCACGTAGACACGGGTCTCCTTAGGGGCCAGGGGCACCTGAAGTAGCCCTACGTGGGCCGGCAAGCCCAAGGGCTCTCCTTCCTGATGCAAGGTGGAGGCCTGGCCAGTTTCCCTGGGGATGGGGGTCCCTCCTGAGATGATGGGCTCTTTGGAAATGGGGGGTTCTTGAGAAAAGGGATGCTTCCCAGTGAAAGAAAGCTGCCTGGCAAGAGGAGTTCCAGTGAGAGGGGGCTGACCAGGAAGGGGGAGCTGCTTGGTAGAAGGGGCTTGCTCAGCCAGGAGTGGATGACCAGAAAGGGGGGTCTGCCTGGTGAGGGGACACTGGTCGGCAGAGGGAGGCTGAGCAGTTGGAGGGGGCTGTCCAGCCAGGGGACACTGCTCAGCTAGTGGCGGCTGACCACTGAGGGAGGCCTGCCCAGCACCTTCTGCCCTAAGGTTGTCAGGGTGAGCAGTAAGGACCGCTTTCTGGTTGTGGTTGCCTGTATCCACCTGGAGTAGGGATCTGGACATCACCTGGTGTTTCGCTTGTGGCGTAGGCTCTGGGATCAGCTCTGAGTTCATCCACTGCAGTTTCATGGGCTGGACCATGGAAGTGTCCTGCATCCTGGCTGTATTCAGCATCCAGATGGTGTGACTAGCTTCATTTTTTTCAGCATCAGGTTTAGACCAGCCAGGCTCATGAACATGGCTCAATATCCTCTCACCAAATTGGAGGGGCATCCCCAGTGGAATGGGCCCAGTGAACAGTCTGATGGGTGTTTCAGTACCAGGGGAGTCCCATGACTCCAAGTTGATACTCCCCTCCTTGGGAACCAGGGCCACCTCTCGATAGCTTCCCGACGAGAGGCTAGAGGGCACAGGGCTGGACAGTACGGGTGAAGTGGACCAGAATCTGGAACGATTGTTGTCAGGGGAAAGGATTGGCACGGGTAATGGTCGAGTGGACAACACATTTTCAGGGACATAGATGGATGGGTGGCTGGGCATGAGGCCCACGAGCACTGCCCATGAACCCATGGGGTCACGGCACAGTAGCCCCATCCTGGTGTTGCCTGTGGCTATATCAAACACCAGCACACGGTCTTCCACAGCATCCGGGAGCTGGCAGGTAGGGGCACTGGAAGGGGGAATCTGTATGGCTTTCCTAGGAGACTGGACTGGGGACTGCTCGTGGCAGGATACTTGGTAGGCAGACGCTGGCACACTGGAGCAGGTATTGTTGCAAACATTGAGAGGCTTCTGGTCTGGCTGAGAGCTGCAGATCTCATGGCTACTCCTCTGGGACTTGGGGGGCCCTGGGAGTCCTGAGCCTGGTGTTGGGCTGCCTGGCCTGGAGGTGTAGACCAGGGGCTTCTCTGCTGGGTTCTCGGGCTGGTTGGGTAACACCTGCATTCTGGCAACCTCAAGCTCCTGGACATGGTCTGAGGACTCCTCTGGAGTGGGCGCTGGGGCAGGAGTCTCCTCCCGAAAATGAAAATCCACTTTGTCCTGGCAGGGTGTGACCACTTTGGAAGACTCCAAGACAACTGACCATCGATTGCCACACTCCCTGAGCAGGAGGTCTTGGGACAGGCCATTGGTGATGGCAAGGGTATCTGTCGAGTGGTCAGGGTTGGAGGTGTAAGGTTCAGATACTGCTGGCATTAGAGCTGTATCCACAGCTGAAGTATTTGCCTGAGATGGAGTTGGAGGAGCCTGGGCTGGACACGGGCACTTGCCCTGGGTCTGACCTTGAGTTGGAGCCAGAGGAGGATCTTGGGCTACAACTGAGCCATCCTCCCCTGACAGGAAATAGGGTAGCCACCGGCTCTTTCTGCTGCCCACGGGGGCTCTCTGGTCAGGACTGCAAGGGCCTTTGCCCCAGCCTACCAGGACTTTAGCTGGAGCCTTGTCCTGCCCTGCAACCTGCACCTGAAGCCGGGAGGGGCAGAATCCATCCTGGGCCATGTCACTGGTGCTGTCACTGCGTGTGCACACGGGTAGGGCCAGGGTCCTGTTCTCCACGATGAGATGCGTTTGGGTTCCCACGATGGAGCTTGGAAACGGACTAGTAGAAGGGAGCCTCAGAGTATCTTGGGAGGCCTGCTCACAGCCACACTGGGAGCTAACCTCAGCAGGGTCCCGGTGTAGCTGGTGAATGGGCTCAGGGGCAAGGGCCTGGGAGGCAGGGCCACAGGTCCCATCAATGATGGCCTCAGTGGACAATGACAACCCCTGCCTGAAGTATGCAGATCCCGAGTTTATCCATGGTCCCTGGGACCCTCTGAGGCCACCCCCCCGCTGCTGGCTGCTGGCCAAGGAGTGGTCTTGGGGGCCGGATGTATCAGGGCCCCCCACCTCCTTGGTGACTTCCATAGTCCTGCTCCATGCCCTAGGTGCCCTGCCCCCACTTCGTTGTCATGGTGACCCCACACATCACAGCCCCCAGTGACCTGGGGGGGGGGGGCGTGACAAAGTGTGGGAAACCAGGGGCCCCACCCCCCTGAGGAATGCGGCCTGCCCAGGGAACCTTGGGAAACAGAAAGGCCCAGGAACCTTAGTGAAGTTCACCAACCCTAGGCCAGCCTCCTCTCCCCTTACCAGCCAGGTGACTACTCTACCCAGGCCTGCCATAGAGTGAGGACAGTGCCCCTTGCGGCAGGGCCTAGGAGTGGCAGTGTAAAGCCAACAGAGAAAGGTAGGCAGGGGAGACTCTGGATTCCTAGTGTACTTCAGATGCCAGACTTGGTTCTTTCTCCTCACTTCTCAGGTGTCAACTTGAGGCTTAAGGCCTGACCCAGGGATGAGTTCCAAGTATGTGACTCAAGGGCCTTTGGTGGATCAAAGCCCCTTTACCACTCAGTCCTGGGAGACAGAAGAGGGTGAGGGGCCCAGCTCAGGCCCATGCTCCTCTCCCCCATGTTCCCTGGCTCCCACTCCAGGGACAGCAGCTCCTTGGCAGTCTTTCTGCTCCAGATGGTTCTCCTCTGCCTGTGCCTCACAGAGCCCCCTCCCCAGAGCCACATGTCTTTGAAGCCTAGAACCAGTCAGTATCCCACAGAGGTGACTATGGGAGCCACAGGGGTGGGGTGGGGCCTTTGTTCAGAATCCTCAAGTCAGAATGTTCTAGCTCTTGTCACATTGTGTCAACTTCTCCTTGGCCATGAGGGGGGCAGGGCACTTGGCATAGGGCTAGGCCACAGTGGACACAAGGCCAGCCAAGTGGCAATTACAGAGGGGGCACAGTAGGGATACAGGGGACACAGGGCTGGCTACAGAGTGGAGGTATGGTTGGTGCAGGACTGGGCATGCAGTGGGCACAGCTGTATATACAATGAGGACAAGCTGGATAAAGGACTGGACATAGGGTAGGCACATAGGAAATGTAAGCTATTAGACTGCGTGGGCACTTTCACCCTTCATTTCTTAAATGGGCAAACATAAGGCAGGGAGGGGTGGGACCTGCCAGGACCACCAGCACCAGACGTGACCTACTGCGACACAAGACAGGCCTAGGCAGCAGTTTGGGGAACCACCTGTTAACCACAGGCCTAGTCTGGAGGTTCTGACCTGAGGCCACATCAGTTCTCCTGCCTCCTGCCAGCTGTCAGCTCTGAACCTCTTCCGTCTGGTCCCCAGGGCTATGTCCTTTCAGGCCTCAGTCTTTCTGCCCAGGAAACAGGTTTGTGGAGAATGCAGCTGTAGGCTCGTCCTCTGAAAGAGTGTTTTCACAAAGGTTAAAAATAGTACTTACAGTTGGCAGTGGGGTGTGAAACGATGTGACCGGGGACTAAGGCTAGCACTGTGCTGCATCCGCACCTTCTTGACGCAGCATGGGGCAAAGCCTGACTCAGCCACGTTCAGGCCCCCCAGGCCCCCTCCCCTCTCCCCAGATGCTGCCTTCAGTTAAGAATGGGGACAGATTTCTCTGAACACTACTGTGTCACCACACACTGTGGCCCAGGAAGGTGGCAGAGCCGAAGGGTCTGTGGCCTGCGTGTGTATACATGCACACGCACATACATGCTGAACACTATCAACTTCATTCATCTCTTGCCCTGAGCAAACTGCTTTTTCCCCAACAACAGAGATGCTGGTAGCAGCCTCTGGCGCATGTGCAGGCCTTGAGCTGGGCTGAACCTGGGAGGGCTGGGGAGGCATGGAGGGAGGCCCTGAGAGCCATCCCTCTTCTCCTGCAGAAGTGAGGCATAATCCTCCTTTCCAGGGCTGGGAGCTTTGTGAACAACTGACCTGGGGTTGTTCTCCTGAGGTATCCTGGGGAAAGGAGCAGAGCCAGCTGAAGGATGTGGGCCCATGAAGGAAGGCCCAAAGAAAGCAGTCCTGAGAGAGGAGAAAGCTCTTCCCCTCCTGGGAAGCAAACACCCCCTTATAGCAACAATAACGACAACTGATACCGATTGGGCTCTTCTTCCGAGCCAGGCGGTGCTGAATGCATGTAACCCAGCCTCATGATAATTTGATGAGCCGGGCACTACCATCCCTATTTTACGAATGAAGAAATCAAGGCACAGAGAGGAGAAAGAATTCACAGAGGTCTTAGCTAATTAGTAGTAGAGCCAGAATCTGAAGCCAGACCACCAGGCTCTGGCCCACTTCAGAAACTATGTACCACCGCTGGTTACCACGCCTAGGACTTGTACGCATGGACCCTGCTGGAAAGCAGTCAACATGCCTCCCTTCTGAGTGCGGCAGCCCCAAGCCCCCACCTAAGCTGTGTCCCACATGAACCTTCTCCTCCTCCCAATAGCTTAGCAGGTGGCTTAAGCCTGGGAGGACCATTTTCCCTAATGGCACCTCTAAGCCAGTGGCCTCCCAGGAGCCTGGCAGTGCTGAAGAGGGGCCAGCTACACACCCTGCTGAAGCAGGCTGAGTCCTTTGTACTCAGAATTCTGGGCTGGTCAAAGCCCAGTGCATTTCATCCAGGTAAAGGGAGGGGCAGCAGGGCAGCCAGAGAGGCTCCCAGGCTGGACCCCTTCTGCCCAGCCCCCAGGGTTCAGGCAGGGACATTGCCACTGTACCCCTCCCCCCTACATGTTTTTAAACAGTCTCTCCCCACGAAGAAGGGCATCCAATTCTATTTCTGATTCTGGAAAGTGAGGAGGGCCAACATGTTGCCATGGCAAACTAGAGAGCCCCTCCTCGAGGCTGAGCCCATTCCCCAGGCTGAAGGCTCTCTAGGATGGAGGGGCCAAGAAAGAACTGAAAGGAGCCTAGTCTGAGGGCAAGGCCATAAGGAGTCTCCTCTGGAGGGCAGGTCCTGACATTACCTCTTCTCACACGTCACCTGACCCCCTCTGGGCAGACTTTGGGGAAAAGGCCCCAACTCCCGTGGACAGGGTCAGATTTCAGGAGATGGAGTCAGGACGCTCTGAGAAACCATTCTTTCTTGTGGATCAGGCTAGAACCCTCCCACCTAGGAGGTCTTGAGGGTGGAGGGCAGAAAGGGCACCAAGGGGAGAGGGAGGGTTTCAGGACTAGCCAGGTCTCCCAGACCTGATTCTCCAATGCAGATGTATTTTTGGCTTCTTTGTACTCTCAGGAAACAGCTCTGTCAAATCCTTGGCCCTGCACTCCTCCAGTCTACCTGTCTTCCCCCTCCATGTGCCCAGGGAAGACTCTGGATATCGCCAGAAAATCTAGGATCAGAAGGAACCTTAGAGAGCTCCCAGTGGAGGCAACCACTTGGTAAATAGAGTAAAAAGCAAGGCGTGTTTCCTGAGGGATTTATGCCCACTGTCCAGGGTCTCATACTCCAGCCCTTCTGCCCCAGAGGGTGCAGCTAGGTAGCATTTAGACCTGCGAAGGGAGGGCATTCCACATAGGAGCACAGCCCAGGTACAGGAAGGCTTCAGAAAAGACCTAAAAGGATGTTTTGACCCAACCCTCTCTGGGTAGTGATGGGAAACCGAGACCCCCACAAAGGAAGGAGGCATTCTTGGTCTCCTGGCTCCACAAACAGCTCCACAGTGCTTTCTCTGTATTTTCTCTCCTGACTCTCTACTCTGGGCCTGTCCGAATGACCCATGAGCACTAACTTCCGGCTTCCCTGAAGTCTCTCCTGGCCAGAATTCACCCATTCCCTAGAGAGAGCCGACCCCTCCTCCTCCCTGGTCCCCAAGCCTGACCCCAAAGGGAGACAGCCAAGGGTTCAGAGAACAGCCCTAGGGGAACCAATGGTGGGGTGAGGGGTGATAATCTACTCCTAATCTGGGATGTGGAATGCAGATCCAAGAGTGCCGGGAGGATGTGGCTTTTGAGCTCTAAGGCACAGGGAAATTTAAATAACAGATGTTTAAACAACCTTCCCTGCAAGCCTCAGTGCAGTGACCCCTCTGCTGTAATGTGTTACAGCTTAAAAATAGCCCACAATGAACTGCTTGAGCTCCAATTGACTCAAGCTTACGTAACTCTGCGTGAAAGATGGCCAGCCGCACCAGCCTGGAGGGAGGGCAACGGCAGAGACACCCTGACTGCTTCGGGGCCAGGGCAAGCTCCTCACCGTCCCTGGGAGCAGCTCCCCAGCCAGGAGCCAGCATAGGTGGGGGCAGAGGAAGTGCTGCCAGAAGCATGCATAACTTCATGACTATTGAGAAGAGACCTCCAACCACATCTGCAGAGGGGAGGTGAGATCTGCCCTCCCTCAGGGTCCTTGGAGAACCCGGGCCCAGTGGAGGGTGGGGGCAACTTTAAGAACAGATGGCTGGGTCAGAGCCCATGGGCAAGGAGCCATGTGGGAAGGGTGACTGGGGCTGCCCAAAGGATTCCTTTCCCCCTTTGAAGAGGGAGCTCCCCAGCTTGGAGGAAATGTCAGCATAATCGATGCCTGGCTGGAGCTGGCACTAGCACAGAGTCCAGGAGTGAAGCTGACTCCTTTGGGACCTTTGGGACCAGGCTGCACTGGTGGGACTTGTGACATGAGAAAGCGAGCACTGGCTTCCAAGCAGACCGAATCCTGTGCTCTTGGCTGCCAGCTGCTTTGAGTCCCCTGCCTTTCCTGATATGTTCCCAGATCCCAAGTGCCCAGTCCAAGACATTCCACAAGTGTGCAGGTGGCTAAACCAACCTAAAAAGGAATAGAGAGGAGAGAAGGCAAGGATGCCCCCGGCATTGAGAGCCTCTGGTGCTCCCTCTCCTGAGCAACTTCCCTCAGCTCCCACCACCTGAGTTCAAAATAGGCACTACCGCGGGCCTTGCCTCTGAGCTTCCACTGAGCGACAGTGAGACTGGTGAGGGCTAAATATAAGGGCCTCCTGTCAGGACCCTCTGTCTGGGCTGTCAGGGCCACAAGTACCTCTGCTTTCCTGACAAGGTCAGGGCTGCCAGATGGGAGGAGCAGAAGTTGCAGGGGAATGAGTAGCAATGGTAGGGCAGACGCAGGTGCTGGGATCCTCATCCTACAAGAGGAGAGTGTGGTGGTGTTGCCTCCCTCTCCAGGCAGCACTGCCATCCCTGCTAGACCTAGCATGAATATCCTGGAACTGGAGGCAGAAGATGTTCGGGGCACTGAGGGGATAGAGAACAAGATGCAGAGGCTGTCGGGGAGGCTCAGGAGCCGAGAGTTCCTATCAGAGACGGACTGATTGGGTGGGTGGGGAGCAGGATTCAGGAGAAACAGTCATTTTTAAGGGGGTCTGAGGATATCAGTGTGAGGTGGCTGGGATCCAGGTGCCACACCTATGTTCTGAGCTGGGTCAGGCAAGCTCTGCCAGCTGCTGGGCACCACCTGCCAAGTTTTGGGCCAAGGACTCCCACCAGGGGAGGACCAACTGTGAAGGCCATGCTCATGCTCCAGGTCACCATCCTCAAATCTGAAGAACCCAAGCCCAGCCAGGAGGCCACCTCAGTCAGATGTGAATGTCACAGCTGCCCAGGATCTCCTGGCATCTATACTCATTGGGTTAGAAACTCTAGCTAGAGCAAACCCCAAAGGAGTAGCAGGAGAGAACGAGGCTCAGCAGGCCCCTGTGCCAGATGGGGAACACCGGGGGCCCTTTACGGAGTCATCCCCACTCCGCTGGTCTGGCGTAGCCCCACCTCTCGGCTAGGACCCTCATCCGGGCAGAGTAGAGGCTCTGAGTGAAGAGACCTCAGTTCCTGGGGACTTCACAGAGGGGAGTTTTCCAACGCCGCATGGAGTAAAAGGTGTTTCTCGTTAGGGCCTGGTAGATAAGGCTCAGTGCTCAGCTACTGATTCCTGGGACTGCTTCTCCCCAGGCAGAGGCAGTAAGTGTAAGATGCAGTCTGGGCCTCATGGAGCCTCAGACACTCCCAGCAGTGCCCATGTTTCCCCCGACCCACTCTACAGGTAAAGGGAGTTAATTTCTGAAGTAGGTGGAGCTCTGGCCTCATGAGCTGCACTGAGGGAGTGACTGGTGAGGCCAGTGTCCCAGGAAGATCCCAAAGTTTGGAATGGGGCAATATCTGGGGCCCTTGTGTGTGACCCCAGAGGGCCTTTGGGTCCCTGGGAAAATTCTCTGAAAGGCTGGGACTGAGGCATAAGGAGGATCTCAGACCAGACTCATGGTCCCCCATCAAAGCGGGTCGGTCTACCCCATGCATGCTCTCCAGGTGCCAGACAACAGTGACACCAATGGGCAGTCAAGAGGCTGTGAGTCATCTGCAGCTTCCTCAGCCCCAGCTCCCATCCTAGCCTCCCTCCAGCCTTTACTGGCACCTGTTGCCCCCAGCCCCCCCTGGGCTGTGATAGGGGGAGATGAGGCAGGGGAGCTGGTACCTTCTTTCCACAGCTCATGGTGGAAAGACTGGACTCCCAAAGCCCCAGAAGAAGCCTCTGCTCACCCCATCCCATCCTAGTGGCGGGCCTAGGCCCACCATGGCCACCAGTAAACTTCCCCTTGCACCAGCCACCCACCATGCCTGAGATACTAGTCAGGCCTCCCCCAGGGGAAAGGCAGCTCAGCCTTCACTGGCTTGGAAGCCACTCAGAAACGTTCTAGTTCCCCCAGCCCATCTGGGGCCTAGAACTAACCCTCCCTTCTTCTTCTCCCTGGTGGCCCAGTCAGGAATTTGAAACCCTGAAACAGTTCCAGTTTCTGACACTCCAGCTGAAATTGTGACTATTCGGGTGGCTCTGAGAATGGAGCTCAGAGCTTGGGGGCTGCAGCACTGGGAGGGGGTGCAGCTGTGCCATGATCCAGGAGCCCAAGCACCTGCTTAACTAGGCCCCTTCCCTGGAGAATCCTGGGAAGCCCAGAGGCCCAGAGGCCCTTGGCTCAGAAATATGTCCAAAGCCCCACATTCTGGCTGCACAGGAGAGCTGATACCTGGAGCTATCCTCCATCTGCCTTCTCTGAGAGTCCTCCCTGCTAAGCTCCCCTCCCAAGCAGAGACCCCTTCTTCTCCAAGCCCCTCTCTTATGAGCAGATGAGACAGTGGTCCATGAGTTTCAAGGGCTCAGTGGAGAAGGAGCCTCAGTCCAGCTTCAGAGAGGCCCCTGGGCCTTCTCCTCACTCCCCACCCAGGGCGGGGAGCTCTGGATGACCTTCAGATCCCCAGCATGAGGTCAGAGCAGGAGGACTGCAAGTTGGAGGGATGGAGACAGCCCTTTCCAACTAGTATGGCGACTATGGCTGTCAGGAGTACTCTAGGACATTTCACTCATCTCTCTTGTAGCCTCAGGGTGACACAATTGATTCCCCCCACCACACACACACAACACGCACACACAGGGACCAGGGGTCTCTGGCTGAACATGCAAGGCTATAAGACATCCTCTATGACTGAGTAGGGATCAGAGGTACAGTGGTAAACAGGCAGATAGAGTCCATCTCTCCAGATCATAGACCCCTGATCTTTGGAACCCTGCACTTGAGCAGAAGATCCCCTTTTAAGCTTTACCCACATGTCCTCAGGATCCTTAGTCTCCCCATGGCAGGGCCTCCTATGGATAGAGAACAGTTGGGCAGCTCCAGTCCCAAGGAAACCCCCACTCTATTTACCAGGGAGCTCTTGCTTCAAACCCAGTGTTACATGTGTGACAGGGCAAAAAGTTGGCAACTCACAGGAGAGGGAGCTTGCTCCCTTTAGGATGAGCTGGGGTCTCCCAACTGGTGGGAGGGAGGCTATAGGGGTCCTGTGTAAGAGAGAAGAACCACCATGATGCATGCCCTGGGCCCAGTCACTGACATCCAAGCTGTGCCCTTAGCATCAAGGGTGTGGGAGAAGAGTGGTACAAGGAGGAAACTGTTCTCGCTCTCCAGTGGAGTCTGCCCCTCTAGTGGCTATTGTGCAGTGGTCTTGACGAGAATAAATAGCCTGGGCAGTCTAGCATCTTGAAGCTGGTGCCTTAAAAGTGTGGTGAGGCCTTGCTGTTGGCTCATCTCTCTCAAGGCTGTAAGGGCAATGCTGGTAGGCTTTGAGGTAAGGGAGCCGGTCTCTATGTCCTGACAGTGTGTGTGTGTGGGGGGGGGGAGCTGCAGGCAGAGCAGGGAGCCCTGAGAGCAGCCGGGGCCTGGGGAAAGGGACAGACATGGGCTGGGCAGTGGGAGAAGCCATTCTGACTACTGCATGCCTGGGTACTCAACCCACCCCTCTTGGTTCCATCAAGAAGTCCCCAGGGCCCTGTAACCTGAATTAGCACCTTGCCCTACCCTTCCTGTTCTCTGGAGCCTTCTTACTGATCCAACCCCTTTCCAGCCTCAGAGTCTTTGCATGTGCTGCTCACTTTGCCCAAAACTGTCTTCCCCCACCTCTGCTTCTGGCACAGTTCCTACCTGACAGGGTTATAGCAGAAATGTCACCTCCTGGGGAGGCTTCTTTCACCTCTATTCTCTCTCTAAAGCTGGCCTCCATTCCCTCAAAGCAGCCTGTCTTTCTTTCATAGCATTGACCACAATTTGCACTTGATGATTCGTTGGTTCATTTACTAGTTCAAGGGCCAGTGTCTGTGCGGTCACTGTTAAGTCCCCTGTGCCCAGAAGGTCAAGCACACACCAGGTATGCCATAAATACTCCTCGCATCAAGGATCATTCTCACTGCTCCCTCTCTGGAGTGAAGGGACAAGTGCCTTGCTCCCTCCTGTCACCCCTGAAAGTTAAGGGGGCAGGGACAGGGCAGAAGCCAGCTCAGGCTGCCCCTGGCCTGGCATGGCCTAGAGACAGTTTGGGATTAACTCCCTGGCTGCTAGGCAGGTCCAATCCCTGGGGCCTGCCTAGGGCAGAGGTCACGTGGGCTGTGGTGGCTCTGAGGAAGGCCAGGGCCGATGTGCGATCCTGTGCACAGGTGGGGTCTGCGACTGTTCTGGGTGCATGTTCGCCTCATCCGAGGCACCAGGACCCAGGTTCACGTAGGCTGCAGGCAGCTGCACGTAGTGGTCCCCAAGCAGCCTGGCCGCCACGTGCTCCACTTCCTCCACCAGCGCTGAGAATGTGGGTCTCTCTGCAGGGTCTGCAGCCCAGCAGCGCTGCATCACTGCGTACCTGTGGGGAGAGGGGCATGTCAGAGGCAGGGCACATCCCCACCCAGAGATTCCGGGATGCCCACCTGCTCTTAATCCTCTGGCAGGCCGCACAGGAACGAGAACAGGTAACAGGGCCTAGTGCAGAGCATTGCCCAGTCAGAGGCAGCTCTTCTCAGCATGGTGATTGCTGTTCCAGTCTTGCCTCCCCACCGTGGCAGAGGTTGAATTGCCCCAGGAATTAAGAGCTTGGACTCCTGAGCCCCGGTGTGACCTGAGCAATGTGATCTTGGGCAAGATTCTTAACCTCTCTGTGTCTCTGGATCCTCCTCTGATCACAGAGCTGTGGCGGCATAGGGTGGGAGGATGCCTGTGAAGCGCTTACTTAGCTTAAGGAGCAGCTCACAGGCTATCAGTTATCATCTTAGGTCTTCTAGGAAGGAAGCCCATGTCCAGTGAAATGGAGATTAAAAGTCCTGAGACATGGACATGTGGGATGCCCAGCCATTGTTTCTGTGGGTTTACCTGGTGGGCCCCAATACATGCCTCTTCATCTTGGAAATGCTGCCTCTGCCTTAAATGACACTAAGTGCCCTACACACAATAATCTCATAATTCTCAGACTCTGAGGGTGGTACTGTCATCATCCAAACTTTACAGATAAGGAAACTGAGGCCTCAAGTGGAAAAGAGACTTGGTCTGGTCTAGTGGATGCTGTGATGGTCCACCCAGATCCCCCTTCATCCTCCCAGTGGGTGCTGCTGACCCTTGGCTAAAGCCCTCCCTAGGAATCACCCCAGGCAGAAAGTAACTGCCTCCCCCAAGCTCACACTATGACCAGTGACTTATTAATGTCCAGTACAAGGACCTGGCCCCTTGATCTAAATTTCGTAAAACTCTGGGGCTCCTGGATGGCTCAGTTGGTTAAGCGTTTGACTTCAGCTCAAGTCACAATCCCGCAGTTTGTGGGTTCCAGCCCTACATTGGGCTCTGTGCTGACAGCTCAGAGCCTGGAGCCTGCTTCAGATTCTGTGTCTCCCTTCTCTCTGCCCCTCCCCTGCTCACACACTATCTCTCTCTCTCTCTCTCTCTCTCTCAAAAAACATTAAAAGGGGCACCTGGGTGCCCAGTCGGTGGTCAGTCGGTTAAGCAGCCGACTTCAGCTCAGGTCATGATCTTGTAGTTTGTGAGTTCAAGCCCCACGTCAGGCTCTGTGCTGACAGCTCAGAGCCTGGAGCCTGCTTCAGATTCTGTGTCCCCTCTCTCTGCCCCTCCCCTGCTCATGCTCTGTCTCTCTCTCCCCAAAATAAATAAACATTAAAAAGATTTTTTTAATTAAAAAATATAAAATAAAAAAATACATATATATATATATATATATATATTTCTTTTTTTTTAAATTTTTTTTCAACGTTTTTATTTATTTTTGGGACAGAGAGAGACAGAGCATGAATGGGCGAGGGGCAGTTATTTCTTAAAACTCCAAAGAGCCACCCCAGATCAAGCAGCCCCCTGGGCTATAGCCCAAGGATGGGCTATAGCCTCTGCGGCATCTGCATGGCAGCCCAACTTCTCCACCTGCCCAGTCCTGCTTCCCTGGGCTCTCTGCTTGCCTGGCTCTGACTGATCCTTTGGTTGACCTGGAAAGGGACCCTCTCTGGGCCTCAGTTTCCTCATCTGTGGACTGGTTCCACCAGCATTTGGGGCTGGGAGGAGATCACAGTTGCCATGGTAATAGTACTCCCCACTCAGAGGACTCAGGTTCCCCCAGTCTATCAATAAACTCCCTGTATATATAGCTCCAGGTGAGAGTCTGTTTCAGGGAACCTGACCCAGGGGCAGATGGGTAGTAAAGATGATTTCACTTACTTCAAACCAGAGGCATTAGTGAAATGAATAATAAAAATCAAACCCAAGGCAGGCAGGGGCTGGGAAGAAGGGTTACTCGTACCCTTCTAGAGCACAGTCTGAGATTGGAATCATCAACTACCTTTACCTGTGACCTGGTTCTTCCTGTTCTAACCACAAAGATCTGGGCACAGACAAGGCACGTGTACTGCTTCTGAAGCTGAACCCCGGCACAGACCCACTGGGCAGGCACAGTGACTGTTTCATAGTTGTCACCATGCCTTGGGATCAGGGAATCTGAAACTATATCCAGTAGGGAGATGTTGGGGGTGGGGGCTAGTGTGGGAGCTAATGGAACCTCTCTCTGAGGTTAAATGAATGGAAAAGATGGAAAACGGGCCCCCCTTAGCGGGGGTGGGGTGAGGAGTGCTGAGAAATCAAATCACTGGCCTCAACCCAGACTCTGAGTGGGGAGTACTGTTACCATGGCAACCATGATCTCCTCCCAGCACTCAGCCCCAAATGCTGGGGGAACCAATCCACAGATGAGGAAACTGAGGTCCAGAGAGGGTCCCTTTCCAGGTCAACCAGAGGATCAGTCCGAGAGCCAGGCAAGAACACTGTCTCCTGTCCCTTCCTTGTCTCTGGGGCCCAGCTCCCTCCCACTACCACCTCCACATACTCACAGAGAATCAGGACAATATTCAGGCTGGGGCAGGCGTCGACCCTGGGCCAGGAAGTGAGTGAGGTCAAAAGGGTCAATGTGGGGGTATGGTGGGGCGCCCCGTGTCAGCAGCTCCCACAGCAGCACACCAAATGACCACTGTGGGAAGGAGAAAGGAGACTCAACTCTTACCCCAAGTTTGGGGACAGGTGGGCCCCCCAGGTCCTCTATCTCCTAGAGTCCTCCAGCTGGAAATCAATCAGAGCCCGCTCCTCAGTATCTCATACGCATCTTTCCTCAGTCTCCTCGCATCACCAGACCCTGCCCAGAGTTGGGCCTGTAGGTCCTGTATTGTCTGCAAGGAGCCAATGAGTTCAGAGCCCCCTCTTGCCGTGGCAAGAGGGCTCTATCTTAGACCTGCTCAAGAGGTGGGCAAATGGGCTGCGGGGGCTGCTCAGCTTAGGGATTCCCTGGGCTCAGATCATCATCTGGACCTAAAAGGGCAAGGCCAAGTGCTCTCCCAGGACACTGAGGCCATGTGGACTCTGGGGCAGGTGGGGCCTCACCACATCAGACTTGGTGGTGAATCTGTAGGTCTGCAGGCTCTCCAGTGCCATCCATTTGACAGGGAGGCGAGCATGGCGATGCTGTCGAACACTGTAGTACTCCTTGTCCAGGATACCACGGGCCAGGCCAAAGTCGGCCACCTTGACTGTGAATGACTCATCCAGCCTGAGAGCAGGGGATCATACTCAGGACTGGCCCCCACCTGGCCCTAAACCCATTTACTCCAGGCCTTCACAGGGTTTCAGAGCCACCGTGTCCAATCTAAGCCTGCACTGGGCAGATAGGAGAACTGAGGCCCAGAGAGGGGAGGACATGCCCAGGGCTGTACAGCAAGGGCTGGAGCATGGGGCCTTCCCTGAGATGCCTTTGGGCAGCTGTGCACCCTGGTGCCCTGCCCCCTTCCCTCACTCCAAATGCTCCGGCCCCTCACATGCAGTTCCGAGCAGCCAGGTCCCTGTGCACAAACTTCTGCTCTGCCAGGTACTCCATGCCACGGGCTACCTGAAGGCCGAAGCTGATGAGGTCCTTCACCGTGGGGTTCTAGGGGCACAGGTGGGTCGGTAGGCAAGGGCATAGCAACTCATCCCCAGCTGCTGCCCAAGTCTCCTGACCCGAGCACTGACCCGCTGGGGTGAGCGGATGAACTGAAGCAGGTCTCCATGATGCATATAGGGTAGCAGCACCTGGGGCAGCCCTTCAGGGGGCAGCACAATACCGATGAGAGCCAGCACATTTGGGTGGTGCAGACCACGCATGAGCAGCCCCTCGCGCAGGAAGGCCTCCACCTCCTGCACCTCTGTGATGCCTGTAGAGTGGCTTGAGTCAGACTCAGGGCAGGAAGACCCTTTGCCAGGGTCAGATGGAGAAATGGAGAAGAAAGTTCTCCTGTTCAGGGTTACTCAGCAAGGTGGTAGCACAGCAGGGACGGGGATCTTCCTAGCCTCTTCCCTACTTACGACTCAGAGACTTTATGGCACAATGGATTCGATTCTGGTCCTTGTCTGTGTATTCTCCATGGTAGACAACTCCAAAGTGGCCTGGTGAGGGGGAGATGGTGAGAGGGCCCCAATGCTCAGGGTGCACACCACACCCTCTCATTGGCAACCAAACCTCAGAGCACCAACTGGCCGATGTGACATTAAAAACAAATAGCAGCTACGTAATGACAGAGCCTGCACCCCTCCCATGCCTACTTAATCTGCACCAGAATCCACTGAAGACAGAACTAATTACTATTTCACAGATGAGCAAATGGAGGCTCAGAGAGGTTACGTGGTATTCCCAAGGTCACAAAGGTTGGTGGAAAGGCCAGAGCAGAGTTCTGCCCAAATGCCCCTTGAGTCCATGTCATCTCAGGACTCCATCTCTGCCCCAGCCCCACCTGGCTTGGCCCCCATACCTTTGCCAATGATTCTGTCCCTGTGGGTGACCACCTGCTCATGTGAGATCAGCACATCCTTGACCTCGGTCAGGAGTGCAGAGTCTAAGTCCCCAAGCTGGATGGACTCTGTCTGCAACAGTGGGACACAGGACCCGTCCCCACTGTCTGAGACGGATGCTTTGTGGCTCTGTGTGGTGGAATCCAGACCATGAGTGGCAGGGGCTGCTGTGGAGGAGAGGAAGTGAGGGGCCTGTGGAACAGAGGGTGTGGCCCCAGCTTTCAGCACCTCCCCCGTCTCACCAAGGCCATTTCTGTAGTCAGAACCTGAGCGGAGTGCAGGCAAGGGGATGGCTCCAGTGGTCCGGTCCAAGGATGCCAGGTCATCTAGGTTTGGAGAAAGGACTGTGGAAAGACAGCCCCTGGTGGCCAGCCTCTCCAAACTCAGTCCCCAGGAGGTATGGGCAGACCTCCAAGGCCTGGGCAGAAAGAGGACTTGGAGATGCCATGGTTTGGTATAGGCCAAGTCAGGAGGGGAGTGGAGAGCTCACCCAGTTGTTTCCTCCGCCAGTAGTTGAAGATCAGCGCAGCGGCCAGTGCAGCCACAAGCAGGAGCAGGGCCAGCAGGACACCAAGGAGTAGCCTCTGTGGGACCCCCTCTGGGCCTGGCCGTATCACCCTGCCCAGGATGTGACATCCATCATCCACACAGACCTGGGGGCAGGTGGCAGCTCAGGCCCAGCCTGCAAGCCCTGGCCCATGTCTCATGTGGAGAGCCAGCTGAGCTGCCTACCTGCAGTGGGGCGCCATCCTTGTCAAGTTGCAGGGAGGAAGGCAGAGGGCAGATGACCACATCCCCCCGGAGCTCATGCTGGCAGCTCTTACCACCCACGGTCACGTTCACGTCCACACAATCAGCCACAGCGCCCAGCCCAATATACTGCAGAGAGTCATAAGGACTGGCCAGTGCCCCCATCTCCTCTGGGCAAGGCTTCAGCCCTAACCCTTCACCGTCCCTGACCTCCATCCCCCACACTTACCTCAAACTTAACAGCGTGCTCCTCGGGCTTCAGTGGGGCAAAGTCAGTGGTGGGTGGATGGGGTGGGGGCAGGAAGCGAAAGCCGGGCTGCGTGAAGCCAGCAGCTCCATCCCCCCAGGCACTCAGGTTCCCTGTTACCCACCCCTGGGGGCTTCGGACGACATATTCGGGCAGGCGGCACCGATGCTGCTCCGGGAGGTGCCCTGTACACTGCTAGGGCCCATGCAAGAGTGGTTAGCCAGGCATCCCACCTACGGCCACCCCAGTCTCCTCAGCCCAGCACGGGGTAGAGCTAGAACTTAGAGGATTGATCCAGGCTTCCTCCCTCCTGGCTAGTGTCCATTTGGCAGCTGCCAGTGACAGCTCACCCTGTTTTCCACTGCCATAAGCCCATCATGGAATGACAGCACTAGGTGCCACGCTGAAGTCAGATGCTGGCCATGGATGGTGACATGGGAGCCACTGTGGAGAAAAGCAATGTGGTGGGCTTGGGGTGCTCTCTGAGGCTGCCTCCCTCATTCCTTAGGAGACCAGAGTGGGCAAGGGGGTGGCACTTACATGTAGCCACAGTTGGGGCTGATGCCCAGCACAATGGGGTCTTCCAGGTAGTGGAAGGTCCAGGAGCCTGGCACCACAGCGCCCCCCACCTGCAGGTGAATGGGAACCCTGGCCATAGCAGCCCCAGGGGGCGTAGTACATAAGAGCTGCCCCTCGCTGACCCTGCAGAACGGGGTGGGGGTAGGGGTGGGAGGATTGGTCTCAGGATCACCCTCCAGGTGATGGCCAGACCCACCTCCTTTAAGGTCTGCCAATCCCTCTCAGTTCTTCTGTTGGTCATCTTCCCACCCTGCCCATTATCAATGAGTCTGTTTGAAGACAGGGTCTTTAAGGCTTCCAAGAAGAAGGCAGGGCAGAAAAGGTTCCCCAAAGCCTTGGCTAGAGCCAATTAACTCTGTGATGGGCTCTCTCACCATCCCCAAACCACCCGTGGGCTGGAGGGGGCAACAGACCCTTCCTCCTGGACCTGCTCCCTACACTGACCATTTGAGCTCTGCTCTCTCTGCCCTGGTAGGATCCAAGGCCCACCTGGTAAGGGCTCCCTGAGTGGGGAACCCTGTGGCCTCCCCTCCCCTTGCATGTTGGCACTTACTGTTCCAGTGGGCACTCAGTCCCATTGACCAGCACCATCTGACTGGTGCCTAAAGACAGGCCTTGGCCTTCAAAGGTGAGGCGGGTGCCCCCTGCCCGTGGGCCAAAGAGGGGTTTTACTGCTGTCAGCACTGGCTCCTAAGAAGACATAGAGGTGGCTTAGCTTGGCATAAAAGGCCTTCCACTCCAAGCCCTTCCTTGCCCACATTGCCTGGCTGGCCAAGGGTACAGACAAGGCAAGGTGGCCTCACCATGAAAGAGAAGCCTTGCAGCATGGAGGTGCCATCCACTTGGAAGTGCTTGCCTGGTGGCATGTTGGTCACAGTGAGGCTGATGTTGGCGGGCCCGGCTGGCTGCATGCCCAAGGGCTCCAGCTCACACTCAAGCTCCTCTACAAAGTCTTTCCGGGGCACTGGGCTAGGGTACCAGGGGAACCCAAGGTCAGCCAGGGGTCACACAGGCCTGGCTGTATGCCTGCTACATACCACAGGTCTCCTCTGAGCCTGAGGATGGTATCTCTTTACTCGTGCCTTCCTCCATGGTAAGCAGGATCTGGTGAGGCAGGGACTAACCTTGCCCAGTTCCATGACTCAACAGACAGGTAGGGCATATGTAGGCTCAAGCAGGGACAGAGAGGTCTCCTTAGACACCAAGCAACCAGAGTCACTGCAGTTTGCCTGATATCTCCTTGCCCCCAGTAAGCAGAAGACAGGGTCTCACAGGGAAGGGGCTGCTTGGTCACCCCTGTCAGGGACAGGAAGCGCAGAGACCAGCTTGTACCTGAGGTTTGGGCTGTCCTTGGGCAGCAGTCGGCAGGGACTTTGGCCCACGGTGACCTGATGGGTGCCCTCAGGCACCAGATCAGCAGGGCGCAGGTAGAAGTTGGAGCCACACAGGGTCAGCCTTGTGCTGCCCCTTAGGGGTCCACTCTGGGGGTAGAACTGAAGAGAGGGAGAGAGCCTGAGTCCCTGTGTGCATCCGGGCTCTCAGCTGTCTGCTTTTCCCAGAGTGTTCTGCTATGCCCCTTGCCTGCCCTCCCTCCAAGTCTCCTAGGTCACTTGTAGTCCTCACTCAGGCACTTTTCTGCCTCTAAGTCTTTGCATGTGCCATCCCCTCTGACAAGAATACCCTCCTTGTTGATATTGGGGACATTCCAGGCCTGAGGATCATGGTTAACACATGCTGACCCCCACTCCAGGCCCAGATTGTCCCACCCTTACCTGGGCCCTGCCAAGCAAGTCATACCTCAGTAAGCTCAGGTGGACAATGATCCTGTTGCCAGGAGCCAGGACACTCCTTCTGCCGGCCACACATGCCCCCACACCAGCCACAGCCCATGAAACGCTGTGCCCGCAGACAACTCCCACAGGTGAGGAAGTGGTGGCAGCCAGGGCCCTGGATAGGTACCTGGAAGACCTTGGAGTGGCAGAGGGGTGGTTCAGGGGTGGCTGGAGGGAGAACTAGACCCAGAGACTGCCTGGTCCCATTGTAGGTCAGGGTGGTGAGACCTGTATGTCAGTGCCTCCCTGGATTAGATGGGGAGGCTTTGTTTCCACAGCCCTGGCCCCAGGCCCTACCCTAGTCCCACCTTACCTGTTCCCCGGAGGAAAAGAACAGGTGGTCTCCAAGGCGACTGACATCTCGTTGTATGGGCTGCCTGTTGCTGCCCAGTGAAAAGTTGGACACATACAGCAAGTAGTTGAGAGATCTGGCCAGCTCCACCTGGGATAGGTTAGCTGTGAGCAAAATGGAAATGGGGAAGGGGACCCAGGAACAAGGAGCTGTGGAGATGGGGGTCCTACCTGCAGGATGCGCCCATCAGTTGTGCCCATGTGGGCCACTGTGACATTGTCAAGGCGTGTCACATGCAGTGCAGTGACCTGTACTGGTCCTAATAGCCCGTTGAAGAGGTCCACACGTGATAGGCTGCTGCTAACCAGCAGAGGAAAGTGATGGCAGCTGGTGTTGGGGCTGGGGGCCTCCAGGCCAGGCTGAGGAGAGTCGGGTAAGGAGTCAGGGCTCATCCTCACACATTGACCCCTTGGGATCTCTGTCAGTGACCACAGCAGCCCAAACCCCCATCCCTTACCTGACTTGGCTAGATAAGACTCCAGGTCTGCCACTTACCCACCCCCTCCCACCTATGGGGCTCTCAGAGGTAGTAAGTCCAGGAAGGAAGGCCCAGGCTGGAAGGGCAGCGTCTGCTATGCCTTGCCCTGACCTGCCATGTCCATTCTGATAATGACTTAGAGTCTCACAGACCCAACCTCATTCTTGCCTCACAACCACTGTGTAAAGTGGGTGCTTTCAACACCCCTATTTTGCAGATAAGGAAATGAGCTCAGAAACCGTTTGGTCACTTGTCCAAGGCCTTATAGGCCCTCAGGAGAGGAGCCAGGCAAGAAGTCTGAGCTCTTGAGCAGAGTCCTCTTCTGCCCCCTGCTGGTTATTCCCTGTACTTCAGCAAACCCTGTCCCCTTTGGGGGCTTCAGTTTCTCTCCAGCCTAAGGTGGCTAAACTCTGAAGTTAATTGGCCAGCATGGGGCTGGTAACATGGTTCTTCTCCCTGAGACTCCAAAGATCTTCCTGTACCTCCAGCTGCAACCTGAATCCCCTTCAGATACAAAAGGGAAAAACCAAGGCCTGAAGGCTAGGCCCCAGGGATTGGGAAACACCTGTCACCTGTTCTTAATAGGAAGGTGTTTTGGGGGACTGCACTCAAGGCACCAAGGCAGGACTGTGGAAGCTTCTGGGAAATCATATCAGGGTATGATGCAAGGCATTGGAGCTGGGTGCAAAGCACAGGCAGGGCTCAGTAGCCTTGGGGCTTGCGACATTCCCTTGCCAGCCCTGGGGCTCCCATCAAACCAAGTATGCTTAACCTAGTCCTGAGACCTCAGTGCTGATCAGGAGCCCTGGGGGTGCAGAGCTGGGCACAGAAATTCCACACACTCTAGGTCTGTAGCCTGGATGGGTGGGAACTGGGACTCTGTCCTCACTTGAGGCAGGAAAGGGGCCTGACCTTAGCCGGAAGCCAGCGGGTGTTTTTAGCATGACTCAGGAACAGGTGGGGCTGAGGGGTGGCAAAGAGGCCCTACCCTGATCAGGACCACACCTCTGTCTGCTTGCCCCTGGGTCCTAGGACTTAGCTCTGGGTTTTCAGGTTTGTCTATAAGCCAGCCTGTGGCTCCTAAGAGCATGACTCAAGTGTCCAGTGCCCCACAAAGGAGGGTGACTGCTCCAGAGTCAAATCCCACCTGAACCCATGGAAGGTAGGTGCCAGCTCAGAGTCCCACAGGCTTCCTGAGGCCAGCCACAATCAGCACACAGTGGGTGTTGCCCTGGAGGCTACATGCCCAGTCACTGGACAAACACTGTACAGGCTGGTTCACACACCTCCCTGGCCAGCTTGTGGGCCATCTTGAGATCAGTCCTCCTCGAACCTAGCACTGCCAACTCATGCTGGATGTCTTCTGACCCACTGACCACCAGCCAAGTCCGTGAGAGGTTCAGACTCCCCCAGAAGGAAGAGAGGAGGGCAGGCAGGGCTGCCCAGGCCCTGACGAGGGCTCTCCCCCCGTAGGGCCTCCTCAACCCAGATGGACTCAGCTGAGGGAGGGAGGCTGGAGATGCCCTACTCCTCGCTGTTCGTACATTCTCCTTCCACCTCTGAGGCATTAGTAAGAGCCAGAAAGGAGTCAGTGGGGAACGTCACAGAAGTAGCAGAGCCACAGGGCAGCCAAAGACTCAGAGCAGTGACTGTGAGTGAGCTCACTTATCCAGTGAGTGAGCTCACTTATCCAGCACTTATCCAGTGCTGTTCACCCCATTGTCTTGGTTTTACCTCTTACAAGCTAGGGTAGGACTGTTTCCATGGCTCTCAGTTTGGGTTTTGTCCTTAGCATTTTAAGGAATGTCCTGTTTGTCTCTGTTCCAGCTCCCTGACACCATGGCTGGAGAGAACCTGGGTAGGGTCTGCTGGGAAAAGCCCCCAATTCAGCGATGGCCGGGAGACCTCTTACTTGGGGTGAGATGGGGAACTAGAGCAGGGCCCCAACCATAGTGAAAGAAAGTCTGGGACTCCTTCATGGTGAACCACTTCCAACCAGCCCCTCCTAAGCCTTTACTCATCCCCAGATGTTTACAGTTGTTTGCACAAGACTGGGGTGAGCTTCCTGGAATCTACTAGAGCCAAGTTGCCTTCCCACCATGTCCTTGGTCCTCCCCCAGTCACTCCACAGAGGACAATCAGGGACGAGTGTGTCTGTGAAGCCCAAGCCATGCAGGCTCTCTGACAAGCCCCCAAACTTCCAAGGCCCAGGAGGCTCCCTGGAATGGGGTGGGGGCATCCTCTGACAACTCCTGCCCCACCCTCTTTGGAAAGCGGAACAAAACAGTGCTTCCAAAGGGAAAGAGAAACTGTGTTGGTGAGCAGCCGTATCTGTGTGAATCTGTTAGCATCTGCTTGTGTGGGGGGCTGTTTCTCTGTGTATGTCCTTGAGGGTATGTGTGGTGGGCAGGTAGGAGGGGATCATTGTACCGGAGTTAGGCAGTGTCTCTGCCAGACAGTTGTGATGCAATCTGCTTCTCACACAATCTAGGAAACTACCTAAAAAAATCAGAGGCCATAGTACCTAAGAGAGTGAAAGAGCAAAATGGAGGAGAAACAGAGACTAGTCTGGCTAGTAGGTGAGCCTCCAGTATAGCCTGTGCTTGGCTGATTCCCTCACGCCCTCCACACCCCCACCTGCCCCCAGCACTAAGGAACTGGGTGGAAGAGAAAACGTCTTCCCTCCTGCCCTTCTCCCTCCCTCCCAGACCCTCTTGCTGGATTCTACCACCTGCTCACAGGTGAGGGCCCCTTCTTTCTGCTCACCGGGTTGGGGCAAAAACTAGGCGACTGGAAGAAGTCGAGCCCTCGCCGGATGCCAGGGGGGACAGGAGGCTCACAACAGCGCTCCACACCATGCTCGATGAGAGTGTCCACTAGGTCGATGGGAAAGGCACAGACGACAGAGTTGGGATTCACACCGGGACTGCTGTCTCTGCTAGCCACGAAGACGCCAAATAGCACTTCTTGGCCCTCAGCGATGCTCAGCTCAGCAGCTAGCTTGCTGCCCACTGGAGCTGTGTGGGCCGCCCTCAGCACTGGGTAGGGCTGTCCTCCCTCAGTGGCCCCGCGGCGCCGGCGTTTGGGTGCGAATCGGCAGTCGAGAACGAGCTCGCGGTAGTCGCCCAGCTCGGGCTCAGCAGCGCTGAGCCGTGCCAGGCGTGTGTGCAAGGCTTCCGGGGCAGCTGCCACGCTGGCCCGCTGCACCTTCAGGAAATAGACAAAGGCTCTGGCGCGGAAACTGTACACGTACTGGATAGGATAGGAAGCGAGGTGCTCCGGCAGCACGGACAGCGCGGCAAACCCCGGTGCGAATCCTGAGGCATCGGCCTTGAGGCGCCGGATGGACACTGAGCGGGGGCTGAAGCTCGAGGCCACCGTCTCATCCAGTGAGGATGCCACGTAGAAGTAGGAGGCATGGCCCTGCTCAACCACGGTCACGAGGGTGCCCAGAGGACTGGCCACACAGTCAGGGCAGTCCTCGGGCTGGTTGTGGTTGGCGGAGAAGAGGCAGGCTGGCGGTGCCAGGTGCAGGGCTGTCCCTTGGGGCTCTAGCTCGTGCAGGAAGCAGCGCCCATGCAGGCTCGAGCCACAGCTGACTAGTGCAGGCAGAGCTGGCTCCAGCACCAGCACCTGTGCATCTGTGTCTCCCTGCGGGCTGTGGGGGCCCGGGCCACAGGCCGCACACGTCTGACAGCCCGGGTCTCCAACAGGACCTGTGGCCAGGCTCTCTACTGGCTGCAGGCCAGGCCCAAGCACGTGCAGGCGATTGCGTGTAGCCACGAACACGGCACTCCCGTCCCTGCCGCCCTCGTAGGTCGCTATGGCCTGTACCGGACCTCCGGCCGAGAAGCTGGGCACCTTGTACTCGACGTCAAAATCGCGCAAGGCGGCGTAGGGTGTGCGCGGACACTGCCAGGACTCTCTGGCCAGCAGTGGTGGCAGCAGTAGCAGCAGCAATAACAGTGAAGGCTGTGACGGCGGCGAGAGAAGCTCCATCGAGGCCCACCTGGGCCCCTGCAGGGACTCTTGGAGGCCTGGGCCTGGCTGGGAGCAGACTCAAGGTCCCGGTTGGGACCTGAGTCCGCAGCCGGTCCTGAAAGCCCTCGGGCAGCTGACCCACCCCCAGCGTGATGTCCAGCGCCCTCCCCTGCCCTCGGGTCTGAGCACCTGGCACCAGGTGGACATACACACCGCCAGTGAACGAAGAGGCCCCCTCACCTGCCTGCCCCAGCTGCTGCTCTAAGCAGGCACTCTGAGCAAAGTCGGCAGGAGGGCGCAGGGCGGGGCCGGCTGGGCCAGGGTGCGTGGGCGGAACTGTGGGCGGGGCCCGTTGAAGGCTCGGCCTAGCCAGCCCCTCCTCCCACCCGACTCTCCAGGCCTTCGAAAGCCTGTTACCTACACCTTCTCTTGGGGGCGTTTTTCTCAGTGGCATGTGGTGAGTGTGCCTGGAGTGGCCCAGAGAGAGGTAGGAAAGTCTGAGCCTTCCCTTCCCGCAAATCACGACAGACTGGGCTGAAGTGAGGAGGGGTCGGAAGTCACCCCAGCACCAGTGAGGGTTTGAGGACCACCTGGCTTATTTTTGCCCTTGGCACCAGTATACAGCCAACACACTCAGACGCTGGTTCCAGAACAGGGCCTGGAGGCCCCTGAGAGACCAAGAATGTGTGGAGGACCGGAGGGGAGAGGTGGGGGCCCCCGGGAGTAGTGAAACCCTCTCAGGGCAGGGGCCATCCTTTTCTGGGCCTGCCCTGGGATGTCAATGACTGGATGGTATCACAGCAAGATGCGTTGTCCCCTGCCTGCCCAAAGCGGTAGAGGTTATGAGTTAGGACCTACCCTGCTGGCTGGACATTAGAGTCAGAGGAGAGGCAGCTTATGGGGAGGCCCAACCCTAGCTATGGTCCCTCCACCACTGCCTCAGTAGGCGGAAGCTGCAGGATGGGACTAACAAAACACACAGTGCTGGCTGCCTTTGCTGGCTGTGCTGCAGTGCCCCTCTGATATGGGGGAAACATGGGCTTTGACAGGGCACCTCTAACCTGCTCTGTAAGCTATGCTGGGCCTGAGTCTCTCCATCCCTGAAATGAGGATATAGTTCTAACTAGGTGACTGCCCACAGTTGTCTCTTCAGTCTGAGTGAGGCATATGGGGTTGGGGGGAGGAGAGGCAACCTTGCCTCTTGTACATGGACTTCAGCGGTTGCTCCTTGATAACTGGTTCTTCCTAACATTTAAAGGGGGCTCTGGGGGACCTTGTCAGCCTGACAGCCCCCTTAGCCAGGTGGGCCTTAACCCTGGAGGGAGGGGAAGCTTCATAGGGTGGCCCTACACTGAGGTCTGAGGGACCTGTGAACTGTGGGTCCCAGGGCTTTGGAGCATAAGAGGGGTGGGGGAGAGAGGAGTTTTCAGCCCAGCAGGATTCATTCAGCCTGATTTTTGGAGCTGTATCTCCTCTACTCCCCTATCCAGACAATATTCCTTGTTCCTCCTTCCAGGAGCACCTTTTTCCTTTCCTTCTCTTGCAGCTTAGATGGCACCACCTCCAGGAAGCCCTCCTGATCCAGTCAATGCCTGGTCCATTTTGTGGGTCCCACAGATCATATGCTATACCCACTCTAGCACAGCTGACTCTGAATACCTGATTCCCCACTTTCCCCATTCCTAGTGCTGAACTCCCCTCCCCCTTGGGGCTGGAGCTCAGTGAGCACCTGGGAGAGAGAGAAAACAGGATTGGGCAGCCACACCCAGTGCTGGGAGGATTCAGAGCCTCAGGCATCATAAATGGCACTCCCTTCTCTAACTAGAATTGGCCCGGAAATGAATAAATACCCATAAAAAAAATCATGTGTTCCACAGTCAACATGATTAAAGACACTCATGCTGGGTGAAACTGAAATGAAACATTCTCCGCTGGCGCTGAGACAGTTTCTTGGGTCCCGGTACTACATTCGGAGAGACTTCTGTAGGTTGGGAGGAGACTTCAAGGACCCTCCTTGATCACCCTGTCCACTCGTTTTGAGGATTGGGGTGCAGCAGTCAACAGTTGATTCTCTGCTGCCACCATGTGGCCGAGATGTTGGCTAGCCCCAGAACAGCGTCCCCTGGTGGACAACCCCGGTCCTTGAGAACCGGCATCCACGGGAGCACCCCTTCCTCCTTCCCCCTCTGCCCACTCTGCAGGAGCAGGGCAGGCAAACCATGTGGGGGAAGTGGGGCCTTGGAGTGTTAAGTATAAGTGCTCCCTCCAAGCTGAACTCACAAGGCCTGGCCTATATTTGGTTTAGGACCTGCCCAACTGCCCCAGTATCTATCACCTTGAAGGAGTGCCCTCTTTTCCCTTTTTGGCTGTCACATCCCTCTGAACACTACTCCAAAACAAAAACAAAAACGAGAACTAATGCCAGCCTTTTTCTCCAACCCAAAGAGATCATCTGAGTGACAGCAGTCTCTAACTACAATATGACCATATCACTCTGCAGCTTTAAAACAAATTCAATGGCTCCCCACTGCCAGACTTTTACCTGGAGTTCAAGAAACCTAGGCCTTGAAAACTCCTCCAGCTTCACTTAAACCAGTAATACCAGGCTCTTTACCAGGTCCTTCGCTTTGCACATGCTGGTTCCTCCGCTAGGAACACCTTCCCTGTTTGGCCTGTTATTCCTTCCTTGATCCCCAGACAGATAAGCCCACACTCCAGGTGCCTACTGTCCTAGGTACACACACTCACCTAATTGTGACCACCCATTTCCACACCTACCCAGAATAGGTGCTAAACTGCAGAGGTGCTGAGAGTCCTACAAGAATCACAGTAGCCAACAGGAGTATCTAGGGGCTGACCACTGACCAGAGGAATGCCAATAGCAGCCATGGACTGCTGGCCTGGAATCACCCTGGCCCCAGAGGCAGTGATTTGGTGCACTGGCCAGGATCAAGGGGAGAAACAGCAGCAGGAACAGGCAGAAAAGAGACCCAGGGCACGTGTGCAGGGCGAGCAGCACCGCCAAGCCTGTGGCTGTTCCCCACGCGCCTTGGGGTCTAGGCAGGTGGTTTGCTGCCATATCCATTCTAATATAATCTAGGATAGGGCCAAGGGCAGGGGCTATCCCATTTCCTGGGACAGTAAGTAGAACCATTCCAGTGTACCCTATGCTACCCACCAAATATATTTTCCAACATGGGTTGGTTTTAGTGGCAGAGTATCTTAGCCCAGCTCTCAGAGACTGCATAAGGGTGATTTACTCTACAGTCTGAAGACCACATTCAGTGGACACTTTTCTCCCATAAACATTTCCTAGGTCTTTTGCTCTCCTAGCCAATGAGATGGTTAAGCTGTGGCAGAACTGGGAAAGCCCCCCAGCAGCAAGATAGAGGCTTTCTGTACTGTGCCTTGGGCTCTGTCCAAAGAGGGTCTCAGGACAGAGTGGAGGGGTCTGGGCCTTCACTGCTGAGCCTCCTGAGATGTCCACAGTGACCCCTGTGGGCTGGAAAATGCCAGGGTGGCGGAAGAGGGCCCGGTGTGCCTAGCAGCATCTGCCCTTCCTAGGGCAGGGTCCACCCCTGCCCCAGAAGTCAGCTGGCTCTTCCTGCAGGCCCTCCAGCTCACTCCTGGGGACGTTCTGAGGAATGCACTGGCCAAAAGCACAGATGCCGAGGTGGATAGCCCTTCATGAGGAAGACCAAGCTGGGACAATTTCCCCAGAGGTCTAGGGCTACATACACTGAGGCTGGTCTCTGAATTTTTCTGTGCTGAAAACCAGACCACCTCACCAAGGGATCTTACCCACCTGTACCAAGCCTCAGACTCTCCCTAGTTGGCTGTCCTTCTCTTACTCAGCCTTGTCACTGCTGAGCTACAGCAGCCCTTTAAGCAGAGCCACAGCTCCCAGGGTATATGAGTGGTCCTTTGGGGCACAAAGCTGGGGGCCCCTCCTAGGAGTGAGAGAGAGGGGCTGTGCCCTTCTAGGAGGCACCAGGGACTCAGACTGAGTATTGGGGTGGGGCTGTGGGGAGCAAGGCCAGTGGAATGCTAGAGAACATTTTATGTATGGCAAGACTTTAGCTGAATGAAGAGACCCAGCCCAAGGTTCGATTCTGAGTGCTTGTGCTCCAGGACATGGGGAAACACAGGTAAGGACTAAGGAGGAGGATCCAGTATCTGTAGGAGTGAGAATGCATGAGTGAAGGGACCAGTGACAAGGCCCAATGAGTGTCTTCTCCAGAGTACTTTAATGCACGCACCAACCCACAGTCCCTGCCTGCTTGCTGCCTGGGCAAGAGAGGCCAGCCCATGTGGAGGCTCCCATAGCTTCTGTTGCCCAGGGTGCCTAAGAGGGCTGAACCCACACACATTCCCATCAGTAGGTGAGGGGTGTGAGGATGAAGAGGCGATCTTCTTCTTTGCGGATCCAGCGCATCAGCTTATGGATGGCACTGACAGCAGATGCCTTGGTCCCCAGGGGGCTGTAGCACATGTAGAGCTCAAAGGCACCTGTCACCTGGAGGAGGGGGCACAGGGTAGTCATCGAGGTTAGACATCTCGTGTGGCCCCTGCCCGGGATCCCGATGAAGCTGAGCCCATCCCAGGGCTGCCTTACCCAGGCCAGGAGGTTCTCATTGGGGCCCGTGTAGTAGATGGTCTTGAGTGGGCGGGAGGCATTGTGGGCCCGGCTGTGCAGGTATTGGTAGAGGCCCAGCAGCCGCTCCTGCTCCTCTTCACTGGTGTACGGGGCCTCAATCTCAGGGCTGGAGATGGGGGAGTGGGTTGGCAAAGAAATAACTTTCATTGCCTTCTCTGGAGATCTAAAAACAACTCTTCCTAGCCAGGGAGACTCTGACATGTGTCTTACCCTCCAAATGTTTTCCCAGGACAGGGCATGGCCTCCCTACCACAGAAGACTCCCCAGGACAGGGCTGGGCCCACCCAGAATGGAGCCCTGTTCTTCCCCCCTCCCCCAAGTTCATGGCATCTTTGGTGACTTCCCTTGGAGAGGCCAATCTGAGTTTAGGTGTCCGAAACAAAGTGACAGGTCTGAAGTGGAGGAAAAGTGATCTGGGAACCCAAGAAGGGGTAATGGGAGGATAGAAGATGCCACATCTGGCCACAGCCCCTCTGTTGGAGGAGGAATTCTGCATCCTAGATGGGACCAAAATGACCCCTAAGGCAGACCTGCTCCAGGGCAGGAGATCCAGGAGAAACTCTGTTCCAGCTTCCTTCCCTGGGTGTACTGGGCATTTCAAGGCTTTGTGGGTAACAAAGTAGAGAGGTACATGCCCATAGGGGGTGGAGTGATAGGGAGTCTGGGTCCCTGATGTCAGAGTAAAACAGACCCAACATGTCAGTCCATTCACAGACGGGTCATCAGCTCCAGGACTGCATCAGGGCTGAGGGCCAACCGCCTCCCCTCCCTCGCCCCTGTCTCCCTCAAGTTGTGCTCCCAAGGTCCTCCCTCACCTGGTGAAGAGTCCCGAGCTCTTTGATTTATAGAGGAAGTGGCGCAGGTCCGGGATGCCCACTTGGGCAACACTGTAGTAGGGCGTGCGCAGTGCCTCTCGCAGCGCCAGGTGGGCTCCACGCTTCCGCAGGCGCTCCTGAAAGCGGCGGCGGCAGTCAGAGACTGCAAAGAAGTCCTCCCGGTCGGTGGAGACGAGCAACAAGCAGAGGTCGGTGTCAGGCTCCAGGTAAGAGATGTGTGCATGGAAGAAGCCGGCTGCATTAAATTTGGGTAGGCACACAGGCGTCCAGGCTTCTCCCTCACGGAAGGATGAAGAGGAACTTATGAGATTGAAGAGCAGGTGCAGGTCGATAGGGTGCAGGAATTGGTCCTTGCGGCGCACGAGCGCCACCAGCTGGTTGCGTGCCAGCAGGATGGAGAAGACAAGGCTGCGCGCTCGCGCCTGCTGCAGGCTGGCACTCACCGCGTCGCGCACGGCCGCAGCCAGGGGCAAGCAGCGCGCTGCCCCCATGAGGAAGCTGGGGTCTCGCGCCATGAGCTGCAGCAGGTTGTCGGTGATGCGCTCCGAGCCCGAGAGCAGGCGCCGCAGGTCGTAGTTCTGCTTCTGCTGGAAGATGTGGCTCAGCTGGGCACCGGTAAGAAGGCTCAGGATCTGGTAGTAGATGTAGAGCAGCTCCTGCGCCAGTTCCTGCGCCGATTGCCGCGTGCGCGCCACTGCCACCAACACCAGTGGGCTCCGGCGCACGAATACTACCTTGTAGCCATCTGAAGGTGGAGGGAGGGGATGTCAGCTTCTCCGGGGAGCCCTCCGGGATTGGCCTTGCCCAGCTCCCTCGGAGCCCCAGCTTCCTACACAGCTTGTCGCTTTCTACATCCTCTCCACCCTCCCTCAGATCTCTGCACACAGTAGGGGCTTAAGGATGATGAAGATAAAAACAGCAGCCCACGGTTCCCTTTCCCTGAGGATTCCAGGCTGTCCCTGCCACTTGCTTCACAGAGTGGCACCAGCCAAAATGCAGTGAGCAATTGAAAAAAAACATTCTTGTGTTAAATGTCAAGAGCTGGGTGGGGCTCAGGGCCTGGGACTTCTAGTTCTCTCCAAGGGCAAAGCCCATGTCAGAGCCACCTTTGGCCCTCACAATACCCCGTAAGGCAGTCATTGTTGCTATCTGTGTTCAGATGACAATATTGAAGCCCAGTGAGGTGGAGGGGCTGCCCTTGGTCACACAGCACATCCCAGCCCTCTAGTCCCTCAGGGACTATGAATTAACCCTGGTCAGGGAAGCCCTCCCTGCCCCCCTTTTCAGGTGGCTCACCTGCGTGGATAGAACGAATGGCGTTCTTGTCTGCCTCCAGGAAGGACACCAGGGCCACCATGACACCCATGGTGCTGGAAAGTGCCTCCTCTGACCCATAGCGGGAGTACACAGGCTTCCCCGCCTCGCTCAGCACAAAGACGTGCTTCTGGTGCAGTCGCCATGCCTCAGCAGCCTCCTCCTCATCCCCCTCGCCTGTGCCCTCCCTGGGGGGTTCTGTGGCTGGCCGCCCAGCTGCCCCTGAAGGCTCTGGCCAGTCCTCAGAGCTTCCTGGCAGCATCTCCTCCTGCAGGTCTCGGGCCACACCCGTCAGTTGGGTGCTCAGCTCGCTGAAGTCCTGGCTGATCTGTCGCATGTCTGCAGGCAGTGGTGGAGGACCCCCAACACCCTCCTTGGGGCTGTCCCCAGAAGCTGCCCCATCCTCCGATTCAGTCAGGTCCTCATAGGAACGGGCATGGACGAACATGGCACCCTCCTGCCCAGCACCTGCCAGCCAAAAGCACTGGTGCTTAGAGCAATAGCCACTGGCAGACCACCTTACCAGCAAGATGCGTAATATGGCACTCTAGCTTTACTGCAGAGACAAGCCACTGTTCCCTCCTGCTACTGCCTACTACAAGTTATGCCTCCCTGCGGCTTACAGCCCACCAGTTTCCTCCCATCACACTGGGAATAAAACCCAAACCCCTCATGGCTGCGGGAATGACTTGCTTCTACTTGCTTCTCTCAATCTCATCTCACAGCCCTTACCCATTCCAGTCACACTGACCTTCATCCACCTGCTCTTTGGACACTCTCAACATGCCCTCACCTACCTCAGGGCCTCTGTACCTACTGTTCCCTCTGCCTGGAATGCACTCCCACCTCCTCGCATGGCCAGCTCCTTGTCACACTTCAGCTCTCAGCAAAGACATAAGTTACCTCTTCACCTGACCTCTGAGCCTGGGCACTCTATCATATCTCTCTCTTTGATTTCTCTTGTGCCACTTGTCAGTTATTATCCTCCTCCCCAACTACAGTGGGGTTCCTCCTGAGGGGCAGCAAGGTGGTTGTTCACTGCTGTGTGCCGAGCACCTTGTCCTGTGCCTGGAATACCTTTGTTCAGTGACTCTCTATCCCTGTGAGAAGTCTCCCTGACCCAGTTCAGGCCATAGTTCCTAACCCACTCCACTGTAATGACCCCACTAGCCTATGGCTCCCCTAAGGCAGGGGCCATGTCAGTCTTTCTCTACTGATTTTTTTTTTTTTTTTTTTTTTTTTTTACAGAATAATTCAACAGATGTATTTTGAGTCTCTATGATGAGTTTGGTACCGTACTAGGCATTTGGGATACAACCACTCTGTGCTCAAAGAGCTCACAATTTTGTGGACAAGAGATGGGCAATATATACATAAACAAATAAAATTACAAAATAACTACTGTCCTGTACAGAGCATGGTCAGAGCAGGCAGGCCTAACTCGTGCAGAGGTGACATTTAAGCTGAGAGCTGAGGGAGGGAAAAGGAGTCAGGAAGGCGCAATGTAGACCCAGGGAACGGGAGGAGAACCCATGCTGGCAGCCAGACAGCACAGGGGTGAGTAGCCCAACATGAAGTGGAGAGGAAGGCTGGACACAGACCGAGCCCGTTTCCTGCGGTATCCCCAGCACCTAACAAGTAGCCCACGAGTGACTGAATGAGTGCATGAATGAGTGGGAGTGAAAGACTTGGTGGGAATCCCAGTTGCCCTGGAGGCTGCTCTCGCTGTCAGCTGCCTGGAGCTGCACACCCTGCCCGTACCTGGCTCCATTCCCTGAGCCAGTCCTGGTGTGGGGCTCTCAGCTCTCTCCATACTCTGCCCATCAGAAGGAGCCAGGGTGCCATCGGGGCATTCGCTGCTCCTCTTCCTCTGCATGTCAGCAGCCATCCCTTGGACTCTCCTGTGGGCAAACAAAGACATCATCGAGGGTAAGGAGGGAGGTGCTGTTGGCAGGGGTCACTGCTAGTACAGTAACAGTGGTTAGTTAGTACAGGAAAGCACCAGGACCCAGCTAGCTCAAAACTCTGGGAAATGGGTTCTGAGTATTCCCCTGTAAAAAATGAAGTATGTTGTTCTTTTTCTAAGTAGAAAAGGAAAAATTCATTGTACCTATTCATTGTAGAAAACTTGGAAAATAAAAAAGGATAAAGAAAGAAATGTCACCATTTCCCCACCATTCAGGATCTTTCACTGTTCACATTTTGGTGTATTTCTTTCCAGTTTTTTTTTTGAATGCACATAAAATGGATTTTTTTTTTTTTAAACAAACTGATAACAGCAGCTAACACTTACTGAGCACCAAGGTAGTGTGCTAGGAAGTATAAGTGGACACAGTTATCTAAGCCTGATCACTACACTCTGTGGCAGGTGCTCCTGTCTCAGGCTGGCTCTACAGATAAAGGGACTGAGGCTGAAAGAGTAAATGCCTGCCCAATGTCACAACAGGGTGGAAGCTTTGGGAGCTGGCAATTGAAACAATTCTGTATCCTGGTATCTTTCACTGCACATCCTACCACAAACACTTCCTCATTCAAAACTGAATTGACCAATAGTTCTTTCTGAATACTTAGGCATTTGCAAAGAAAGAGCAAACAAGCTTGTCTTCAGGCTTGCTTTTTTCTGAGTACACTTTTGTACTTTCTGAATTTGGCACCAGGGCTTGCCTTACAACTATACAGCTGTACAACTATAGACATAACAGTTCTCAGTGCCCATCTGAATGCCAGGACAGACTCAGTTTCATCTCCCAGTCCTTCTGCAGCCTCAGAGCCAGGTGGAGGTGGCGATGAGTGGATGGCAAGGATAACAAAGTTGGATGGCTCACCTGGAGTCACCCCTAAGGGCCCCTGAATGGCAGGCTGAAGGAGCCTTCATTTGGCAAGCAAAATACATTCATAGGGGAGGGGTTCCATTGAGGCACTGATCCTTTCATGAAGAGAAATCTGGGTAGACAGGCGAGAAGGACTGCAAAGACTAGTCAGAGACTCATGAAGAGGTCATGCAGGCAGGCCAGGGGCCTGGGAGGGACTGGTGTTAGTGTGAGCAAAGTAGACCCTGTCCCTGCCCTTCTAGGACAGAGTCATAGGAAATAACTGAGGCCTTGTTTCTCAGTAGCTCCGCAACCTTGGGCAAATGACTCTTCCCCGAGCCTAGCATGAAGTAGGTGCTCAAAAATGTTCATGAAGAGTGACCTCAAAGAGAGAGCATCCCCATCACTCTCATTTGTGTGGTCCCAGGTTGTCCATGTCCAAGAACACCCTCTCAGACTCCTTATCCTCATCCCACCAGAGCTCCTACCAGGCAGCTCCTGTATGCACCCAAAAGAACTGACTTTCAAGCTCTTTTTTTTGTTTTTTTGTTTTTGTTTTTTTGGTCATCTTTGTTCTAAGCTATGGAATCCTTTTTCAAATGCATCTTTTGCAGAAGTTCAACGGGCAAAACAGACAGGGAAGCCTGGTAGCCACTCGTGCACTGAACCTGGACCATCACAGAATAAGTGAAGGTTGGGCACCATTGGCCAATAGCGTCACCCCACTTAGAGTAGGACCAAAAAAAGATCATCTGGGAGAACATCGACCTCTGGGGATTTTCTAGGCCACTAATCCCATCCATTAGGACAGTCAAGAGTGATGGATCCTAGCATGAGTCAGAGCCCAGAGGACCAAGGCATGGGCCACCTTGTCTGACAGAGGGCCAGAGTAACTAAAAGGCTACTTGCCCTCAACAGCTAGGTTGTTCAGAAAGGTCCGCTCAGAGACAGAGACCAAGACCAAGAGGAGTAATCCCAGACAGGCCAAAACAAGCACTGTAACACCATAGAGGCTGGGGCAGTGGGTGCTACAGTAACTAGGGCATGCCTAGGTCTTCAGCAGGAAGACACAGGCCACATGAGAACCTCATAGAGCATTATTTCACAAGCTAACCTGAAAGTGAGAGTGGGGTCTGCACTGCTATGTGAAGATGGAGTGACTCCAGAGAGATGAGTCTGTGTCCAGGCAGAGAGAAAGCTGCTACTGACAGTCCCAGGGTTGTGGCCAAGGCTTCTGGACGTGGCTCCCTGGACGGAGACCTGGATTGCTATGTGTTTCTTTCCGGGAAGTAGGTCTAGAACCATTGCTTCAAATTACTATATTTCTATGGAGACTCACTTTCCTGCTCCCTTAGTCAATAAGTTCACACCTCTCTTCTCAAACTTCCATCACTTCCTTCTCCCATGCTCACTCAGTATGATCCATGATCTCACCGAGGAAACAGAAGTCAGCAAAAGAGAACTTCCAAGATTCCCACCACCACCTCGCTCACCTGCCAGGCTCTGCTTTCCTTCTTCTCACTGAAGATGAGCTGTCCTTGCTCCACTGGGAGCAAACGCCCCCACTGCAGTCCCTTTCACCCGCACAAGCACAAGCACAAGCACATGGCTTCAGCAGCTGTCCCTCTCTCTCCCAGATCATTGGTTTCCCCATCTCCCCCATCCAGCACCAATATGCTGATGCTTCCTCCATTTTCAAAACACCTTCCGGGGCACCTGGGTGGCTCAGTCGGTTAAGCGTCTGACTTCGGCTCGGGTCCTGAACTCACAGTCAGTGAGTTTGAGTCCCACATCGGGCTCTGTGCTGACAGTTCAGAGCCTGGAGCCTGCTTTGGATTCTGTGTCTCCCTCTCTCTCGGCTCCTCCCCCACTCACGCTCTGTCTCTCTCTCTCTCAAAGATGAATAAATGTTAAAAAAAAAAAAATTAAAAAAAACACCACCTTACTTTGGGTGTGTTCACTCGTTATAATTCACTGAGCTGTACTTATGATTTGTGAACTTCATGTTTGTTTTATTTCAATTAAAGAGTTAAAACAACCCCCCACCCCCTTAACTCTACATTCCCCTCTAGGTTCCACCCCATTTTTTTGCTGCCCTTTATAAAACAGACCTCAAAACAGTAAATAATACTTGGAATATAATTAGTAGGCTAGGCTATGCTGTGTAACAAATGAATGTCAAAATGGTAGAGGCTTCACACATAAAGGCTTATTTTTTGCTTACACAAAATTTACCTTGGATCTGGTAGTAATTCAGCTCCCTTCCAAGCAGTGATTCAGGAATCCAGGTTACTAGCATCCCATAGCTCTGCCATCTGGAATACATGCCTTTTCCACATCACTGGGCAGCAGAAGACAGGGCTGGAAGGTCATGTACCAGCTCTTAAATACTTCAAAGCCCAGATTGGCCAGAAGTAGTCACATGGCCAGAGGGACTGGGAAGTGTGGGGAGCTCACGGGTATCTGGTAATCAAGAAATACATCTGCCGCAGCCTCTCCACTTCACTCACTTGGGTTTTTTTTAAGATTTTATTTTTAGGTAAGCTCTACACCCAATGTAGAGCTCGAACTCACAACTCCAAAATCAAGAGATGCATGCTCTACTGACTGAGCCAGCAAGGTGCCCCTTTCCCATTCATTTTTTTTTTTTTTTCAACGTTGATTTTATTTTTGGGACAGAGAGAGACAGAGCATGAACGGGGGAGGGGCAGAGAGAGAGGGAGACACAGAATCGGAAACAGGCTCCAGGCTCTGAGCCATCAGCCAGAGCCTGACGCGGGGCTCGAACTCATGGGCCGCGAGATCGTGACCTGGCTGAAGTCGGACGCTTAACTGACTGCGCCACCCAGGCGCCCCCTTTCCCATTCATTCTTGAAGCCACTCCAACTAGACTTGCGCCTCCATCATTCCAGCAACACTGCTCTCATCAAGGTTGCTAGTTGACCTCAGGATCCTCACCTCACTCAGTAGCAGTAATGGATACACACTTGGTGATTTCCTCTCTTAAAACACTTTTCTTCTTGGCTTCTGGTACACCACTCTCCTTTCTTGGTTCTCCTCCTACCTCATAGACCATGCCTGCTAAGTCCTTTATGCAGTTCCTCTTACAGTTAGAGGACCCAGATTTCAGCCCTTGGATCTCTTTTCTGTCTTCATTCAAACCACTGGTGATCTCATTCAGTCTCATGTTTTTGTTTTTGTTTTTAATTTTTTAATGTTTATTTTTAGAGGGGAGAAGATGCAGAGAGACAGAGAGACAGAGAGAGTGAGAATCCCAAGCAGGCTCCACACTACCAGTGCAGAGCCCAATGTGGGGCTCAAACTCATGACTGTGAGATTACGACTTGAGCCAATATCAAGAGTTGGATGCTTAACCGACTAAGCCACCCAGGTGCCCCCAGTCTCAACTCCATTGATACATTAGTGATTAGTGATACATTGTGATTCCAATTTTTATTTCTAGCCCCAATGTCTCTTCTGACTTCTAGAGTCACACACATTTAACTGTCTACTTCATGTCTTACAGTATCTCAAAGTTATATGTCCAAAACTGAGTTCCTGATTGTTCTCTTAAAAACGTATTCCTCCCAGAGTTTTCTCCATCTCAGTGAAAGACAATGATTTTCAGCAAATCTTGGAGTCATCTCTTTTCCTCACACCCCATATATCGAACCACTAGCAAATCCTGTCACCTGTACTTCTGAATACCCAGCAAAATGTCTCTCTAGTTAATATTTTCCCTATAGAATTCCTCTTGGTTTTTAATACCCAACTGTGGTAGCCAGCCTTCAAGCCAGTCCCCAATGATCCTCAACTTACAGTGTATATACCTTTGTGTACTCCCCTCCCACACTGAGCAGTTATGTAACCAATAGGATAACGTGAAAATGACAACATGTGATTTCTGAGGCTAGGTCATAAAAGATACTGTGGCTTCTGCCTTGCTGTCTTGGATCACCCTAGTTGGAGCCATCAGCCACGTTGTGAGGACACTCGAGCAGCTGTCTACAGAGAGAACCTCAGCAAACTTTGAGACATGCAAATAGCCAGTACCAAATGTGCCAGTCATGTGAGTAATCTTCTAGCCCCTGTCAAGCCTTCAGATGACTTCAACCTCACAAGAGAAACTGAGCCTGGACCATCCAGCTAAACTGCTCCCAGATTTCTCCCAAATACCAAAGGAACTGCATGAGATAATAAATATTTATTGTTGTTTTAAGCTGCTAAGTTTTGGAGTAATTTGTTACACTGCAATAAATAACTAATACAACAAACTTGTATTGTTTTGGCCTATGTTTATATAGAAAAATGCTATTTACTTCATCAAAACTTGATCTATATTTTAAACAAGTGATGTACATTTAAGTCCTCAAATTACATTCCAAGTTGGATAGAACATCACTCACTAAGTGGCAACAAAACGGGCTTACTTGCATCATGGCTGTTGAAGGTACTGAAAGAGGCCATGATACTGCATCAAAGCAGCAAACTCTGGTGGTCAGGAGGGTATGTTTTTCAGCATTTTGTATCCTAACACTATAACCTACTGGGCATGTATTAGGTATATATTTTCCTGTGTTTTAGTACCATTTTAGAAAATTGGGGGTTTGTGGTCGATGAGGGAAGCATTATACTTTTTCCCATTTAAAATAATGGTGGGGGGAGGCGCCTGGGTGGCTCAGTTGGTTGGGTGTCCGACTTCAGCTTAGATCATGATCTCATGGTTTGTGGGTTTGGGCCCTGCGTCAGGCTCTGTGCTGACAACTCGGAGCCTGGAGCCGGCTTCAGATTCTGTGTCTCCCTCTCTCTCTCTGCCCCTCCCCCTGCTCACACACTCTCTCTCTCTCAAAAATAAAAACATTTAAAAAAATTTTAAATAGTGGAAACAGGGGCACCTGGGTGGCTTAGTCAGTTAATGTCCGACTCTTTGTTTCAGCTCAGGTCATGCATGATCTCATGGTTTCGTGTGTTTGAGCCCCATGTCAGGGTCTGTGCTGGCAGAATTCTCTCTCTCCCTTTCTTTGCCCCTTCCCCACTCATGTTGTCTCTCTCTCAAAATTAAATAAATAAATAAATAGATAGATAATAAAAAGATATATGAAATAATGGGAAACAGATAGTTAGTGATTCCAGATAACGTCCAACTTTTGTGGAACAGATTACTAATGTTAAATGGGAAAAGCCCATATCCAGAATCTGACCACTGCTCATCACCACCACCACCACCACTACCACATTGGTCCAGGCCACCATTACCTCTCTAGGGGAGTGATGCACCAGCCTTTTAACCGGTCTCCCCACATCTACCTTTGTCCTTGCGCAATATATCCCTCCCACAGGACTCAAAGAGATCCTCTTGAAAAAGGAAGTCAGGCCGTGTAATTCCCCTGCTCAAAACTCTATAATGGTTCTCACTCATTCAGTGAGACAGCCAATTTCCTCAGAACAGCACACAAAGCCCCACTCTACCCCTTCCTTTTATTTCTTTGACTTGATCTCCTTCCCTTTCCCCTGCTCCCTTCACTTCAGCCCAGCCACACTGACCTCATGGCTTTCCTTTAGGATAATATAAATGTGAATCCTAAGTACTTCTGCATTTTAGAATTTTGCCCTTGCTGAACTTTCTGCACAGACCACATCTCTCTGCTTTTCACTTTGTCCCTCATTCACCTATTCCACTGATGGGGCTAGATATTGACATGACCTACTCTCTCACTTCCTTCCGGTTGCTGCTCAAGTGTTACCTATCAGAGAGGCCTTCCTACAATATCCCTGATCTTCCCTGTCTTGCCCTGCTTCATTTTTCTATGAAGCATTTCAAGTTTCAGTATGTCAGCTCCATATGCAGGAGGAGTTTAATCAACATTTGCCAGATAAATAACTTTGGAAGGGAAAAGGTGAAAGATCCTCAAAGAATATCCAGTTATAATGCAGTCTCTGGAGACCCCTGCCTGTGGAGAAGACTTGTTTTTGGTAGTAGTCAAGTGTTCAAGAACAATGGTCCTAGAATCAGAGGGACTTGGATGGACCTGGTTTGGTTCCATAAGTCTTAGTTTTCTCATCTATAAAGTGGGGATAATGATAATACCAATTCACTGGGTTGTGGAAGGATTAAATGAGATGTTCATGTAATTTGTTTACCCTGGCACACAGTAAGCACTTGCACACTTAATGGCTACTGCCATTAATATATCATGATTATTTTTACTTAGCATTCAAACCATATGTAGCTGCACTTACACACAAAAAGTGGTCTCTGCCATGTAAATCAGTCCTTTGAAAGTTGGCTCACCCTGAGCAAACATGATTATGACCTCATGAAGCCAGGTAGCTTCTGGCCTGAAATGACCCACCTGTGATGTCCAGCCAAAGAGATGTCTGTGTGCCTTGGGCTGGGGGTTCCTCCAGGCTTACTGGCTATTCGTTGGGCCTGACATTGCAGGAACAGACCATTGGTTCTCTGCTGCTCCTGGAAGTTTCTCCCAAGTTGAATCCTTGGTCTGCCACATGCCCCTGCTCTGTGGCCTTGTACCTCTGGTCAAAGACCCAAACATGATCTACGGCAACTTACCCAAGGTCCTGGGGGCCCACTACCCACTGATCCCTTGTGGACTTAGGTGACTGAACCCAGTATGGCTGAGTGGTACTCAGCATGGTAACTATATGGAATGAGGGCAGGGTCAGCTGGCTGGGGCTAGTGGACGCTTCCTTCACAATAGTTCTCCAGCTACCTGACATCATGTAGCATCTCAACATCTCCAAGGCCAATCGGGGGATCCAGCCAGAAGTCCTGATGAAGCAAACAGTTCTCTAGACACTTACTCTGGAAACTAGGCAGCAAACCCCACCCTAGCCCCCACTGGAGCCATAAACCTTCATGACAGAAGCTCCTGGGAGGCTGGGCCTGAAGCAGTTAAGCGAGAGAGGTCTCTTGGAACCAGTCCCATATGTGCCCTCAGGGTCCCTTCTCAGGCAGCCTCTCTAGAAGCCCCCAGGGCATGCTACTTTCCCTAGATGTGCTCTGCTGTGCCTACAAGCAATGTCTCCAAACAGGTTGTCTCAATCAGCCCTTCTTGTGTGCTTCCCTCCCTCAGGTGCCCACCCTGGAGCAGGCAGAACCTTTAAGAGCCCCTCCCTACTGACTCCTACCACTGTTGCTCCCTCTTCCTGCTTGGATAGTGCTCCATCCTGCCCTGACCCTTTTGGAGTGGGCTATCTGGGAGGGTGGTGCCAGAATGCACAGGTCTCTGGCAGACAGGGCCCTGGTGAGGCTATGCTGTAGCTGGTTCAGCAGGATGCCGACTCCGTGAGCATCGCCTGGTACTTGTCACTGCTGGTGGCCACTCCCCTCTCTGACAAAGGCTGCTCACCCTCCCCCAGCAAACTGGAACCCAGAAACGGTGGCTCACCCAGTACAGGCAGACAGGTTATCTGAGCCAGGGCACCCTTGAGAGCAAAGTCCAAAGCCCCAGGACACTTCCAGGAGTTGCCCGCTCACCCCACAGTCACCTCTGCAGATCTTTGAAAGGATTCTGCCCGGGGGAGGGGGAAGGGGGGAGTGGAATATGTGTGCCTTGAGAGGCGGGTCCTACCAGGCCACTGCCTCCTACAGGACTTTGCTCTCCCAGCCAAAGGAAGGGTTCTGGTCTTCACCTTTTGTATTCTTCAGCTGGGGGACAACCGGCTAAGGCACCCCAAAGAGACTAAATCCTCCTATCGCAAGTGAAGCGTAGGTGGCAGGGGCCCCCAGTCTTCAAGCCCCTGGCTCCAAGGATGACAGCTCTCCAGTTTCTCGGTACCCCCTGGCCACGTGGGTTGGCAGTCGTACTCACCTGTTTCTCCGGGGGGGCCCAGGACGCACAGAGACTGCCGGTCACTGCTCTCTGCCGGACCCCCAGGAGGGCACGGGTGTCCGGCCGAGTCCGGCCGGAGGGCGCAGGTCAGACCCTCGGACCCCTGCGGACGCAGACATGGCCACAGCGTAGGCCACTGCTCCTCCCACCGCCCCTCGCCCAGCAGCCGACCCAGGAAGACAGCCCTCTCCGGCCTCTCTTGGCGGAGGCCTGACTCCAGCCGCTCTGCCTCTGGCCCTACCCGCCCCGGGGTGCATTGTGGGAAATGTAGTCGGCGCTCACCGCTGCCTGCGGCACTCTGAGGCGGGGCTAGGCGCCCGGTCCCGGAAAAGTCGAGGGCGGGGCGTCACCCGGAGCAGGATTTGTCTCATCCGGAACCACCTTCTCCAGCGTCGGGCCTGGCCCAAATGCCTCCTTGGAGCCCAAAGGCCAGGGTGGACCGTAGGCCCAGACTCCCTGGCCCGTCCGCCCTGGCCATCTAGAGGTTTATTTCAAGGCAGAGTAAGACACTTTGGGATTGTTTCCTCTATTGATTGTGGAAGGGCAGTGCAAGTTTGGGAACTGGATAAATGTTATTAGTGACTCTAGCTACGCTGGTTGCAAAGGATGTAGGCATACCAATTGTTGCTGAAGACGTCCTTTTAGCCACGTTTTAATATTATCAGTATGAGGCTCTAAAACAGTTCTCAGCTTTGCACATAGAATGACCTGGGGAAATTTAAAAAATCACTAATGCTTAGAGATTTTGATTACTCCCAGAGAATTCGATTTAATTGAACTGGGATGGGACTCAGGCATTGGTATCTTTTTAAAAGCTTCCCAGGTGATGTGCCAGGGCAAGGAACGATTGCTATGGGCATTTGTAATGTCCTAGACACAAAACAATACAAACGACAGGAAAACATAAAGCTTTTCCAAACAATTTTTTTTTTAAGTTTATTTTTATTTATTTTGAGAGAGCAAGCTGGGGAGGGGCAGAGAGAGAGGGAGGCAGAATCCCAAGCAGGCTCCACACCTTGAAATCAGGAACCGTGAGATCATGACCTGAGCCGACGTCAAGAGTCAGTTGCTTAACCGACTGAGGCACCCAGGTGCCCCCCCCAAACAATTTTATTCTTTTTTTTTTTTTTTAACTTCTTTAAATTTATTTTTGAGAGACAGAAACAGAGCATGAATGGGGGAGGAGCAGAGAAAGAGGGAGACACAATCTGAAGCAGGCTCCAGGCTCTGAGCTGTCAGCACAGAGCTCAATGTGGGGCTCGAAACCACAAACTGTGAGGTCATGAGGAGCTGAAGTTGGAGGCTCAACCGACTGAGCCAGCCAGGCACCCCAAAACAATTTTATTCTTAAAGATCAGTTTAAGGAAGTAAAATCAGAGATTAACAAAAATACTGCTCATGTTTTCTCTGAAGAGAAATCACTTTATAGCTTTTCTGGTTAATTTCCCCAATAGTTTTAGGATGAAGGAAAAAGTCTGAAGTCACTCCTTTGATTCTCTCTGCTGCTTGGAGCACCCCAATGCAGTATCCTGTCTCCATCTCAGCCCTACACTGGAATTGGGAAAGCTCTGCCCCTGAGCTTCTCTTGTGGTCTCAGATGGCTGTCACCTGGAGCCTACCTCCACAACAGTGGTCTATGACTGAAATGGTGACAAAGCTGTAGCCTTTTACTGGAGATGGCTTTGCACAGGGCTGAGACCCTCGCATATAATTTAAGGGAAGACTTCTCCTCCCTTTTAGGTTAAGAAAATGTGAGAAAATGTCCAATTCCTTCACTATCTATTCCCCCTGGAAAGGAGAGTGGAAGAGGAAAGAGGAATCTCTCCAGGTCATCACTGGTCACTCAGTATTTTCAGTCCTCACTACCTCAGGAGTTCAGGCTCCCTCACTTAGAATAAATATCATTTATACAGTTTGGCTGTCATGAATCCCATCACATTAGTTGTGATGAGTTGTGAGAACAAATTGTGTGAACTTGTAAGAGTTCAAGCCATGGGGCGCCTTGCTGCCTCAGCTGGTAGAACATGCGACTCTTGATCTCAGGGTTGTGAGTTCAAGCCCCACGTTGTGTGTAGAGTCTACTTGAAAATTTTTTTTATTTAATTTAAAGAAAGAGAGTTAAAGCCAAGAAGATGTCATATTCTCTCATTGGTGCAGAAGTATCCTGGCTATATCCCATTAACTAGAAACTGTCCTCCATAGAATTGATCTTCATAGAAGACAGATTTAAAGTTTCCTAACATACCTACCCAGTCTCTTCAATAGTCTGTAGGGTGACCTCAGGGTTTTTTCTAGAGTCTCACTTTTGCTTTCAAGAACATCAGCTCCACCAGACAGCACCACTGTCATTAGGAAGTACAGCTGACCCTTGAACAACAGGTGTTTTATTATATGCAAATCCATTTATATGCAGACATTTTTCAATAAGTATATTGGAAAATTTTGGGGGGATTTGTGACAATTCGAAAAAACTTGCAAATGAACCATGTGGCCTAGAAGTATAAAAAAATTAAGAAGTTAGGTATGTCATGAATGCATAAAATATATATACATACTAATCCATCTTGCCATTTATTACCATAAAAAATATACAAATTATAAAAAGTCAAAATTTATTAACTCCCCCCCACACAAATACTTACAGACTGTATGTACGTGGTGCCATTTGCAGTCAGAAATGTAAACAAGAATAAAGATGTAGTATTAAATCTTAACTGCATACAATTTACTATAGAACATACTGTTCTACTGTGATAATTAGTTAGCCAACTCCTGCTGCTTTTGTGGTGAGCTTGTGTTGCTAGTATCCACTTAAAACCCCATGCGATGCTAATCATCTCCTTGTGAGCAGTTAGTCTCTGGTAAATTGCTTATCACAGTAAAAAGTGACTGACCTCTCATGGTCCTCACCATTAAGTAGTTAAGTTTTGGGGGAGTCCAAAGTTTTACGTGGATTTTCAACTCCACAGGTAGGGGGTGGGAGTGGAATTGGTGCCCCAACCCCTAGGCTGTTCAGGGGTCAACTGTATTGCATCTACTTAGCCAAGCAAGTGATTACATCCATGTGATTCTGGCTAAGCCTTGTGCCTAGGACACTCACAGAGCAAACCATTGTGGCTACTTAGTAAAACATTTTAAGGTTATCATTCCAAACTCTTTTTTAATCCACTTACTTATATTTGAATATTGGGACAATCCTTTCCAATATGTCACCTTTTTGCTTATAGAATTACCAAGAAATAAATCTTAGTCTTTTGGAATAATAACAAATGCCAGTCCCACGATGGCTCTGCTGCCCTGCAGGACAATGCTTCAAACCTTGGGCGTTGCCATAAACCACACACTACCCTGCACCTTCTGTCACCCTCTAGGTCTGGGGCTCCTCTAAACCTCAGCTTTCTATTTTGTCTGGGTGCATGATTTTCATGGACTCAGCATGTCTTCTCCATAACAGTAGCAGCAAGGACTAGTGGGGACTGGAGCAATGGTAAAATAAAACCTCTTGTTCTTCCCCAGATCTCTTTTCTTTCATAGTTTTAGGGGACATTTCAGAACTTGAGGTGCTGCTAAAGTGAAAATGCCTAATTGTGCCCGGAGGCTGGGATCTGTTCCCTGCCCTGTTGCTATCTTACTTGTGTGACTAGGGGAAAATCCCTTAATGACCCTTTCAGCACTTTCCCCCTCCTACAAGTACAAGATATCTAATGTGAAATACTCTGAGCTAATAATGAGAACACTCAGTCCCTTCCTGGAAAGTCTGAAGTTTTCCCTCCTGCCTTTATTACTTTGCAGGTCCTGGTAAGGCAGATGGTTTTTTTGCTCTGCTGGAAAATTTCATCTGTGGTCTTGTATCATCTGTGTCTCTCCTGGTTCCTGTCTCTCATTTTAACATTTGATCAAACCCTACTTTCCATGCCAGGAGCCATGGCCCCAAATGAGACCAAGGCAACAAGGAACAACATATAGGACATGGTCTTTCTCTTTGCTGGGTCCTCCCTTGTGAGCATTTAGGGGCTTGAAAGTGGGCACACCTCCCTGACTAGGCCTTGTATTCCCCATTCCAGGTGAGGATGCTGCTCAGATCAGCTCTTCTAAATAGCTCATACTTCCTGTTATTAGGGTGGGGGGGGGCGGGGGCAAAAACCTTACTAATACAATGAGCCCTTGTAAGTTTAAAAAAAGAAAATTCCAGATGCTTTCTCTGAAAACCCTCAATAATCACGTTAAGGAAAAGGGGAAAATAGTCAGGAGCAAAAACCTTGGAATAAGACTGGGGTTGGAATCGCCCCACCCTCTACTTTCCAGCTGTGGCAATTACTGTCCTTACTTTAACAGGTCTTTGGTTTCCTTACCTATAAAAGCGGTTTTCTCATCTGGTTATTGTGAAAACTAAGTGAGATAATAAAGTGCCAGCCCTATAGTTTGATAAAGAGTGGCAATTATTATTACCCAATGAAATTGGGTAGAAGGCAGGAATAATTAGCCTTAATATGGCTTACCTCTCCAGAGAATAAAGTACTACCTGATAAGAGAGAGACCCACCAACAATGGTCCAGTTTGGAAGGTAAAGTCAAAGTACCCACAGTTCCGTGTAGCAGTTCCTCCTCTTCCTTGTAACCTGTGTTGGTGTGCCCCAGGGCTCAGGGCTGGAACTCTGTTCTGTCTACACTCCCTCCCTCATTCCCTTGGTCATTTCATTCAAGCCTATGGCTTCAGACACCAACACCAACAATATGCTGATACCTCCCAGATCTGTAGCTCTAACCCTGACCTTTGACCCTGAATTCCAGACTGATGTATCCAACTGTCAATTCCACGTTTCACTTGAATGTGAGGCATCAAAAACTCAACCTACCCCAAACTGAGCTCTTGTTCTTCCTACCAAAACTGCTTCTCCCACATTCTTCCCTCTCTGCCTTCATCCCAGTCCATGTCTCCTGTTTCCACTGTGGCCACACAGGTACAAGTACCATCCTTCTGTGGCTGCATTATTGCAACACTCCTAACCAGCTGCACTGCTTCTGCCCTTCCTACCTTTGGCCTATTTCCACATAGCAGCCAGAGGGATCATTTAAACATGGATGCCAAGTTATATTATTCTATTTAGAGCCTTCCAATGGCTTTCCATCTCCCTCCTTACAGAAACCAAACTCATTTCACAAAGAGTGCATATCTTGTTTAATTTGTTGTCCATCTCCAATAATTACCCCACACCCATCTCCATTTGGGCAGCAAATTTTATCAGCTTTGTTTGTTCCTGGATCACCAGCACCTGATGCAGTGCCTGTCCCACACAGGCCCTTCATACAGTTCTTGAATGAAGGAATGACTTCTGGACAAGATGCCTGAAAAGTGGAAAGGTAATTTTTAAGACTACTTAACCCAACAACCTCCTTTCACTGCAGATAAAGATTGCTTTATTTTAGAACGCTTTATTGGCTTTTCTGGCAGATTTCTTTGACACCATGATGTTGGATTTGGGCTATACAATCAGGTTACCTTTTTTAAAGGTCCACTGATAGAGACACCAGGTGCCGGTAACCAGAAAGCATATCAACAGTGTAGACAATCCACTTGGAAGCTTAGAGCTTGCCGTTTGAACATTAGCTGTAAGGAGATTCTGGAAATGAGCTGCAAACTGAAAGCTTTCCTGCTAGATTGGGAGATTTGCAGAGAACTTTCCAGTTCTGAGACCTCGCACAAGTCACTCTTGGCTGGATTTATTGCCTGAGATCTAGAAAGGCCCTGGGGAAGCTGGGTGGAATTTCCCTCATAAGTAGGACTACTGAACCTTTAACAGATGGTATTTGCCTGAAATACCTGAAGAATGCCTAACTTGGAAATCCATTAGAAGAAAAGGGGACGAGCCTCTAATTCAAGGGCTTCTCTTGCACCTATCCTCGGGTCTTGGGCAAAAAGGGCTAAACCCCGGGACTGAGGGGGTCAGGAGTTAGGCGTTTGGGTGGGCCACCAGTCACTTTCCCGGAAAGCTTCGACCGGAGAAGTTTCCCTTCTACTGCCTTCGCAATGACGGAAAATACGGCGGCCTCGAACCAGGCGGACTAGGGCCTTACCCACGCCCCTGGGGCAAAGAAGAACAAACCTCGCGGACGCCAAATCAACAGGGGAATGCGCGCCTTGCTCTACTCCAGAAACAGCGCCCGAAGACCAGTCAGGGCCTAAACCACAACCCCCTGCAGACCCCGCAGACCTGGGGAAGAGCGCCCTCCCATTGGACGACGGCGAGCGGCGTGCCCTCACGCTTCGCTCCCGTAGGCAGCCCCACCCCCCTCCCCCCCTCCCCCCTCCCCCCCTCCCCCCCTCCCCCCCTCCCCCCCCCCACGCGCGGGGCACGGCGGGAGTGGAGTCGGCGCAACCTGCAGCTGTACTCCATCTCCCGGCGGGCCGAGCGCTGAAAGCGGCAGCGCGGCGCCTTTGTGGAGCAGCGGCCCGGCGCGGAGGAAGTTCCGGTCTCCGCGACGCAGGGTCGGTGGCGGCGGCTGAGGATTAGGAGGAGCGGGCCGCGGAGGCCGCGCTGCCTCGGTAAGGGCCTGGGGCGGTAGAGAGGGCGTGCCGGACCCTGCGGGGAAGGAGCCGACCTGCCAAGCCGCTATGGAAGTCGCGGGTCCTCGCGGCCTGGAAGCTGTGGCTTCGGTGTCGCGCGGCGGCCGCGGCCTCGCTTGGGAGGAAGAGAGCCAAGTGGCGGTGTGGTGAGGGAGGCGCCGCCCTCGGGAGGAACGCCCCGGAACGGTCGCGGGCCCGGGGCGGGGCCCGGCGGCGGCCGTAGAATTACCGGTCCAGCCTCGGGGCTGTTAGCTGCGGGGTCCCGGGCTAGCGCGTGGTTACGTTTGGTGCTTCTGGTCTGCGGAGCCTCAGGCGGGCCCTTTCTTCCGCCTGTTTTCCTGCTTTTGCGGGAACCTGATCCAGTTCTAAGGCATCGCTCGAGAAGGAGGCCTTCTTGTGCCTAGCACGTAGCCCCGTTTTAGACCTGGCCAGACACGGGTGGGTGGGCTCAGCCCGACCACAGGGCAAGAGATCTCCGAGCCCGGCACGCGCGGTGGTAGAACTTGGTGGCAGGGGGGAGTGGTCTGGTGGGTTCTGCGCCCGTTGGGAGAATGTGGGAGGAGGGATGTTTCTTAGTATTTACTCTTCAGAGTCCTTTTGGCGTTGTAATTCTGTTTTTCTTCTAACTTTATTATTGATGTGCTACTGGATTCAACTCTAGGGGTGCATTTTTTAATAAATAGAAAAGGCCTTGTTTTGTAAGGTACATAAACTTTAAGGGTAATTGTATTTTTTACATATTTCAGGTTTGCTTGTGAAGGTCACAGTTGCTGGATCTAAGTGAAGGAGTTCAGTAGACTCTGATGTGCCTGGTCACCTGGCTCATTTTCTGAACTCTGGATTGTGCCCTAGGTTTGTTAGTTTTCAACTTCCTGTTGAGTAATGCCACCAGTGTGAATAGTTTAATAATGTCAACATCAGCAAACTTGTGAGGATTGTAGAGAGAGCTCTGAAGAACTGATGATGGGTGACGGTAGGACTGGCAATGTCTAAAGTAACTAATGGCATGTTAGATGAAACAGACAAGTTGGACCTGAACCTTGTCTCATTTAATTAGCACCTAACTAGGTACTTAACCTATAGGATAGGTACTAGGTCTGGACATCTGTAACACCCTTCTTTATAGAATTCTGTTACCAGACTTGGGTTTATTTTTGTTGCCTTTAGGATCCTAGGTTCTTGAAGCCTTTCAGAGGAGACTTGTCAAGGCCTGGGTGGGGGAGGTGAGTGTGTGTTACTAAATGAACTCTTTTATTGTGGGTACTTGAGCAAGGTTATACTCTTTGCCAATGTTTAAATGTATAAACTGCTGTTACTCATCTGATTCGGGGTTGTATTAAGATTTGAAACTATCAGCGGGGAGCCTGGGTGGCTCAGTCGGTTACCTGGCAGACTTGAGCTCAGGTCATGATCTCCCAGTCATGGGTTTGGGCCCCGTCGGGCCCTGTGCTGACAGCTCAGAGCCTGGAGCCTGCTTAAGATTCTGTGTCTCCCTCTCTTTCTCTACTGAGCTTTCCCACTCACTCTCTCTCTCTCTTAAAAATAAACAAAAAACATTAATTAAAAAAAAAGATTGAAACTATCAGAAAGTTCTGGAAAAAAATTTTTTTTAAGTTTATTTATTTTGAGTGAGAGAAAGCGCCGGTCAGGGAGGGGCAGAGAGAGAGGGAGAGAGCATCCCGAGCCTTTAGCACAGAGCTACATGTGGGGCTTGAACTTCAGAATCATAAGATCATGACCTGAGCCGAAGTCAGATGCTTAAGCAACTGAGCCTCCCAGGTGCCCCAGAAAGTTCTGAAATTTTAAAGATCATAAATCATTCCTTGATGGATTTTTTTTTTTTAGCTGTATATACCAAGAGCTTAGAATTAATTTTTCTGTTACACTCCCACAATACCTTCTTCATCTCATTCACTTAGTTAATGGGCATCCGTTGAACGTATTTTATAACCCTCCTATCACACTATGGGACTCAGAATAGCAGAGCGAATGACTAGAGGAGCTCTGGAATCTAATAGGGTTTGAATCCCTGACTCCTTCAGTAACCCAGTAACATTGGATAAATTACCTTACTTCAAATTGTGAATTACCTGACTTCATATGTGAAATGAGGTTTTTGTGAGGTTTATGTAATGCTATTAGAACAGTGCCTCGTGTGCAGAAAGTGGTTACTAAATGTTAGTTTCTTTTTTTAAAACAGATTTGTTCAGATATAATTCATAATTCATACATCATGCAGTTAACCATTTAAAGTGTATAATTCAATGCTTTTTATATATTGCTAATTTTTTACAGAGTTGCGGAAAATATATTTTGTTATGTATGTTGGAACAAAATTTGCTATTTAAATCATTAAAAAAAGGGGCGCCTAGGTGTCTCAGTTGATTGAGCGACTGACTCTTGATTTTGGCTCAGGTCATGATCTCACAGTTTGTGGGTTCAAGCTTCGTGTTGGGCTCTGTGCTAACAGTGTGGAGCCTGCTTGGGATTCTGTCTCCCTCTCTCTCTCTGCCCCTCCCCTGCTCTCTCTCTCAAAAGTAAATAAACATTAAAAAACAATAATAATCAGGTATACACACAAAAACTTAGTTACAAAAATCTCAAAAATAAATAAACATTAAAACAATTTTTTGTTAAATTTTATTTATTTAAAGGATCTGTACACCCAACATGGGACTTGGACTAATGACCCCAAGATCTAGAGGCGCACACTCTTCCAATTGAGCGACCCAGGTTCCCTTAAACCATTTTTAACTGTAAAATTCAGTGCGTTAATTACATACACTGTAGTGCAGCCATCACCACTCTATTTCCAAAATTTGTTCATTACCCCAAACAGAAATTCTGTCCATTAAGTAACTCTCATTGTCCCCTCCCTCCAACCCTTGGTGACCTCTAATCTATATTCTGTCACTGTGATTTTGCCTGTTCTAGGTACCCCATATAAGTGAAATCATACAATATTTGTCCTTTCTTGTCTGACTTCTTTCACTTACCATAGTGTTTTCACAATCCATTCATGTCCTAGCATGTATCCAAACTTCATTCTTTTTTTTACAAATTAAAAACAGTTTTTTTAATTGAGATATAATCAACATCTTCATTCTTTTTTATGGATGAATAATATTCTGTTGGTGCGTATAGACCACATTTGTTTATCTCTTGATTTGTTGGTAGACAACTGTTGTTTCTACCTTTTGGCTATTGAGAATCATGCTGCTATGAACATTGATATATACATATTCTGAATATTACTCTTTTATCAGATATGTGATTTGCAAATATTTTCTCCCATTCTATGGGGGTGCCTTTTTACTTTATTGATAGTGTTCTTTGATGCAGAAGAGTTTTTCATTTTGATGAAGTCCAATTTGTCTATTTTTGTTGTTGACTATGCCTTTGATATCACAGCCAAGGGATCATTGCCAAATCCAATGCATGAAGCGTTTCCCCTGTGTTTTATTGTAAGAGTTTCATAGTTTTAGCACTTACATTTAGGTCTTTGATACATTTTGAGATAATTTTGGTATATGGTGTTAGGTAAAGGTCCCACTTCATTTTTTTGCACTTGGATATTCATTTTTCTATGACCATTTGTTGAAAAGACTGTCTTTTTCCCTTGAAAAATCTTGGTACCCTTGTTGAAAATACCCTGACCTATATGTGAGGATTTATTTTTTGGTTCTCTATTTCATTGATCTCTGTTTGTCCTTATAACAGTACCACACTGTTTTGATAACTGTAGCTTTGTAGTAAGTTTTGAAATTGGGAAGTGTAAGTTCTCCAAGTATATTCTTTTTAAAAATTGTTTGGGCTATTTAGAGTCCTTTGAAATTCCATATGAATTCCAGAATGGGTCTTTCTTTTTTCTTTCTTTTCTTTTTAAGTTTACTTATTTTTGAGAGAGAGAGCAGGGGAGAGGCAGAGAGAGAAGGGGACAGAGCATCTGAAGTGGGCTCTGCGCTGACAGCAGAGAGCCTGACATGGGGCTCAAACCCATGAACTGCAAGATCATGACCTGAGCTGAAGTCAGACACTTAGACTGAGCCACCAGATGCCCCAGGATGGTTTTTTCTAAGCATTGACTTTGGAATCAAGTGATCTTGAGTTTGTATATTTTCCTCATATCAGTTACATTGTTTGGGGGCAAGTCTCTCAACCTATTTGAGTCTCAGCTTCATGGTCTATAAAGTGGGAATAGTAACAGAGTTTACCCCATAGAGGATTTGTGATTAAAGGAGAGTATCCATGTAAAATGCTTAACTGTGACACAGCACTCAGCTATGCTTATCTTTCTCTCTCTCATTTCCGGGAGTAGGAATAGACATACTCAGGAAGGTCCTTTCCAGCTTGATGTTACTATGATTTAGTTTATTAAAAAAAACTGTTTTTTAAAGAGAGATAGCATGTGCATGGGGGGGGGGGGCGGGGAGGGAGACTATCTTAAGCAGGCTCCAAGTCCAGTGCAACACGGGGCTTCATCTCACGACCCTGAGATCATGACCTGAGCTGAAATCAAGAGTCAGGCACTTAACTGACTCAACCACCCAGGTGCCCCAATGTTATTATGATTTTAAATACCAGAGCATAGTAGCAGTAATAATATTTAAAACATTGTTTTAGAATTCTTCAAAACTCTTTTTTTGGGGATGTAGTTTACATATCATGAAATTCCTCCACAGTATGTGTTCAGTTTGATATAGTCATCACTGCTGTTCAGAATTAGAATATTTCTAACACCTCAAAATAATCTTTAGTTCCTGTTTGTTGTTTATCTCCACTTTTCATTTCACTCCAACTGCGAGTTCTAGCATCCACTGATGTGCTTTCTGTCTCTGTAGTTTTATGTTTTCTAGAAATTGCATGTAATTGGAGTTACACAGTTCTCAGTCTTTTATGCCTGGTTTCTTTCACTTGCATTGTTTTTTGTGGTTCATCCATTTTGTTGCATTCCTTTTTATGGTTGTATCTCGTTGTGTTTATCCATTCACCTGTTGAGGGACATTTGAACTGTTCCAGTTTGAGGCTATTGTGAACAATGGGGCTATGAATATGATTGCTTCTTATGCAATGATCTCATTTACTCCTGATAGCAATCATATGAGGTAGGTACCATTATTCTTATTGTATAGGAGAGCTTTGAAGCATATAGAAATTAAATAACTTATCACGGGTGCGATAGTTAGAAAACTGGAGTGTTTTTTTTAATTTTTTTTTAACGTTTATTTATTTTTGAGAGAGAGAGACAGAGTATGAGCAGAGGAGGGGCAGAGAGAGAGGGAGACACAGAATCTGAAGCAGGCTCCAGGCTCTGAGCTGTCAGGACAGAGCCTGACATGGGACTTGAACTCGTGAACCATGAGACCATGACCTGAGCTGAAGTTGGACGCTTGCTTAACTGACTGAGCACCAGAAAACTGGAGTTTTGATCGAAACCCAGGCATTCTGACTCTAAAATACATACACTAGGCCAGTGGTCTTGAAACCCTTTTATTCTTGGACCACTTAAAATTTTAAAAATTTGGGGTGCCTGGCTGGCTCAGTCGGTTGCGTGTCCGACTTCGGCTCAGATCATGATTTCACGGTCTGTGAGTTCGAGCCTTGCGTCGGGCTCTGTACTGACAGCCCGGAGCCTGGAGCCTGCTTCGGATTCTGTGTCTCCCTCTCTCTCTGCCCCTAACCCACTCGCATTCTGCCTCTGTCTCTCTCAAAAATAAACAAACATTAAAAAATTTTTTTTTTTTAATTTACCCCCCTAAAATGCTGAAAAACCTATTACCACCTTGAACGTGTTTAAGTTGGATTTGGAAATAATCTCCTCGATAATGGCACCAAAGGCATAGTCAACAAAATGAAAAGTAGACAAATTGAACTTTATCAAAATAAAAAACCTTTCATCAGAGAACACTGGCAACAGAGTCAAAAGGCAACCCACAGAATGGGAGAAAATATTTGTAAATCACATATCTGATAAGGAATTAACATCTGGAATATACAGAAAACTTCTAAACTCAACAACAGAAATACGGCCTGATTTAAAAATGAGCAAAAGACTTGAATAGACATTTCTCCAAAGAAGGATATATAGATGGCCAATAAGCCCATAGAAAGACTCTCTACATTATGAATGATTAGGGGAAATGCAAATCAAAATGACAGATGCCACTTCACACCCATTAGGATGGTGATTATCAAAATAACCATTTTGATTGTTAGAATCCCAAGTAGGCTCTACATTGTCAAAACAAAAACACCTCCAAAACAGAAAATAACAAGTGTTGGTGATGATGTGGAGAAATTGAAGCTTGTATTATTCTGATAGGGCTGCTATACCACGATACCACAGATGAGGTGAATTAAACAACAGAAGTGTATTTTCTCCCATTCTAAGATCAAGGTGCCAGCAGGGTTGGGTTTTGGTGAGGCTTGCAGAAGGCTGCCTTCTTGCTGTGTTGTCACACAAACATTCCTCTGTGCGTACATTCGTAGTATCTCTTCCTCTGACATCAGACCTATTGGATTAGGGTCCCACTCTTAAGACCTCATTTAATCTTATGTCCATAAAGGCCTTCTCTTCACATACTGGGCCACCTGAAGCTGAGAGTTAAGCATATGAATGGGGGGGCGAGACACAGTTCAGTCCATGACTGAAGGTACTCTGTTGGTGGGAATGTAGAATGATGTAACTGGTGTGGAAAACAGTATGGTGATTCCTCATAAATTAAAAACATTACCATATGATCCAGCAATTCCACTTCTGGGTATATGTCGAAAATAATTGAAAGCAGGGTCTCAAAGAGATATTTGTACACCCTGGTTCATTATTCACAGTAGCCAAAAGATGGAAGTAACCCAAGTGTCCATCAGTGGACGAATGGATAAACAAAATGTGGTATATACATACATTGCAATATTACTCGGCCTTAATAAGTAATGAAATTCTAATAGATGTTGCAGTGTGGCTGAACTTGAAGATATGCTAAGTGAAGAAAGCCAGTCTCACGAAAGGACAAATATTGTATGGTTCCACTAATATTATGAGTTACTTAGAGTAGTCAGAATCAGAGACAAAAAATAGAATGGTGGTTTCCAGGGGCTGGTTTGAGAGGGGAATGAGGAGTTACTGTTTAATGAATACAGATTTTCAGTTTTGAAGATGAAAAAAGTTCTGTGGATGGATGGGGATGATGGTTACACAACAGTGTGAAGATACATAATGCCACTGAATTGTACACGTAAATATGGTTAAAATGGTAAATTTTATATGTATAACAATTTGTAAAAATGGTTTTTTAAAGTTTATTTTGACAGAGAAAGCGTGAGTAGGGGAGGAGCTGGGGTGGGAGGAGAGAACCCCAAGCAGGCTCTACATTGTCAGCGCAGAGCCCCATGTGGGGCTTGAACTCAGTAACCGTGAGATCATGACCTGAGCTGAAGTTGGATGCTTAACCAACTGAAGCCACCCAGGCACCCCTGTAAAAATAACTTTTATAAAAGAAGGATCTTACTGATTCTCCTTTTCCACCTCCCCTTTCTACTAATCCTTCTCTCCAGTTTACCAAAAAGGCATCTCTCTATTTGAAATCTAACTATATAAAGTACACTACCCCAGGGATGGAAACCCTCAGAACATCAATCTGTATGTGTTTATTTCATCTTTTGAAGGATGTTTGGGTTGACTTCATTTTTAAGCTATTATGAATAAAGCTTTTGTGAACATTTTTGTACAAGTTTTTTGTTTTCACTTATGTAAATACTGTACTTAGAAGTGAAATTGCTGTGTCATAGGGTAGTGTTTGTCAGACCAATTTCTAAAGTGGTTGTACCATCTTACATTCTTTCCAGTAATGTATAAGAGTTCTGATTGCTGAGAATCCTTGTTTATTTCCTTTTGTAAGTCTTTTTAATTTTAGCAGTTCTGGTGGGTGTGTACTAGTATCTCGTGGTTTTATTCTGTTTTCCTTATGACTAATAATAGTAAGCATTTGTCAGATATGTGTTATAAATATTTACTCCTTTTCCCTAGTTTGCCTATTTATTTTTAAGCAGTGTCTTTTGAGGAAAGGTTTTAATTTTAATCTTTTTCTTTTATAAATGCTTCTGGATCCTTTCTGTTGATACCAAGCTCAAAAAGATTTTATCTTGGGGCACCTGCGTGGCTCATTTGGTTAAGCATCCAACTCTTGATTTCAGCTCAAGTCATGATCTCAGGGTCATGAGATTGAGCCCTGCTTTGGGCTTTGTGCTGAGCATGGAGCCTGCTTGAGATTCTGTCTCTCTGCCTTCTCGCATCAGGGTGTGTTCGTTTACTCTCTCTCTCTCTCTCAAAAAATTTTTTTTTCTCGTGTGTTTTCTTTAGTAGCTTCATAGTGGAGTTTCTACATTTATGTCTGATCCATTTTTAATTAGCTTGTAAGTGTAGTGTAATGGTAGGCAAAGCAAGTGCCATCAAAGGGGAATCAGGATATGGTTCTGGAGAAGGAGACTGAGAAACAGATGTCACATCTAGGGATGGCAGCAGGCATGTAAATTCCCCATTCCAAATCTGAGGACTCTTTAGAGGCCTCATAATTGGAATTAATACATTTAAATTTTTTTTTAAAGCTTAGTCCTATTTAAAAAAATAATTTTTAAAAAATGTTTATTTATTTTGAGAGAAGATGAGCTGAGGGGGAGGAGTGACAGAGAGAGGGAGACACAGAATCAGAAGCGGCTCCAGGCTCCTAGCTGTCAGCCCAGAGTCCGATGTGGGGCTTGAACTCACAAAACCGTGAGATCATGACCTGAGCTGAAGTCGGATGCTCAACCAACTGAGCCACTCAGGTGCCCCAATACATTTAAATCTTTTAAATGGGAAATTTGTGAGGGACATGGGTGCTGCCACCAGTCACTAATTCCATAGTGCATATTAAAGTGCTACTGTTTAACAACTCTGGTTGGGTCTACTTGGGTAGGTGCTTAGACCAACCGTTGACTGTTGATGCCCCCCTTAATGTTCTTAACTGAGACTCAAAACATTACTTTGGAAAAATTAGAGTGTTTGATGCAGGATCAAGCTGCTGCATTCGGCAGATACACTAATAGAATAGGACTTTCTGGTTCTGCTTTGTTGGCTTTTGGAACTGAAGTCATGATTAAAAAGGATGGTCCTGGGTATCGGAATAAGTTGCTAGAGGTGAAATTCGTGGACCTTTGCAAGATGGACCAGAGTGGAAGCATTTGCCAAGAATATTTTTATTAAAGGCGGAGGAAGCTTGAAAATAATCAGCTACCATCATAGCTCCAACCATAAAGAATGCTGACCTACCTTGGGGAGGCTTTTCTGCCAAACAGCTTCCAGGAAACCAGTCTTTAGGTTCTAGGGGAGTGTGATTGCAAAGTTGAATTTAAAGGATTTGAGGGAAGAGTATCACTAGGAGTATAGCCTAAAGCTTAGTATAATGCTCACCATCTCCAGAACAGGCGACCCTGTTCAACCGCTATTCATATGGAACCATTTTTCACTTCAGTCTTCCAAAAACCTCTCATTTTGACTATTTACTACTTATCCAGATCTGTAACTGCATTGGTTTCATATGCTAGTCTTCAGAATTCACCAAAGAGACCTATTACTGACTGGTGAGTAGCATGTGTTGGAGTGGGATCTAGGCAGTTGAGGTGGTAGGCCCTTCTCAATCCCACTTGACGGTTCATGGCCAGCCACAGTTTGTATGGAATTGATGTTGTAATATCATTTATTTTCAGGGTTAAATGACATGGTAGGTAACTTGTTATCACTCCTTAGTAGATTTTGACTTTCTTGGCTCCTGTCTTTATGCATATATCAATCAGTGTTTTTGCTGGGATCTGATAAGCTTCAGCGTTTAAAGCTTTGACTTGGCATTGGGTTCACTCTCCACTGCCAGTTCTGCTTACCGGAAGTGGCCCTGGCTCATGCCTGCAGCTCAACAGTTTTTGCCTATTTAAAGTTTGAGAAACAGTTTGAGATCTTTATAGCCCAAGACCCATAACCACTTGCTATGCTGGAATTAACTGCCTGTCTGTAAGAACTCCATCCATCCTGAGTAAAACTTTGGAGGGAACTACTACTAGATGGTTTCACAAATCTTTCGCCCTATTCCCACCAGCAGTGTATGGGCATTCTAATTTTTCCACATCCTCATCAACTTCTCTTTTTTTCATAGCCACTCTAGTGGATGTGAAGTGATATCTCATTGTGGTTTCGATGTGCATTTCCTTTATGGGTAATGTTGAACATTTTTCCTATGCTTGTTGGCCATTTGTCATCTTTAGGGGAATGTCTACTCATGCCCTTCTCCCATTTTGTTTATTGGGTTGTCTTTTCTTATTGAGTTATGGAAGTATTTATATAGGGACGCCTGGATGGCTCAGTGGGTTAAGCACCCGACTCTTGATTTCTGCTCAGGTCATGATCTCACAGTTGAGATCGAGCCCTGTGTGAGGCTCTGTGCTGACAGTGTGGAGCCTACTTGGGATTCTTATCTTTGTCCCTCTCTCTGCCTCTTCTCCACTGATGTGCGTTTTCTCTCTCTCTCTCTCTCTGTCTCTCTAAATAAACACTTATTTTAAAAGTTATTTATATATTGTAGATATAAATCCCTTATTGAGTATATGATTTGCACACATTTTTTTCCATTCTGTGAGCTGCCTTTTTACTTTCTTGGTATCTTTTAAAGCACTAAAGTTTTAAATTTTGATGATTGCCAATTTACTTTTCCTTTTGTTATTTTTCATATCTGTCTTATCTATGAAACCATTGCCTACTCTGAGGTCATAAAGATTTATGCCAGTTTTTTTTTATTTTTAAATTTTTTTTTACTTTTTTTTAACTGTTCATTTGTTTTTTAGAGAGAGGGAGGGAGGGAGAGTATGAGCAGGGGAGGGGCAGAGAGAGAGGGAGACACAGTCCGAAGCAGGCTCCAGGCTCTGAGCTGTCAGCACAGAGCCCTATGCGAAGCTTGAACCCATGAACAGTGAGATCATGACCTGAACTGAAGTCAGACGCTCAGCCAACTGGGCCACCCAGGTGCCCCCCTTTTATGTTAATTTTTTAAATATGTTTATTTATTTTAAGGTGGGGGAGCACAGGGAAGGGAGGGGCAGAGAGAGAAAGAATCCCAAGCAGTCTCTGTGCTGTCTGCACAGAGCCCAAGGTGGGGCTCAATCCCATGAACCATGAAATCATGACCTGAATTGAAATCAAGAGTTGGACACTTAAAGGACTAAACCACCCAGGTGCCCCATTGAGTTAATTTTTATAAATGGCATGATACAGGGGTCCAACTTCATTCTTGTGTTTGGTGACATGTTGTCTTAGTACCATTTGTTAAAAAGACTGTCCTTTGTTGAATGGTCTTTGGCACTCTTGTCTAAAATACTTGATCCTAAATGTGAGGATTTATTTCTGAACTCTGAATTCTGTCCCACTGATCTTACGGCCATCCTTATGCCAGTGCCACACTGTCTTGATTAGTGTAACTTTGTATTAAGTTTTATAATCTGCAAGTTTGAGTCCTCGAACTTTGTTATATATACAGGCATATCTTGTTTTGTTGCATTTTACAGATACTGCATCTTATACAGATTGAAGGTTTGTGGCAACCCTGAGTGGAGTAGGTCTATCAGCACCATTTTTCCACCAGTATTTGCTCATTTTGTCTCTGTATCATATTCTGGTGATACTCACAGTATTTCATACTTTTCACTATTATTTGTCATGGTGATCAGTGATTACAGTTTGCTAAAAGCTCAGATGATGGTTAGCATTTTTTAGCAATAAAGTATTTTTAACTAAGGTATGTACATTGTTTTTTTAGACATAATGCTATTGCACACTTAATACATGGCAGTACAGTGTAAACATAACTTTTATATGCCCTGGGAAACCACAAAATTCATTTCAATCACTTTACTGCAATATTCACTTTATTGCAGTAACCTGGAACCAGATCTGCACTATCTCCAAAGTTTGCCTGTATTCTTTTCTGTTTTGCACAAATGATATGATGTTACAAATAGTTATTTTGCACATATTTTAAAACTTAATGTATAATAACATCCTAGATCAACTAGCATAGCTAGTGCTTGTGCTGTCTCTCTTTCAACTAGCATAGCACCCCTGCTTGTGCTCTCTCTCTTTCAAAAATGAATAAACATTTAAAAAAATTTTTTTTTAAGTTTGTGAATTGTAGTTTTCCTTATGTTACTGACTTTTAACTTCATCCCCATTGGTCAGAGAAGATACTTAAATGGTATCTTTTTTTTTTAAGTTTATTTATTTATGTCGTGAGGGACGGAGACAGCGTGAGTGGGGAAGGGGTGGGGTGGAGAGAGAATCCCAAGCAGGCTCTGCACTCAGTGCAGAGCTGGATGCGGGACTTGAACTCATGAAACCGCAAGATCATGCATGACCTGAGACAAAACCAAGAGTCTGATGTTTAACCGACAGCCACCCAGGTGCCCCGGTATCTTTTTATATGTATTGAGACCTATTTGTGGTTTAACAAATGGTCCATCCTGGAGACTAGTCCGGGTGCACTTGAGAAAATGTGATTCTGCTACTTTTGCATAGAGTGTTCTGTTTGTGTCTATTAGATCTCTAATTGTGTTAAGCTATTTCCTTTTATTCTGTCTGGTTGACCGATTATTGAAAGTAGGGTTTGAAATTTCCAGTTATTAGAGAACTGTTGATTTTTCTCTTCACATTTTCAGTTTTTGCTTCATATATTTTGAGAATCTGTTATTAGGTGCTTAATATTTATGATTTATCTTCTTGCTGTATATTTTGAACCTTTTAGTTAATATCTGATGTCATCCTTTGTCTTTCATAAACTTTGGACTCAAAGTCTGTTTTGTCTGAGGGGTGCCTGGGTGATTCAGTTGGTTAAGCATCCGACTCTGAATTTCGGCTCAGGTCATGATCTCACGGTTCATGAGTTCGAGTCCCACATTGGGTCTGCACTGACTGCAGAACCTGCTTGAGATTCTCACTCTCTCCCTCTTTCTCTGCCCCTTCCCCACACGCGTGTGAGTGCAGTCATTCTCTCTCAAAAATAAACATTAAAAAAAAAAGTCTATTTTGTCAGATATTAATCTAGCACCTTAGCTTTCATTTGGTTACTATTTGCATGGAATATCTTTTCTGTCTTTTCACTTTCAACCTATTTGTGTCTTTGGATCTAAAGTGAGTCTCTTTAAACATATACAGCTTATACAGTTATACAACATATACACAGCATATAGAGTTGATACATGAATGGCATGGTGGGTTGGGGCACCAACTCCATGCACTGATGAAAATCCATGTATAATTTTTAAATCCCCAAAACTTAACTACTAATAGCCTATTGTTGACTGGAAGCCTTACTGACAACTGAAAAAGTCAGCACATATTTGTATGTTATATGTATTATAGCTGTGTATTCTTTTTTTTTTTAATGTTCATTTTTGAAAGAGAGTGCGAGCAGGTGAGGGGCAGAGAGAAGAGGGAGACAGCAAATCTAAAGCAGGCCCCGTGTGGTCAGTGCAGAGCCTGATGTGGGACGATCATGACCTGAGCTGAAACAGGCTGCTTAACCAACTGAACTACCCAGGCACTCCAGTATATACTGTATTCTTAAGGATGAGGTAAGCTAGAGAGAAAATATTATTAAAATCTCAAGGAAGAGAAAATACACATAGTACTGTTTTTTTAATCAATACCATCTATTTAATTGTTTACAAAAATGAATTGTTAGTACCTATATCAATATTATCTTTTTATCAATAGTAACCTTATCAGTATTATCATAACTTATATGATAAAAACAGTATAGATGTTTATACATATTACTAACAGTAGATATCAAAAACAAAAAGATAATGGGGCGCCTGGTTGGTTCAGTCGGTTAAGTGTCCAACTTCGGCTCAGATCATGATCTCACTGTTTGTGAGTTCAAGCCCCCTGTTGGGCTCTGTGCTGACAGCTCAGAGCCTGGAGCCTGTTTTGGATTCTGTGTCTCTCTTTCTCTCTGCCCCTTGTCTATATGCGCTCTGTCTCTCTCAAAAAATAAACATTTAAAAAAAGAATATATAAAAAATTCATATTTATTTACAGGTACTGATGATTCATGCAGTGGCACCAAGGAAGCAGCAATATGATTGCTTTATGGTAGTCTAGCCTGTACACTAATGAACGAATCATTATAAAATTTTTGTGGCATACAGTATTACAGTCATATTCATAATATAGTATTGGAAACACTGTTAGATTTTTAAAATATTTACCTGTGATGATAGGCTGATAATGCAGTTTCTCCAGTTATGGGAGAGAGAGGCATACTGTATGGTAATGTAATTCTTTGAAAAAAATGTTATAAGATAGCAAGAAAACTAACATATTATTAATTTTCTGTTAAATGTCACTCACATTATGCCTATGTGAGGATAGACTGTCCACTTCATACAAGTCTTGCACATGATGTTCTACACCATGAATACTTGGGTGACGACACAGAACATCTCATATGGCTCTTGCCATACAGTTATTATATTTTCATACAAAGACACACATACAACAGGCTTGCTTATTTATTTATTTATTTATTTATTTATTTATTTATTTAAAGTTTGTTTTATTTAGAGAAAGTGTAAGTTGGGGAAGGGCAGAGAGGGAAAGAGAGAGAATCCCAAACAAGCTCCACACTGTCAGTGCAGAGCCTGATGCAGGGCTCAAACTCAGGAACTACAAGATCATGACCTGACCTGAAGTCAGACCATTAACTGACTGAGCCTTCCAGGCGCCTCCTTTCATGGCTTTTTCTATAACAATGGCATCTTCAGTGGTGTAATCCTTCCAGACTTTCATGATATTCTGTCAGGGTTCTCTTTCATAGCATTGACAGTCCTTTCCATAGAGTACCATGTTTAATAAACATTAAAGGTCCTTATGATTCCCTGATCTAAAAGCTGAATTAGAAATGTGTTTGGGGGCAGGTAGACTACTTTGGCACCTTTGGCTTTGAACTCATGGGGTTCTGGGTGGTCAAGGGCATTGTCCAATATGAAAAGGACTTTAAAAGTCAGTTCTTACCAGCAAGGTACTTCCAGACTTCAGGAACTCAGCATCAGTGGAACCAATCCAGAAAAAGTGTTCTTGTTCAGGCTTTCTTGTTGTATAACCAGAAGACTGGCTCAGGGGTTAGCAGCTTTACAGCTCATGAGCTTGACTCAAAACAGTAGAGTTAGCCTATATTTCCCTGCCTTATATCTTGGTGCTCTCTTCTCTTCCTTAATGATAGATGTCCCTTGTGGCATTTTTTTTTTTTTTTCTGGAGTAGGACCCATTCATCTGGGTTATTATAAACCAGACATTCTTTTTCCCTCAGTGATTTTATTAGTGATTCTGAGAACTCACCTGCTGCTTCCTGGTTGGCAGAAGCTGCTTCTTCCATTGTCTTGACTTTTTTTTTTTATTAAAAAAAATGTTTAAAAAAATTTTTGTACTGTATATTTTTTTGAAGTTTTATTTTATTTTAATTTACATCCAAGTTAGCATATAGTGCAACAGTGATTTCAGGAGTAGATTCCTTAATGCCCCTTAACCATTTAGCCCATCCCCCTTCCCACAACCCTTCCAGTAATCCTCTGTTTGTTCTCCATATTTAGAGGTCTCATGTTTTGTCCCCCTCCTTGTTTTTATATAATTTTTTCTTCCCTTTCCTTGTGTTCATCTGTTCTGTCTTAAAGTCCTCATATGAGTGAAGTTGTATATTTGTCTTCCTCTGACTAATTTTGCTTAGCATAATTAATAGCCTCCAGTTCCATCCACATAGTTGCAAATGGCAAGATTTCATTCTTTTTGATTGCCAGGTAATACTCCATTGTATATGTATACCACATCTTCTTTATCCATTCATCCATCGATTGACATTTGGGCTCTTTCCATACTTTGGCTGTTGTCGATAGTGCTGCTATAAACATTGGGGTGCATGTGCCCCTTTGGAACAGCATACCTGTATCCCTTGGATAAATACCTAATAGTGCAATTGCTGGGTCAAAAATTTTTTTAATGTTTGTTTATTTTTGAGAGATTGTTTTTAAATGTGGAAAGTAAAAAGTGGAGTTACAAACCAGTTATAATAATACTAGCTTTTGTAATTGCCCCTGTATTTATCTTTACCAGAGATCTTCATTTCTTTATATAGCTTTGATTACTATTTAGCTTCTTTTTCAATTTCAACTGGAAGAACTCCTTTTAACACGTCTTGCAGGGCTCATCTAATGGTAATGAACTCCCTCAGCTTTTGTTTATCTGGGAATGTGTCATTTCTTGGAGGACAGTTTTCTCAAATATAGAATTCTTGATTGACAGAGTGACTGAGTGTCTTGGTTGAGTGTCCAACTCTTGATTTCAGCTCAGGTCATGATCCCAGGGTCGTGGGTGGAGCCTGCTTAAGATTCTCTCGCTTCCTCTCTCTCGCTCGCTATCCCTCTCCCCCACTTGTGCGCATGCACTCTCTCTAAAAATGAAAAAAAAAATTCTTGACAGTTTGTTTCCTTAGTATTTTACTTAAATATTTTTTTCAAGTTTTATTTAAATTCTAGTTAACGTATAGTGTAATACTGGTTTCAGAAGTAGAATTTACTGATTCTTCACTTTTACCCTTAGTATTTTAATAAATTGTCTACTGCTCTGTGGTCTCTAAGGTTTCTAATGAGGAATTAGCTGATAATCTTTTTTTTTCTTTTTTTTTGGCTGATAATCTTATTGAGGGTCTTGTCACTTCTGCTGCGTTGAAAATTCTTTGTCTTTTTAAAATTATTTTTAAATTTATTTTTTTTTTTTCTTTATTTTTTGAGAGAGAGAGACAGAGAGCAAGCTGGGGAGGGGCAGAGAGAGAGAGAGATAGACAGACAGACAGACAGACAGAATCTGAAGCAGGCTCCCGGTTCTAAGCTGTTAGCACAGAGCCTGATGCAGGGCTCGAACTCACAAACAGATCATGACCTGAGTCGAGGTTGGAAGCTTAACTGACTGAGCCACCCAGGTGCCCCCCAAATTCTTTGTCTTTTGACAGTTTGATCATATTGTGTCTTAATGTGAGTTTATCTTACTTGTACTTCATTTAGCTTCCTGGATTTATATATTCATATCTTTCATAACATTTGGTGGATTTTTTGTTTTTTGTTTTTTTGTTTTTTGACCATTCTTCAAATAATCTTTCTGCCCTTTCTCTCTCTCTTCTCCTGAGACTCCCATGATCATTGTCCATTTGATGGTATTTCCAGGCCCCCTGGGTTTTGTTCACCTTTGTTCATTATTTTTTCTTTCTGTTCTTCAGACTTTATAATTTCAACCGGCTGGTCTTCAAATTCGCTAATTTTTCTGCCTGCTCAAATCTCTTGAACCCTTCTAGTGAACCTTTCATTGCATTTGTTGTAATTACAGCTCCAGCGTTTTTAATTTATTTTTTTATTCCACTGTATAAATTTCTGTCTCTTCATAAATATTCTCATTTTGTTTATACATGGTTTTCCTGGTTTCCTTTAGTTCTTTAAGCATAATTAACATAGTTGTCATAAAGTCTTTGTCTAGTAAATCTGATGTCTAGGTTTATTAAGAGATAGTTTCTGTTGATTTATTTCGTTTCTTTGAATGGGCCATATTTTCTTATTTCTTTGTCTTGTGATTTTTTTCCTTGTTATTGAAAATTGGGCATCATAATTTGATAACTCTGAAAATCACATTCTCCCCTTTTGTTGGGGTTTACGGATTTTTTTTTTTTTTTTTTTTGATTGTTGAAGGCTGTGGTAGTCTGTTTTGAGGCTTTTTCTAAACTATTTTGCCAAGACTATTCCTTGTCCTCAGTATGTGATCACTGATGTCTGTGTTCCTTTAGCTCATGTTCATCTAATATTTAGACCAAGATTTCTGTGTATGCCAGAAGCTCAAACAAATGAAAAACAAAAAACACACTAACAAAAACAAAAAAAGAGAAAAGCAGAAAAATGTATAACCACCTGTGTTTTTGCAGAGTGGCTCTGTGCTGGGGCACTCCTTCAACATTTAGTAGCCTTCCTCTGGGCATTGGGATCAATCTGAGGTGAAAGGTTAAAGGTCTTTTCAGGTCTTGTCTCATCATGTGTGTTGCCTGGGTGTGTGTGTAGTTTTCTAAATTTTCCCATATACCTGTTGCTTTGAAATGTTGTAATTTCTCAAAGTGTTTTCACCCCAACTTCCTCATTATCTTTGAGTAGGCTTTGCAGCTTTTATTAGCAGTGCTTGCTAATATCAGGTATCTCCCAAATAGATTAGAACAGATATACTCAGTAATTTGCAAATCAGGTTTCCCTCTGATTTGAGGGAGGGAACTGGGCTGCCACTTTTTCTTCTTCTTCTTCTTTGTTAATGTTTATTTATTTATTTTGAGAGAGAGGGAGGGAGGGAGGGAGGGAGGGGGGGGGGGAGAGGGTCCGAGTGAGGGAGCGTGCACGGGGGAGGGGCAGAGAGAGAGGAAGAGAGAATCCCAAGCAGGCTCTGAGTTTTCAGCCCAGAGCCCGACATGGAGCTCAAAAATGCTGAGATCATGACCTGAGGTGAAATCAAGAGTCGGATGCTCAACCGACTGAGTCTCCCAGGTGTCCCTGGGCTGCCACTTTTTCAAGACCAGAACCACTGCCATGCAAGGGTGAGTGGGATAGGGATGAGTAAAAACACCACAAAAGTTGCCTATTATTTTGAAGAGATTTTTCTTGATTGAACAGTCTCTTGGTTGTTGTACACCTTTGGCTGTTTTCCAAGCTCCATCACAGCTGGTTCAGCCATTTGCTGCTGTTTTTTGATGTTTCTGTGGAAGAATGAGGGTTTGGAACTTCCTCATCTGCCATTTTGTTGAAATGTGGATTGTTTTTTCACTCTTGGTAGTGTACTTTGTGTAAAAGTTTGGATTTTGATGAAGTCCACTTTATTTTTAATTTTTTCCTTGTGCTTTTGGTGTCATTTTAAAAAGCCATTGCTAAATCCAATGTAATGAAAGTTTGCATCGTATGTATGTATGTATGTATGTATGTATGTATTTATTTATTTGACGTTTATTTGAGAGAGAGAGAGCATACACACATGTGTGCGGGGCAGAGAGAGGGAGAGAGAATTCCTAGCAGGCTCTGTGCTGTTGGCACAGAGTCCAATGTGGGGCTTGAACTCAGGAACTGCGAGGTCAGTGACCTGAGCAGAGATCAAGAGTTGGAGCCTTAACTGAATCAGCCACCCAGGTGTCCCTTAATCTTTTTTAGTAGCTGCAGCAAAAATCCTGGAGATGGCTTCTAAGCTTGCCTTGGGTTACATGCCCATTTTAATTTTAATTTTTTTTATTTTTTAACAGGAGAAAATTAAATTTAGTGTCATACATATGAGGAATCCATACAGACATGAAATTCTCAAAGCAGTATGGCAACAAGAGGTTTGTAAGACATACTGAATAAGGAGAAGGGTAGTGGTCTTAAGGTACAAAGGGGAGGAAGACCATTAGCAGAAAGGTGAGAAGAGAAACAAAGTTTGCCTTATTATGCAGATAAGTTTTTTGGTAAAGAGGAATCTCTCTTAATTGCTCTCTTCCTGTACAATCAGGCAGTTAAGAAGGAGATAAAAAGTTTTTCCTGCTAGGTTTTGATTTCTTTTAATTCAAAATAATGTTTATACCATAGTGGTACATCTTAGTACATGCCCCCGCCCCCTTTTTTTTTTTTGAGAGAGAGCAAGCTTGCAAGCTAGCTTGAAACCGGGAGCAGGAGCAGGGGAGGAGCATAGGGAGAGGGAGCAGGCTCCATGCCTAGTGTGGAACCCTGACTTGGGGCTGATCTCACAACTGTGAGATCATGACCTGAGCCAAAATCAAGAATCTGATGCTTAACTGACTGATCCACCCGGACCCCCAGTACATGGCCATTTTTTGAGCAATCGCTGTGATGAGGGCGGTAGACTGTTCTAATTGGCCAGGCTGGATTATGTGGGCTCAACCACAGACTGAGAATGGTGTCAATGTTGAGATGCTGTTTCCAAAAAGGAAGGTGAATGGATGCTGGAAAAATTAGTAAGTATTTAGTAAGTGTAAAGCATTCTTAGTACATTGAGAAATTTGTGATGCCCCAGGGTACACATGTTTAAAAGTGAATTTCTCGGGGCATTTAGTGGTTTAGTCTGGTTGAGTGTCTGCCTCTTGATTTTGGCTCAGGTCATGATTCCAGGGTCATGAGATTGAGCCCTGCATTGGGCTGCTGAGTGTGGAGCTGCTTGAGTCTCATCTCTCTCTTCCTCTCTCTGCTTCCTTCTTCTCTCTCTCTCTCTCTCTCTTTGCTTCTTTCTCTTCCCTACTCTTGTGCGTTCTCTCTCTTGCTCTAAAAAAATATTTTTAATGTATTTCTCTTGTTATAAAGTAATGAGTAAATGTTTACAAGTGACTTCTAAAAATATCCCTGCTGTTGTTCCTGATAAGCCAGGGTGGCAGAAATTAGTTTAGCCTTTACTTCATGTTCTAATGTGTTTGTTTTTTGTGGTTTGTTATATACAGGTACTACTATAACCACACAGTTTGGTAGCAAAAGGATCTATTTACTGGGCCCTCTTGACATAGAGATGTGGGGGGATTCTCGATCTGCTAACAGAACAGGACCTTTTCGGTAAGTCTTGAAATTTGAACATTGAAATTTTGTAGTGATGACATTTTTTGGTCTGCCATAAAGGGGAATATTTTCTTTGTACAAAAACAGCTCTTGTTTGTTTGTATATTTATTTAGAGAGAGCACGTGCGCGCGCGCACGCGCACACACACACACACACACACACACACACACGAGCGAGCAGAAGAGAGAGATCTCAGTCAGGCTTCATTCATGCCCAGTGCAGAGCCTGACTCGGGGCTTCGTCTCACAACCATGAGATCATGACCTGAGCTGAAACCAAGAGTCAGACATTTAACTGACTCAGCCACCCAGGAACCCCTAGAAATTTTTTAAATAGTTTCTGTTATTTTTAAAAAACCAGAGCAGCTCAGGTCATGATCTCAGGGCTGTGAGTTCATGCCCCCTTGCTGACAGAACAGAGCCTACCTAGGATTCTCTCTCTGTCCCTCCTCCACTCATGCTGTCTCTCTCTGTCTCTCTCTTTCTCTCTGAATAAATAAATAAATAAATAAACAAACAAACAAACTTAAAAAAAATTTCTGGTCCTTTCCGAAGTGACTGAGGTTGAATACCAAGCTTACCAAGTGTTTTGTGTTTTAGTGCCTTTTTTTTTTTTTTTTTTTAATGTTTATTTATTTTTGAGAGAAAGAGTGAGTATAGGCAGGGGAGAGGCAGAGACAGAGGGAGACACAGAATCCAAAGCAGGCTCCAGGTTCTGAGCTGTCAGCACAGAGCCCAACTTGGGGCTTGAACCCATGAATTGTGAGATTGTGACTTGAGTTGAAGTCAGACGCTTAATTGGATGAGCCACCCACGTGCCCCTTAGCACTTTTTTTAAATATTAAAAAATTATCCCCTGATCATTATTTTTCTGTTTCTTTTAATAAAGTAATACATAATGTGGCTAAAAAGGAAAGCTAGCAAAAACGTATGTAAACGTTTATATATGTACATAAACATTTTATTAATTTCACTAATTTATGTCTAGAATCCAGAGCTATGTTTTGCCCACAGCACATTGTGTTTCAGTTACCAAAATAGTTACCAGGAAAAAAAAATTACTTAATGCAATTTTCTGAGGTACATTTCAATTTTAGGGATTACTGGGTACAAAGAGAAGTTGAGAAAGTAGTACCATTCAGTTAGTAGTAGATTATATTTTAGATTTGCAGGGAGTTAGTTTTTTTATAGCCAATATAATAAATACTGATGATTGTATTTTTAAAACCTTTGCATTGTGCTGACGATAAGGTGCCAAAGGAATGTGATTTTTATGGTTTTACTTTGTGTATGGCAAAGAAATCCAACCTTTAAAATTACACATTAAAAAATATTGATGTTCCCTTGAAACTTCTGTTACTAGTAAATTTTCTTTTGGATTGGCAATCTGCAAAATGTATCATGCAAATTCAAAAAGTGTTCTCACTATTCTGAAGCTTGGGATTCCAATGAAAAATTTAGGTTGAGAACTGGGTTTCTTAAATCCATATGATATTTAGTAAAGCTAGTGTTTCATACATACTAAATGATAGGGGTCTTTCTGCTCAGCGGTCTTTAAATTAAAGCAATGGTGGTGATGCTGGGTATGTTTTTCCTTTTAAAATTTAAGGTGTGTGTCAGTGGTCAGTAAATTATAGCCTGCAGCTCACTTTTGTTTTATTGGAACACAGCCATTTGTTTCTGAATTGTCTATGATTGCTTCCATGCCACAATGGTAAAGTTGAATAGTTGTGATCAAGACTGCAAAGCCTAATATCAATACTGTCTGGCTCTTTGTGGAAACTTCACCAATCCCTAATCTAGATCAGTGGGCTTATACTTACTTTAACATTTTTAAATATTTAGATTGTAATTTATCCTTTTCTACCCATATTTATGGATGACTGTTTTGTAAATAAGGCTGTTTCTTATACAAATTAACCTAATTTAGATTGTTTAGATAAGCCTCAAGAAATGTTGGGTAACCTTAGCTCTATTGCACAACTTAAAAAAAAAAAAAAAGTTTTCAGAACATTTTTCTTTTCACCAATTTATTATTTAAAATTCTATTTCCCCACCTTCATTTTTTTTCCTTCTGTAACCAGAAATCAGTTTTACTAGTTACTTTTTTTTAAAATATGAAATGTATTGTCATATTTCCCCACCTTCATTTTAAATAAGTTATTACATGCTATTTTTAAGATCTTTGACTAAAAGGGAGACATAGTTTATACAGCATAAGTTTTTGGAAGACTTATGCTCTGGATTTTAAAAAAGATAATCTTGTAGGAAAATGATTCTTTCATTTTAACTTCTTACGTTTTATCTTATTTGGTTGAAAATGGCTTTTGTAGTCGCTGCTATTTTACGTTAATAGAACTATATCTTGCATAAAATACAGTTCTAAGAACCCTAAAGTACGGTAGGGGTAGGTTACTCTAGATGAATTTGATCTTCCCAACTTAAGAGAGTAAGATAATCTTAGGGCAGTATTCAAAGACAGTGTTAGATGCATTCTGGTCAGAAAACATGTAGATTTAGATGCCTCAGCACCCATAAGTGTCTACTGAGGCTTACTGTAAGGTAATTATTGGGATTTGATGATTTTAAATAAAACACTAGAGTTAGTGGTAATGCATCAGTTTTAGTGCAATACTGTATTATGAAGAACATTTAAACTTGCTCCTCTTATGATGAACCACATAGACATAATTAATGTTAATGGGAGCTAATAGAAATCATCATGTTCTGGAAATCCATTAAATATACATCATTCTAATGTTCAGGTTACTGTTGTTGAAGTCCTATTATTTTAAGAAAGGATTTGGCCTTGTAACTGTTTCTCCTGAACTGAGTGTCCTTCAAGTCTTTCTCTGGTGGTGTAGTCTGTGCTCAGAAGGGTCATATAATAGAACCTATATATTCTGGAAGAAGATAACTGATTTGGACTTGATTTCCTAATATAATACTTTTGTTTTACTGCAAAATAGCAGATAACCCTTCAGATCATTTCATGTTTTCCTTTTTCATGCTCTCTCCTTCCCCTCAAGCTTAGGATCTAGGTATCTAATTGCAGATTTAAATTCCCTTTTACCAAAGCCAAAGCATGTAAAATGGTCTGATGGTTAGGGAAGATTTGGGTAGAATGAAAGACTAGAGCAGTTCTCATTTATCTCTTGAGTTTTGTAAACTGAGAATGTGAATTTAATATTTACTTTGCTTATTTTTTAAATATATTTTATTACTATTAAAAAATAGCATGAGGCATTAGATTCTGGAATATCAGCTTTTGGGACTTGGAGATAATACTTGAAGGCCTAATGCTCTAAGTCCCTTTCAGCATTAAGCTTCTGGATGCTGTTGCTTGGCTAGGTTGATGTATGAACGCTTCGTGGCATGATTTCATGCTGCCTTTTGTGATACTCTTGGATAATATTAACATTAGGACCCAGGTGAGAGCGCTTCTAGGTGGAGCCACTATAGAACTGGATTTTAGATACAGCCAGGGCTGATGCTCAGCTGGTATACACTTGTGTTCTCCTGCTGGTGATATACAGCCAGTGTTCTTTCATTTTGGACCTACATTCATTCTGATCTAGGTAGTGTCCATGCTGTAGCTGTAATCAAATATTTTGGAATGTTATCCCTGTATGCTGAAATGAGAAAGACACTGCCTAAAATTTACTGTCATACATTTATGGTGCATTGATTTATTTGATGTATAGGAATCATCATGTTGATCTTGGAATTCTAAGTTCCCTGGCTGTAGGAAATGGAAATTTTTGTAGTGTGTCACCATTGCTAGCTTATCTGGTGTTGCGGATTTTCCCTGTTGCAGGACTGGGTGAAAGCTTTTTCTGCAGCAGTCATGTTGAAAACCTTGTGTTGACTTTCCTCGTGTTCTGAAATGGGAGCATAAAAGTTTACTCCGCCACTTCGTCTTAAAATAGCAAAACATTGCTGTTTTCTGCAGATCTAGGACCTTGTTACAGAACTCTGCCAAAAAAAAAAAAATGTTTGCAGAAGAATGTGCTGTGATTAGAGAAGAATATGCTGGTGTGTAGATTTCAAACTCTCTGGACAATATGAATAACACTGTCTTTGTTTCTACAGTGGGAGCCAAGAAGAAAGGTTTGCTCCCGGGTGGAACAGGGATTATCCTCCTCCTCCCCTTAAGAGTCATGCTCAAGAGAGACACTCTGGCAACTTTCCTGGCAGAGATTCACTTCCCTTTGATTTCCAGGGGCATTCGGGGCCTCCCTTTGCAAATGTAGAGGAGCATTCTTTCAGCTATGGCGCTAGAGACGGACCGCATGGTGACTATCGAGGAGGGGAGGGACCTGGACATGATTTCAGGGGGGGAGATTTTTCATCTTCTGATTTCCAGAACAGAGATTCATCACAGTTGGACTTCAGGGGTAGGGACGTACATTCTGGGGATTTTCGGGATAGAGAAGGACCACCTATGGACTATAGGGGTGGAGATGGTACTTCTATGGATTATAGAGGTAGGGAGACATCTCACATGAACTACAGAGACAGGGATGCTCACACTGTTGACTTCAGAGGTAGGGATGCTCCTTCATCTGACTTCAGGGGCCGGGGCACTTATGATTTAGATTTTAGAGGCCGGGATGGATCCCATGCAGATTTTAGGGGAAGAGATTTGTCGGATTTGGATTTCAGGGCCAGAGATCAGTCCCGTTCTGATTTTAGGAATAGAGATGTATCTGATTTGGACTTCAGGGACAAAGACGGAACACAGGTGGACTTTAGAGGCCGAGGTTCAGGTACTAGTGATCTAGACTTTAGGGACAGGGATACGCCACATTCAGATTTCAGAGGTAGACACCGGTCCAGGACTGATCAGGATTTTAGGAGCAGAGAGGTGGGACCTTGTATGGAGTTTAAAGATAGGGAGATGCCCTCTGTGGATCCAAATATTTTGGATTACATACAACCCTGTACACAAGATAGAGAACATTCTGGTATGAACGTGAACAAGAGAGAAGAATCCACACATGACCATACAACAGAAAGGCCTGCTTTTGGCATTCAGAAAGGAGAATTTGAACATTCAGAAACAAGAGAAGGAGAAAAACAAGATGTAGCCTTTGAACATGAGTCTTCATCGGACTTTCAGAACAGCGAAAGTCCACTTCAAGACCAAGACAAGTCACAGCTTTCTGGAGGTGAGCAACAGAGTTCAGATGCTGGTGTGTTTAAAGAAGAAGGTGGTCTGGACTTTCTTGGCCGGGAAGACACTGATTACAGAAGCATGGAGTACCGTGATGTGGATCACAGGCTGCCAGGAAGCCAAATATTTGGCTATGGCCAGAGCAAGTCTTTTCCAGAGGGCAAAACTTCCCGAGATGCCCAACGGGACCTTCAGGTATGTTAATGGAGTAGATAGCTTTTCTGCTGGATGAAGTGTAGAGTCCAGGATCCTTGGTCCTGGGGGGCTCCTGGCTTGCTCAGTCAGTAGAGCATGTGAATCTTGATCTCAGGGTTGTAAATTAGAGCCCCAGGTTGGATGTAGAGATTATTTAAAAATAAAATCCTTAAAAAAAATAAACCCAAAATGTATATTCAAGAATGGAATGTACATCTCTAGAGCAGCTCATGTATCTCTTATTTTGCTTTATGGTGCTGATTGAAATGCATTGGGATAATTTAGTTAGAAAGTATGTCTTTGGGAGTTGGTTCTCTAAATTCTTGCTAGTCAGGCCTTGTGGCTATTTAGGGAACATTTTCTTTTTTTTTTTTTTTTTTTAAGTTTATTTATTTATTTTGAAAGAGAGAGCTCATTTGTGCAAGCAAGCAGAGGAGGGGCATAGAGAGGGATAGAGAGAGAGAATCCCAAGCAGGCTCCGTGCCATCAGCTCAGAACCCTACCTAGGGCTTGAAGCCACAAACCTGGAGGTCATGACTTGAGCCAGAACCAAGAGTCGGACAGTCAACCGACTGAGCCACCTAGGCACCGTAGGGTCCATTTTTTTGTTTAAACTCATTTAGGAAATACAGAATACCTAGGAGTCTTCCTAGTCGTAAGGAAGTGATGGTAATATTGCAGGTATATTCTTACAATTAACTTAATTAACTTAATTGTTGAATTTCAATATATATAATATATAATTTAACGTATATAATCTAAGAGAAGAGAGTTATGTTTGCAGTTGGTTAATGCAAATATTATCTTTGAAATAGACTTTACTCATCTGTACTCAGGTTACTGTTATTTTGGACAGTAATCCTAAGACATGCTAACCAAATGGATTTTGAGAATGTTAGAGCTGATTGACTATATAATTTATCGTTCACGATATTTTCAAGAGTAGAAGACATTGGAGTTAAGGCTTTTGTGAATATGGAAAACGCGTATTTCTCTGAATTGTACTGTTAAGTTGTATGGTCAGATGACACCTTTTGGTCTTGTTCTGAAATTTGTTTATAGTTGACATCTTTGACAAATGGCATCTGGTTTAAGAATTTTTTCTATTTTCTCATTCAGGAAAAGAAAATTATATTTTTGAGAGTATATTTTTTTTCCTTAATTATAAGTCCTGTTCAGTGTTGTTTCTCTTAATGCTCTGCTTTATATTTCAAGACTCTTCAGTGAGCCTTGGTTTTAGCACACTTATATACTAATGATTTGAAATTAAATTTTGGAACTCAAAAAAAATAGAGAAAATTACAGTTTTTCATACTTATATGATGCAAGTCATTTTGATTTTGCTCCTAAGACATGTATTTACCTTCACTTCATTTGCATACTAACATATACTCATTCTGAAATAATCTTTTATTGTGGATTCAAGGATCAAGATTATAGGACTGGCCCAAGTGAGGAGAAACCAAGCAAGCTTATTCGATTAAGCGGGGTGCCTGAAAATGCCACAAAAGAAGAGGTAAGCCTCTTTCTTCTTTTTCCTTTTTTTTTTCTGTCAATTAAAAAAATGTTTTTTGACTTTGTATTTTGAAAAGTTAATAGATTCACAGGAGGTGCAAAGAAATGTACATGGGAAGTTTTGGGTGTCCTTCCTGCAGGGTTAACGTCTTGTATTACTACAGGACAATAGCTAAACCAGGAAATTGGCTTTGGTACAATCCATAGAACTTATTTAGGTTTCAGCAGTTATACATTCACTCACTGAGGTGGGGTTTGTTAAAAACAAACAAACAAACAAAAAATTTTGACAAATAATTGCTGTCCTCGGACCTGATAATCATCCTTTAGGGCATAATCTAAGAGGGAGGATTGGATTGCATACATAAAGAGGCAGTTTATTTACAACAGTAAGAACCGGCAGCTGCCTAACTCGTCATTGTTAAAGGACTGGCTGACTAAATTATAGCTGAATTTACAGGGAAATCTGGTCAGAATATTACAATAAGAAGAGCAAACTGCTTACTCTGTGCCAGGCATCACGTGACGTCTACACGCATTAGTTCTTTAATTATCACAGTACCTTATGAATAGGTACTCTTTATTCATTCCCTCCAAATATTAAGCATATGCTGGGCACTGAATAATATAGCAGTGGATATTGTAAAGTCACTGCCTCCATGGATAATAAAAAAGTAAACAAAACCCCATAATTTCAGGTAGTGATAAATGCTCTGAAGATAAATAAAGGTGTAGAGCGTAACTGGGGTAGGGGCTGTTTTCGATCGGGTATTTGGGGAAGGCATCACTAAGAAAATGACATTTGAGCCAAGCCTGACTGCTGGGAGAGAACAATCCATTTGAAGATGAGGAAAAGAACTGACTAGGTGTGAGGGAGTTAAGTGCCATGGCCCTCTACTGACTTCAGCCCAGGGCATCATCTTCTCTTTAACAGATGAGAAACTTGGCACTGAAAAGTTACACAGCAAGAGAGCAGGAGAGGCTTGAAAATGTAGCAGTCTGATTTCAAAGCTCAAGTTCTTGACAGTTTATGCTCTTTCTGCCTTTTTTACATACTTAGGAATATTTTTTTTAATTTTTTTTTTAAACGTTTATTTATTTTGAGACAGAGAGACAGAGCATGAATGGGGGAGGGGCAGAGAGAGAGGGAGAACACAGAATCGGAAGCAGGCTCCAGGCTCTGAGCCATCAGCCCAGAGCCCAACCGCGGGGCTCGAACTCACAGACCGCGAGATCGTGACCTGAGCGGAAGTCGGCCGCCCAACCAACTGAGCCCCCAGGCGCCCCAGGAATTTTTTAATAATTATGTTCTACTCATTAACAGTTTTGAGTGCCTAGAGTATGCATGGGTTAATTTTGCCTTTATAAAGTAATGATTGCTTTAAATTATATAGAGTAAAAACAAAAAGGGAAAGTTAAATATTCAGTGTTAGATAATGATTTGTGTCATTAGTGTAAACACCGTATTCTTGCAGATTCTTAATGCCTTTCGGACTCCTGATGGCACGCCTGTAAAGGACTTGCAGTTGAAGGAGTATAACACAGGTGAGTTTCTGGACATGCATGTGGCCTTGGGTTAGGAAGGGTATTTGTCAGATCTCTGCATCATGTGCTACTCAAAATTTTTTTAAGAAACCACAGTTAAGATTTCCAGAAGCCTCCTGTTGATGTCTTCAAATAACAACCAGCTTTTAGTCTTAGCTGTGGTTCTTTGTGGCTGTTTGTCCACACATGGGCGATGAGGATGCATTGTTCCAGTTCTTCTGGGTGCCTATGAGATCTAAAGTGAGTGTTGTAGCATTTACCCCTGAATATATTTTATATAATCATTAAACTTGCTATTTATGTTCTTCATGGTGGTGGTGTTTTTATGTATGAGCCCATAGGATTTAATAAACTTACGGTATTTAAAAATTTATATTTCATTGCTTCAGCGTGACATTTACAACTTTCCAGAGAAATTGTACAAATTAGTGGTTTCTTGAATTTTCAGTCTTGCTCTGAGAATGAAGTCCTGCAACAGCTGTTTTGTTGAAATTCATGGATAGATCCAGAAGAGCTTTCTCTTTGACCTCTGCTCTGTGGTCTGAACTGCAGATTAAACTTTTCATAATATCCTCCCTAGTGTCTTAGAGTGCCAAGTTTGGTCAGTTCCTTCAAATCTTAATACATTACAGAAAAAGTGGAAGTGAAATGTTAGGCATTCAAGGTATCGACTGATATTTTTAGGTTACATAATATGAAATGATTTAAATATGAAAGTAATCTTTAAGTGATGTCTTTTGCAGAATTTTCAATTGAAGAAAGTAGACCATTAATCTATTTACAGAATTTTAGTAATCCAAATTTAAGAACTCTTCAAGAAAGAGTATGCTGTGTTTTGAGGATATAGTTTACTTCTAAACAATTTACATGCAATAAATTTTTCATGTTAACTAGGTAGCTGCTTTTTCAGTTTGGTTCCGCAGAGGGAAACTATCCACAAAAATAAATTTTTGTGCTTGAAATAATTTGATATTTGTGTCATGTCTAGAAATAGTTGGTCTGTAAATTGAGAATAAACTTAGAAACATTATTTTTTAGAAAGCTAATTATTTTTTTGTTTTAAAAGCATCAATTCTGAATTTGTGGAGACAGAAGAGTAGTTATGTTCTTACACATTCACACATTTACGTCTTTGTGTGCGCGCGTGCGCATGTCTCATACACACTTTATTCATTCACTATTATCTTTAGGAACTAAAAGAATTTATAGGCTGCAGTTATTTTTCAACTGACAGCAGTAACCTCAGCTTTGGTCTTGTTTCCTTAATTGTGTTTTCGTTAAGCATTGGTATATTTGGAAAGGAGGTGTCTTGATGTTTAAATAGCAATTTAAACTCTTCATTTCTTTAGTACTGACTGAATTTATATATTGTCAGATTTATTAGCAGAGTAATGCTTATATTAATGTATAAGGTCCATAGAAGTTCTTAAATTTGCTTACTGTAGTAGCTGTTAGAGTAATAATTGGCAGATGTAAGACATTAATTAATACTCATGTAAAATAATTTAAGACAGTGGTTAAAAAAAATCACCTTTCAGGAAATACACTCTCTTCTTGGCATTTTATTATATGAAGTAATGATGTATTAAAAGTAGATACATGGTTCTTTTTTTTTTTAAATGAGGTAATTGGATTATTAGTCCCATGTTATCCATTTCTTCATGGCAAGTAGAATGAAATTTTGAAAATACCTGTCAGATCATGTTATTACCATGCCAGAAATCGTCTAAAGGTTTTCCATCTCACTTGCAAGAAATTTGCAACTCCTTGTTCTGACTTACAGAATCCTGCATGAGCTGGCCCTTAGCTGTTTGACCTCATCCCGTACTGCTCTCCACCTTTCTTATTATGCTGTAGCCACACTGAGCCTTTCTCTAGGCTTGACCAAATACAGACTTCTTTCTCTGTCAGGGCCCTTGCACTGTTCTCCCCTCTGATCCTCACTTGTCTTCTGGGATTTAGTTCATGGCTTCAGTTTCACCTCTCAGGGGCTTCCCTCACTATCTACTCCAAAATCACTCCTTAGTTATTTTCATCATATCCTGGTTTGTTGTCATAGGATCTATCACTTTTATTTTCCAGTGGTTTTGTGTGTCTTATTCCTCCCACTAGAAAGTTCCATGACAGCAGGAGCCTTGTCTGTCTTGTTCCCTCCTGTTACACTTGCCCACTGTGTCTGGCACTGATGTGTTCTCAGTATGCATGGAATGAGTGAATATCTGTGAAGTATATAGAGAGCAGCTATGACCTCCTCTCAGGTGATCAACAGTAAAGGGTCATTTAGGTTCCATAGCAATGCTGTCTTATATCTGCTGAAGAATATGCCTTGGAGCAATCAGATGTTTTAAGAACTTTAACAGTTGCTTGTTAAAAGACTGTATGTGTATTTTAGCAGAAAAGGTGACTTTTGTGAATGGCAGTTAGTTTTTTTAGGTTGTGTGATAACCTGCAATGATCTTGTGGGATGGACATTGCTCATAAGGGGACTGTAGGGTAGAGTTGGTCCTTTTCACTGGTGTAATTGGGTGGGGGGGGCAGTCTGTAACAGAAAAAAGATTAATGCCTGCTCACTGACTTTAGTAATTATCAATTTAATTTTTGTTTCATTTAGAGCTGTGTAAGTACAGGGCTACAAGTTTTATCCAAAATCTGTGGGATCAAAAGTCAAAATTATAACTTTTTCTGAATATAGAAAGATAATGTGGTACGTAGATCATATATGAATTCTATCCCCCAGTGGGATGTATATCAAACATAGTAATACTTCAAAATATATGAATATTCTCACTAAGGGGACTGACTAAAGACAGTAAAGGACTCAGTATAGTTCTGGTCAGGATTTGTTTCCAAATGACTTCACATGACCTGAAAATTTACCAAAAACCTTGATATTTAAGAGATTTTGGGCTTTTAGAATTGCAGATAAGAATTGTGAACCTACATAATTTTGTGTATATCTGAGGTTTTTTGCCATTTGTAAATATGTTATAACCCCATTAGTTGTAAATTACCTTGAGTAACATTACACTCCTGGAAAAAGTATCAGGAGTGACATGTGTTTTGGTGACTGGATGAATAAACTTTGGTATGTACATACAATGGAATACTATTCAACATTAAAAATGGATGAATTTCAGGTATTATACTAAGTAAAAGAAATCAGATTCAAAAGGCTACATGCTGCATAAAAAGGAATGAAATACTGATACATGCTATAACTTGGGTGAATCTTGAAAATATTGTGCTGAGTGAAAGAAGCTGGGCACAAAAGAGCACATACTCTCACATGATCCCGTTTTTTAAAGTGTTTATTTATTTTGAGAGAGAGCGCACAGGAGCGGGGAAGGGCCAGAGAGAGGGAGAGAGAGAATGCCAAGCAAGCTTGGCACTGTCAGTGCAGAACATGATGTGGAGCTCAGTCCCACAAACTGTGAGATCATGGCCTGAGTCTAAATCAAGAGCCGGAGGCCTAACCGACTGAGCCACCCAGGCACCCCTGATATGATCCCATTTATATAAAATATCCAAAATAGACATATCTGTAGAAAAAGAAAGCAGAGTGGGTAATTTAGTTGTTACCAAGGGCTGGAGGAGGGGAAATGGAGAATGACTGCTTAATGGGTATAAGGTTTCCTTTTGGGGTGATAGAAATGTTCTGGAAATAGATGTGGGGATGGTTATATAACGTGAATGTACTTAATACCACTGAATCGCATACTTTAAAATGGTTAAATGGTAAATATTATGTTATATGTATTTGATCTAATTTTTAAAAAGACTGTATACAATATGATTCTATTTCTGTGACATTCTGGAAAAAGCAAAATGATAGGAATAGAAAATCGTGGTTGCCAGGGTGTTGGGGGAGGATTTGGAAAGTAGAAACGTGGCAATTTTAGGGCACAATGGAACTGTTCTGTATAGAGGTTGTGGTAGTGTATCAATGTTAAATTCACCGAAATTGGTTAACTACTGTATCTAAGAGAATTTAAATAAGAGTAATAAGAGAATATCCTTATTAAGAAATAACTTGCTGAAGTTTTTAGGAGTGAAGGACCATGGTGTATACTTTTTTCTCTCATGTGGTTTAGGGAAAAATATTTGATGCATATGGAAAAGGGAGGAAGAGAATAATGATTAAATAGACACAACAGGATATGTCAGTAGCTGAGTTTGGGTAACAGGTGTATACATGTGTTTGTGCTATTATTCTTGCAACTTTTTTGTAACTTGGAAATTATTTTCAGTAAAAAGTTGAAAAACTGATATGCAACTGGAGTGCCTTGGGTGGCTTAGTCAATTAAGCATCCTACTTCGGCTCAGGTCATGATCTCACAGTTCCAGATTTTGAGCCCCCTGTCAGGCTCTGTGCTGACAGCTCAGATCCTGGAGCCTGCTTTGGATTCTGTGTCTTCCTCTGTCTCTACCCCTCCCTCGCTCAATATTCTGTCTCTCTCAAAAATAAAACGTTAAAAAATTTTAAAAACCGACATGAAACTGATATATTTTATTGTTAAATGATTAGAAATCTTGCAAGATAAAGACTACAGCGAACAGCTTCTGTGAACAATAGAGCAGTGGTTCTCCGAGTGGGTGCTGGACTAGCAGTGTCAGCAGTACTTCAGACCTTGTTGAAATACAAATTCTCAGGCCTCACTTTAGACCTGCCAGATGATAAACTGGGGGTGAGGCCCAGCTATCTCTGCTTTAACAGGTATTCCACTTGATTTTGATGTGCCCTGAATTGTGAGAACCACTGCATTAGATTGACTATGTTTATATTCTTTATTCTAGAACTTTTTGGCACTATTTAAAAGAGACTTAGTAAGCAGGTACACTTTCTTTAAGTCAAAAAGACTAATGCTTTTGTGCTTTTGGAGCCTATGGCAAACACTTGCCTTGTCTGCCTCATGCCAGTTCTGCTGTACTGAGCTGGGGTGGGAGCCTAGAGTAGGGTTGATGCTGTTTTATGACCTTCGTTGTACTTTCTGTTTATGTAGCATATCTCCTCCAGAGATCTTGGAATGGTTGTAGATGTTCTCATTCTCAAAGTGTTTCTGTGACCTATGAATATAGAGAGAATTGCTCTTGGTTTTTAGATGGACTTACTACATACTATATTGTATACAAACTTGCTGTGATACTTTTTCCAAAGGAATTTGTATTATTTAAGCAACAGATGACATAGTTTTTGGATTATGTTTCCCAATGTTTCTATGTTTGAGACATAGAAAGTAATTCTTCATTTCTTCATAGAAGTGAATTCTTCAATTCACTGAAGTGTTACAGAATTATTATTTAAAAATTGTTATTTATTTATTTATGTAATCTCTACACCCAATGTGGGGCTCGAATTCATGACCCTGAGACCAAGAGTCACACGCTCTTCTGACTGAGCCAGCCAGGCACCCCTATAGAATTATTGTAGTACTGTTTTATTAATCAGTATAGCAAAGATAGAAGGCTGATGGAAGTGGTGTTAGGAAGAAGGAGTATCTTGCTTTGAATCTTTCAGTGTTCATTCATATAATGAATGGGTCCAATTTCTGTAACAGGCTCATATCCTATCCTTTCATTTTGCACAATTGAAATGGTTTGAGGGTTTTTGTTCTTTTTTTTTTTTTTTTTTAACATTTATTCATTTTTGAGAGACGAGAGAGACAGAGCGCAAGCAGGGCTGGGATGGAGAGAGAGGGAGACACAGAATCTAAGCAGGCTCCAGGCTCTGAGCTGTCAGCATAAAGCCCGATGCAGGGCTCGATTTCAAAATCTGTGAGATCACAACCTAAACCTAAACTGAAGTCGGACACTTAACTGACTGAGCCACCCAGGCGCCCCTAAAATGGTTTGAGTTTTTACGACCATGTTGATAAAATAGAAGTTTTAAGAAAAGAAAAACCCAGAGACAATCTGTCACTTCAGGGGCAGAAGTCCATTATGAAATGAATTGACACTGATACAAAACATGTATAGTTTATGGTAATTCAAATGGGGTAGCTAAAGACGCAATAGCTTAACATCATTTAGAAAAAGTGAGTTGGAAAATGCAAATGAATATTTTTTTACATTATTTTTGGCATTTATAGAATAGACAAGTAAATATTTTTAGTTTTTAAGGAAATACCATAGGCTAATTGGAAAATATCACATTTACTTGTCAATTTGTGAAACTGAAGAAGGTGTTGTTTTCAACCAGGAATCTTAATTAGGTTTGGTTCCACATTTGGGGAAGATGTTTACTGAGAAGCCTTAGGCAAAGGTGGCAGATCTTTAAAAACAGGAATGCCTAGGAAGCCAAGGGACACCTTTTAGGGCTGGATGAGTCTTGTGGAGGTAGTCGATAGACCCTGTGGCCAAGTGCAGACAACACACCTAGAGGAGAATCCCATGTGATGCTGGAGGGGTCAGGTAAGTGTGGGGAGAGGTGAATGCAACTAGAATTAATTTTAGTCTTGTTTGGAATTACCTGGGATTTGCCTTATTTTTATTTGAGGGAGAGAGAATGTGTGAGAGGAGGAGAGAGAGGATTTCTTTTTTTTTGTTTGAGTTTTTTAAATTTATTTTGAGAGACAGCGCGAACAGGGGAGGGGCAGAGAGAGAGAGGAAGAGAGAGAATCCTAAGCAGACTCTGTGCTGTCAGTGCAGAGCTCGATGTGAGGCTTGAACTCATGAACCGTGAGATCATGACTTGAGCCAAAACCAAAAGACAGATGCTTAATCAACTGAGCCACCCAGGTGCCCTCAGAGAGAGAATCTTAACCAGGCTCCACGCTCAGCATGGAGACACGTGGGGCTCAATTCCTTGACCCTGGGATCATGACCTGAGCTGAAATCGAGAGTTGGACACTCAATTGACTGAGCCACCCAGGTTGCCCTGCCTTCATTTTTTTAAGTTTCCTGCCCTAAAGACTGAATGGAATGTTCTGTTAGAGAGCGTGGGTGGTTTGTGACCCTTACCCTCATTTGAGGGGGTTACCTGTCATATGAGAGATAGCACTTCCTGTGCCTTTGGTTGGTTAGTAGAAACTCATGGAAGAGTTTCTTCTGCTGGAGTAGCAAGAATAAAAGGGTCATTAATCAGCCTGAATAGTGCAGCAGCCTGGTTGACTCCCAGCTTCAGTCCAGGTAGGAAAAGTCATTTATACAGTTACCTTCAATAGGCAGAAGATAGAGGCCATCCATACAAACTGTTTACAGGGTATAAAAATACATTGGTGGGGCACCTGGGTGGCTTAATCTGTTGAGCGTCCGACTTTGGCTCAGGTCATGATCTTGCGGTTCTGGAGTTCGAGCCCTGTGTCAGGCTCTGTGCATATAAAATTAAAAAAAAATACATTGGCTTCTTCCTTTAACTTTCCCCTTGCACAAGAACATCTCTTCTGTGTTCACCTTTCCTAGCTTAAATTCTCTACCCTCAGAATGTAAATTAAAGCAGTATTTACCTGCTTCCATGTTTCTTATTTTTTCACTTCTAATTTACACGTAAGCTTTCTTGGAATTACATAGTGGCACTACTTTCTGAATATACATACCACTGAATTGTACACTTTATTTTAAGTTTATTTATTTTCAGGCAGAGTGTGCCAGTGGGGGAGAGGCAGAGAGAGAATCCCAAGCAGACTCCACACTGTCAGCGCAGAGCTGGAGGTGGGGCTTAAATTCAGGAACTATGAGATCATGACCTGAGCTGAAGTCAGACGCTTAACTGACTGAGCTACCCAGGCACCCTTGTTTTGTTTTGTTTTGTTTTGTTTTTACTATTTTTTAAAAGATTTTATTAAAAAAATTTTTTTAACATTTATTTATTATTGAGAGACAGAAACAGAGCATGAGCATGGGAGGGGCAGAGAGGAGGAGACACAGAATCTGAAGCAGGCTCCAGTCTCCGAGCTGCCAGCACAGAGCCCAAAGTGGGGCTCGAACCCACGGACTGTGAGATCATGACCCGAGCCGAAGTCGGATACTCAACCGACTGAGCCACCCAGGTGCCCCTTTAAGATTTTATTTTTAAGTAATCTCGACAGCCAATGCGGGGCTTGAACCCACAGCCTCGAGACCAAGAGTTGCATGCTCCACCAATTAAGCTGTCCAGGGAGCCCCTGAATTGTATACTTTAAAAGGTTGTATTTTATGGTATGAATTACATCTCAATTTTAGAAGCTAAGCCTTCTTAAAAATCAGTTGACAAGTCATATAAAGATTGATTTCTTAAAAGCATTTTCATGAGTATATAGAATATTTACCAAGTTTCAGCACAGATGTTAATGGCCTACTGACTGGTACTTGTAGAGTTCATAATTAATTGTTCCTAGTCTCAGTTCAGTTCATTATGCTGTGCTTAGAAAATGTTGTTATATTTTCATCTCTCTCTTTTTTTTAATCATTTAAAAATAAAGCAACACCCTATAACCTTGAAAAGCTTATGATTCATTCTTTGGTGTTACCTACCAAGAGTGAGTGCAAGCAGGGGAGGGGCAGAGGGAGAGAGAGAGAATCTTAAGCAGGCTCCACACTCTGTGCAGACGCTGATGCAGGGCTTGATCTGAGCTGAAATCAAGAGTCAGACACCCAGCAGAGAGCCACCCCCTTTTTAATCAAGAGTCACACACTACTGAATGAGCCAGCCAGGCGCCTCTGTGCCATTCTGGTTAGTATATGGCTCTACCTTTGAAAATATTGGACAGTGTTCAGTGTTATTGTTTATTGATTTATTTATCCAAGTAATACCTATAGCATGTTGTGGTGCAGAGGATATGCTGGCCGTCATGAGTATTGTAATCTTTGACTTTAGAGACTTCAGTTTCTGAATATATGGGATGAGTGTTCTGTATTCCTCTTCTGACTAGGCCACAGAATCTTATAAATCAATTAAGGGATCTGGGATAATCAATCAAAGGAATCTGGGAGTTCTCATGCATCATGGGTTCTTTTGGCTTTAAGTTTGAAGTTTACTACTCTGGGTAACTTGATGAAAAAATGTTCAGTTATTTTAATCCTAAAGTTGTTAGAGGATGGCAAACATAGGACTTTTAGAGGCAATAGGCTTTAAAAAAGAGTAACACCTAGGGGTGCCTGGGTGGCTCAGTCAGTTAAGCGTTCAACTTCGGCTCAGGTCATGATCTCATGGTTCGTGAGTTTGATCCCCACGTTGGGCTCTGTACTGACAGCTCGGAGCCTGGAGCCTGCTTCGGATTCTGTGTCTCCCTCTCTCTGCTCCTCCCCTGCTCATGCTCTGTCTCTCTCTCTCTCTCCTTCAAAAATAAATAAAAACATTAAAAAATATATAAAAAAGAATAACACCTAAATGAATGTTTGGAGGTAATTATTGGTCAGAGAGGTCAGTAAATAATTGTTAACGACCTTCCCTAATTTTCAGAGGAGGTAAAATAAAATAGGACTCTGCATGGATGTTACAGGAAGTGATCAGACAAAAAGTAGAGACAATTGTACACAGATGCATGTGGATGCTTTCACTTACCTGGAAACTTTCCAGATCTTACCATTGAGGGGTTTTTATGGAGGTTCCATTATGCAGGCATTGTTGTTTAAATCATTGACCTGCTGGTGATTAGCTTAAATTCCAGCTCCTTTCCCCTCCCTGCAAATTGAGGGGTGGGAGTGGTGAGGCCAAAAGTTCTAAGCTTGCTTTTATTTATTTATTTGTTTATTTATTTTTGAGAGAGTGTGGGTGGGGGGAGGGGCAGAAAGAGAGGGGGAACAGAGGATCTGCAGCAGGCTCCCCACTGACAGCAGTGAGCCTGATGCAGGGCTTGAACCCACAAACTGCAAGGTCATGACCTGCACCAAAGTTGGACACTCAACCAACTGAACCACCCAGGCGCCCCCAAAGGTTCCAAGCTTCTAATCAAAGCTTGGACAGTTTGATCACCAGGCCCCATCCTGATGCTGTCTAGGAGCCTGCCAAGAGTCACCTCATTAGAACAAAAGACATCATATCACCCTATCACTCAGAAAATTCCAAGGGTTTTAGAAACTCCATGCCAGGAAACTGGAACAGAGACCCAATATCTTTCTATATTACCACAGATGGGGCTCTCAAAGGTGGATCTGGCTGGTATCCAGTAAATTTAGTTGGGCATCAGTTTTCTGTTATAAGGCATAGGTGACCTAGGCTTATGATCTGGTCAAAGTGTGAGTCTCACAGAATGCCAGTTGTTTGACCCTTCTCTGGATGCTATTTTACTTCTGGAATAGGTGAGAGGCTGGGCCCGTGTGATCTGTTAATTTGAGCAACTTCTAGCTCAGAAGCCATTATCTTTGTGGAACCTCCCAGAGCCCATTAGAACAGTGTTGAGTTGTCCTCTAATTTGGCACTAGGGCCAAGGCAATGGGAAAAAAGTTGATTGGGACATATTTTCCTCCCACTTGAAATGAAAACAGCTTTGTGATCTGTGGGAGAAGCAGGTATATTCTTAGCATCAACTAGAAATCAGTGCTAAAATGTTAATATTGGGGCACATATGAGGAACAGCAACACAGGTACTGTTTGATCTTTAGTCTCTAATAATGCTTTGTTCTTTATTTTTCTTTTTTAATTTTTTTAATGTTTGTTTATTTTTGAGAGAGAGAGAGAGAGAGAGAGAGAGACCGAGTGCGAGCAGGGGAGGGGCAGAGAGGGAGACAGAATTTGAAGCAGGCTCCAGGCTCTGAGCTGTCAGCACAGAGCCCCATGTGGGGCTCAAACCCATGAACTGTGAGCTCATGACCTGAGCTGAGGTCGGACACTTAACCAACTGAGCCACTCCGGCGTCCCCCTAATGCTTTGTAATAGAAGCACAGGGGTACTGAAATGCACTCCTGAAACCACTCTGCAAAGAAGTTACCATCATTGCAACTTGGTGTATGGATAACCCAAGCCCAGAGAGAAGTGGCTTGACTGGGAGCTTGTGGTGAGTTAGCTTCTGCGTATATACAAACTGTAGAAGTTACTTTTCTTGTGTCTTGCTCCAGTGAAGATACTCATTACAATTGATGTGGTATTGACTGAGCAGCACCATGTACCAGGTATTATGCTAGTGTTGGGGATGTAGGAATGAAAAGACGTCACCCCTAATCTGGGACTTCTCTTGTTCTGGGATTATCTCTACATGGGCAGTTTGCTACAGCATTCAGTGGTGCTGCTCCTCTCTTCAGTGATCCTTTCGCCACACTTACACGATCTTTCCTGCCAGGATAGAGTGTTATTGGCTGGGGAAAAAAGTAGATCTGCAGAGGTTCCTCTTTTACTCCAGCTGTTCGCTCTGTAGATTGTTTTCAAGTGAACAAAAATTGAACTAGATCATTGGCTTTGTAAAGAATAATTGTTCCCAGGGGCTCCTGGCTGGCTCAGTTGGAAGAGCATGTGACTCTTGATCTTGGGATTTTGAGTTTTAGCCCCATATTGAGTGTAGAGATTATGTAAATAAATAAAGTTAAAAAAAAAAAAATTGTGCCCAGATAAGTAAGTCCTGAGGATGTAATGTATATCATGATGACTGTAGTTAACAGTACTGTTTTGTATATTTGAAAGTTGCTAAGAGAATAGATCTTAAAAGTTCTCAAGAAAAAAAAATTGGTAAATGTATGTGGTGATGGGTATTAATTATAAACTTATTGTAGTAATCATTTTGCAGTATACACATATATTGAACCATTATGTTGTGTACCTAAAACCAACACAATGTTATGTAATTCTGTCTTAATAAAAAATAATAATTGTTTCCTTTTCTGACTTCTATAGCATCTTGAGGTAGTCTATGCCTGTCTGTTTTATAAGTCTTCCTTTAGACCAGACTCTCTGAGGGCAAGGACCCTCCTCTTCCGCCATGCTTACATAGCATTATTAATGTCATTGGAATTGAAATGAATTAAATAAGGGTGAGAATTTCCTAACAAATGGTATCCCGGGGCCAGAGAACCATCATAAGGATGAAGTGACCCTAAGATTAATTTTGAACTTTGAAAACTACTTGAAAATGAAACCCACCCCCATTTTTTTTTCTTTTATTATCAGTTGGCACAGATGGAGCACTAAATAAAATAGAACCATATGCAGTTTTAAAAAATTTCGCAAGTAATCATGAGTGGGTATCTTCCTTGTTTCATCTTTTTCTGTTAGAAACTAGCAACCCTTATGTGCATAGTTGAGGGGGAGAGGATTGAAAGTGCTTATAAGATGTCAATGTGTGGCGCCTGGGTGGCGCAGTCGGTTAAGCGTCCGACTTCAGCCAGGTCACGATCTCGCGGTCCGTGGGTTCGAGTCCCGCGTCAGGCTCTGGGCTGATGGCTCGGAGCCTGGAGCCTGTTTCCGATTCTGTGTCTCCCTCTCTCTCTGCCCCTCCCCCGTTCATGCTCTGTCTCTCTCTGTCCCAAAAATTAAAAAAAAAAAAAAAAAAGTTGGAAAAAAAAAAAGATGTCAATGTAATGAATTTCATAGGTCCAGTTCTTTTTTTTTTTTTTTTTTTTAATGTTTGTTTATTTTGAAAGAACATGATTGGGGGAGGGACAGAGACGGGAGGGGGGGTGGAGAGAATCCCAAGCAGCCTCCTTGCTCAGCACAGAACCTGAGGCGGGGCTTGATCTCAGGAACAGGAGATCGTGACCTGAGCCAAAATCCAGAGTTAGACACTTAACCTACCGAGCCACCCAGGGGCCCCTCCTGGGTCCAATTCTATTCTTCCCACACGATAGGTTGACATATAAATCAGATATTTTCCTAATTTTCATAATGCAAGCTGCAGGTGCATATTCACCTGAGGGTTTAGCAGGGCAAAGTACCTCTTAGAAATCTTGGACACCGGCCTCTTTTGGTATATTATTCCCATTGATAGGAATTCAAATACCTGGATTAGTTCTGTTTTGGTTTTTGTTAAAATCTCTAACTTGATAATATTTTACTTCTAAAAACCTGTAGCCCCAATGAAATGGAATTACGAAAATAGGACCTTTAGCCCTCTTGAATCTCTATTAAGATTTGTCATGGTGTTTTTTATATTCATAATGCTTTGTTCTCACAGAAATAATAATCCTTGTTTAGAGAAAAAAAAAATGTGTTTTCTTTTCCTCAGAGATACCCAATAAAATAAAGAAACCTCTTTGCCCCTCTATGTCTTCTTTTTGTTTTTTAATTATTATTCCAGTATAGTTTCAAGTGTAGAATATAGTGATTCAACAATTCTATACGTTGTACTCAGTGTTCATCACGATTCCCCGCTGCCTATGTCCTTTAAAATCCTTTAAAATTCTTTTTACATTTCATAGTTGGTATGTATATTCCAGGCTTTATCAAAGTCACTTAGTCCTCCTAATGGGGAATTGAGCCAGAATTGTTTATGTTAGTTGAGTTTTTCTATACTAGTTTGAATGTAGGGCTGCTCATTTCATTTGCTTAAATATTGCTGTGTAATTGTTACAAAAGCATGGTTTGGTATAGACATTACAGTTGACTTGAACAATTGAGGGCCATCTTTGTCAGCGTCTCTGAGTCAGCTTTTTTAGGAGTAGAGACTAAAAGATACTGTATATTATTTGTCAGGGCTTTGTTTTCTGTACTTTTTAAGCACCTTATTAATAAGCACTTATTAAGCACCTGGTTAGTTTTTATCACAGGTACTTTTTTGGAGAATAGACAACCACGTGATTAGTGAATATGAAGAAGAATTGAAATTTTATTTATTTTTTTTATTAAAAAGTTATTTTTTAATGTTTATTTTTGAGAGAGAGGAAGACACAGAATCTGAAGCAGACTTCAGGCTCTGAGCTGCCAGTGCAGAGCCCAATGCAGGGCTCGAACCCACAAACCATGAGATCATGATCTGAGCTGAAGTCGGATGCTTAACCGACTAACCCACCCAGGTGCCCCAAGAATTGAAATTTTAATGTTGCCTTTATAAATTTCCTTCTCTTTCCCTGTTCTCATCCTCCTCAGCTGCCCAAAAAACAAAACTAAACTAAAAAACCAAACCTGTAAGGAGCATTCATATTTCTTTTAGAAATCTACACATTTGGAATAGAAAATGGAGTAAAATATGCTTTTTAATAGTCCTATAAATAAGTGCAAAGACCCATCAGGCCACCAGGCTTCTTCCAGCATGTGGTGGTAGAAGAAAAACGTAATAAAAGAATTTCTTACACTTTAGGTAAGAATCTTTTTGTGGGACTGTTAACACTGAGTTTATCATCTTAATGATTCCAAATGGTTCCTAGCAATTCTGAATGCAAAGTTTGTTGGTTGTTTTCAGAATGTTTAGGTCTGTGGTGGAACAGGTCTACTAGAACTTTTTCTGTGAATTATAAAAAAATCCCCAATTATCCCACTATAACAATACAACCATTGTAAACATGTTCATGTACAGTTGTGTTGCATTACATCATTTTCAAATTTCACCTGTGCTTGCTCAACCCCTCTCTACAACCCCATCTTCCCTCTCATGAAGTGAGCATGAGAGGTGGGATGTGACTCGGTCGTGGCTTCAGTTGGTCTCTGTATCCAAGTTTCTCTAAGTGTGAGCATTCACTGTGCTAGCTGTGATTCTGTTATTTAAAGTGATATGTTTTTCATACATTATGGCCCTTAAATGCAAGCCAGCCTCTTCATCTGGTGTCAACCAAAAGAAAAGCGATCTGTTGCAACGCTGGAGGAAAAACTGGCAGTGTTGGACTTAACCTATATTGAGAGATGGTATGTTGTTCTTCTCGTTGGGGTGTTCGAGTATGATTTTGACAATGCATGGTTTTCATCTCATATGCGGACTTTATGTCTAACCTAGGAGTTAGATGCAACTTCATTGTGTTTAATTCTGGTTCTTTTTCCTATACACGTTTTATATAATTGTCCTCATTTTTGAAGCCTTTAAAATATGTTATATTAAGTTTCCTATATCAAGTGTCTTACTGTATTGTAATTTTTGTAACCATCATTACAAGAGTTTCAGGTTTTTGTCTTTGCAGAAGACTTTTGGTAGCCAGTATGGCAGTCCATGAGTGCGAATGCTTTCTAACTTGCATACTCAGGCCCACTCAAAAGGTTTTGCTATAGGTATTTTAGAGTAAGGATAACTGGTATGCTGATTTCAGTATTTCTTTATTTCATTTTATGTTATTTTAAGTTTATTTATTTATTTTCGAGAGAGACAGAGACAGAGACAGAGAATCCCAAGCAGGCTCCACACTGTCAGTGCTGAGCCTGATGTGGGACTCGAATTCATAAACTGAGAGATCATGACCTGAGCTGAAATCAAGAGTTGGACACTTAATTGACTGAGCCACCCAGGCACCCAAATTTTATTTTATTTTAGAGAGGGAGGGAGGGAGAGAGAGAATGAGAGAGAGGGAGGGAGGGAGGGAGAGAAGGAGAGAATCCCAAGCAGGCTCCACACTGACAGCATGGAGCCTGATAGGGGGCTTGAACTCACAAAATGAGATCATGACTTGAGCTGAAGTCAGATGCTTAACTGACTGAGCCACTCAAGCACCCAGATCTCAGTATTTCTTTTTTTTTTTTTTTTTAACGTTTATTTATTTTTGAGACAGAGCATGAACGGGGGAGGGGCAGAGAGAGAGGGAGACACAGAATCGGAAGCAGGCTCCAGGCTCTGAGCCATCAGCCCAGAGCCCGACGCGGGGCTCAAACCCACGGACCGCGAGATCGTGACCTGAGCTGAAGTCGGATGCTTAACCGACTGAGCCACCCAGGCGCCCCCAGATCTCAGTATTTCTTAACGATAGACACGGTCTTATCTGTCTGTACCCTTTCTGTGATTGGGCTCTGTAAAATTCAGAATTCAGATTATCTGTATCACTCTTGGATTTTATTAAAAGGTGAGAGGCTATTCAGTGTAGCAGTTAACAGCATCGATTTGAATTTGTACTGCCTGGCTCTGAGCCCATATTGCTACTTACCATTGAGGTGATTTTAAGCAAATTACTTATTTCTTTGCCTATTTCCCTATGCCTATAACCCCATGAACTTAATAGTACTTACCTCATAGGGTAGTCTTGTGAGGATTAAATTAGTGTATGTAAAGTGTTTCGAGTGCAGCCTTGCACCAACAAGTGCTACGTAAGTATTAGTATTGTCCATTTTGGCAGTTTCTGAAAAAACCTTATACAGCTGTGAGACACAAAAAATGCTTAGGATCAAGATTAGGTACTTTTTTTTTTTTTTAAGTTTTAGGCATTATAATTAAACTTTAAGTTTTTGTTACTGTGTAATAGCTAAAGTTTCAGGCAAAGAAATGGAATGTTGGGCTTGTGATTCTAATATTAAATCTGAAGCACATTGTAAACATAAAGTATTACAGTGTTGATGTATAAAAATGCTCATAATGTTGCTTGCAGACATATCTTTTCCCTTTCCAGTGAGTGTAGTATCAAAGTCTTGTGTGTCCTTTAGCAAAGTATGAAGGTTGTCATGAATCTTCTTTCTTTCTCTGTCTATAGATTCTGTGGTGTGCCCTTCTGGGCCACAATAGTTACTTCTTTAAGTACAGAAAAGAAGCTCAAGGCTTTCCCAATTGGTGTTAGTTCCCTGTGTTGTCCATTTTGGCAGCTATAGAGAGAGTTGCTTTCCACACACCTGAACTTTGATATGCTTTGTAGAGGTGATCCCCACACTTGAGAATATATCTGCTTATTCCTTGGGTACCCCCTTCTGATTGTGGATATGCATTTTAATGTTTGCAGTAGATATTTGGTGATAAAAGGGACCTTAGTTGCTTCTGTTACTCTCCAGTGTTTCCCAGGAACAATCAGAGCCCTTTACAAAATTTCCAGTGTTTTCTGTAGATGTTCACCAAGTTTGATCAAGAAAATCCACTCAAAAGGAATTAAGTAACAAAACAATTTCCATTGTTAACAGGGCATATGTAAATATATATACCATTTCTTTAGAGTAGTTTCATTTTTTCAAATAGTTACTAATCACAGGAGGCTGCTTTTTGGTAAATTTAGGTAGAGGTTGCAGGGGTTAGTGTTGGTCAAAGCTGTGAAATCAAATAGAAAATCTCTCTCAGCCTAAAGTGATGCTGAGATTTCTAATAAATTTGTTTTTTCCTTCCTGGTTAACTCCTAAAATTCTAAGCAAGAATCAGCCTCTACCATTGTCATATTTCATAATGAACTTGGAGTATTTAACAAGTCTGAAGTCAGTTTTATTCTTATCATAAGAAAACATTTCAGGCCATTCAATCCAAGTGACAAAGAATCCAACCCATGTCACCAAGTTTGGTCTTTTTTTTTTTAAGTTACATTTTCTGTTGCTCTAATTTTTGTCTGTTTTGATTTTGATTTTGATTTTTTTACTTTTTGGTCTTTGATACCTTAATGTAATGATACTTAGTTTCCTATTATATATACTTACTGCTCAAAATTGGCCTGGGTTTGTGTTGTTTCTCTTTCTCTTTCCCTGAGTTTTTTTCTCATCTGAACAAGTCACATCTTTTTCTTGCTGTTCATTTGCACAGCGTTGCTTCTAAACATGAGTGTCTTTATCCTGGGAGGCAGTGGAGGAAGCATGGAAGCCCTTGTGGAGCATTGCATTGCCAAGTGTGTTTTGTAGTCATGTGGTGCCAGTATCTGGGAAATTATAGGATGGGTTAGTATTAGAGCTTGGCAGCCTGTAAATCCCATGAGCTCTCAGTCTCATGGGTCATGAGAGTTGCAAATGACACTTGCTTAGGAGAAAGGTGAAGGGTATTCTGTAACTCTAATGGTTCATACAGTTCTTGAACATGTACTGATTGCTAACAACTGCTGTCTCTCCCCCAGCCTACCCCACCGCCAATCTTTGTGCACAAGCACAATTTTGGACCCAGCTATTTGAATTTATTTATGCTTTTACACCTTCTTCCTTTCATAAAGATTTAAGCTGGTTTATGACTTGAGTTGAAACAAAGAAAAAAAGAGGAGACCTGAAATGGTCTGTCCCCTGCCAACCAGAAGCCTCCTGTGGTATCCAAACAGAATAGTTGCCTCAGTCTGTCAGCACTTCTGTCTTTGAAGGTGGTTTCTGCTTGAAAAGTGGTGACTATTAGCATAGCTTTGGGATAATTGCTTCTCCTTCCTCTCTTGGGATACATTTTTTTTTTTTTCCAGATACTTCCCTGTTCTTCTTGACTTTGTTTTTCCAGAAGATTCACCCTGTGATTAATATGTTTTGGGTACCCACTTGAACTTAACTGTGGGATTACCTAATTCTGGGGCACCTTCACCAGACCATCAGTGCTAAAGAGAGCAAAGGATCTTCTTGGTTAATAGAAAAAGCCACTGTGGAATGACTCTCAAAGTCCAGAAACATCCAGATTTTCTTTCAGTACTTTTTTCTGTTTGGAATAGCAGCTTTGCCTAGTATAGGGGAGGGAGGGGCTAGTTGGGAGGGCTTGTATTAAGGGATTCAGAAACAGGGGATTTAAGTGTGTCTTTTGTGTTTGCAAGGCACTAACACCACTCCCGTCTGTATTTAAATGCTGTCCCCAGGTTACGACTATGGCTATGTCTGCGTGGAGTTTTCACTCTTGGAAGATGCCATCGGATGCATGGAGGCCAACCAGGTTGCTTTATACTTCGGTCAAATGATGCTGGAAGGATATATTTTTTCTATATGGGGAGGGAGGGTTTCACATGATTGAACTTTGGAAAGGTACCAGAAATCTGTATTTGGAGCATACCACATTCCAACTAGAAAATGGTTGTAAGGAGAAACTCTAGAAGAGGCTGGGAAGGTTTCTTTAGAAGAGTTAATGGGCACAAGTATATTTTAAAAACTGGAGCCTAGTTGCAGTTGGACTAGATGCCAAAAACAGTAGATGGGCAAAAATGACAGGTCTGGAGTGCCTCCCTTTGGAGTGTGACTGATATGGAGAACCTAATGCAAAGAATAATCCTTGACTGTGTGTCATCTCAAGGATTTGCCTGGCACAGGAATTCTAGGTCAGTACTTACACCCAGACCTAGGGTGAAGACCACTGATGGCATCTCCTGTGACACTCAGGTCCTGCCTGCATGTGCTGCTTTCTCAAGAGGGCCATCGGGGAGGAGAGAGGAGTAGATTATTCCTGTGTATTGCATTCATCATGGTTCTTTACAAATTGGAGTTTCATACTCAAGTTCTTGGCTGCATATAGACTGAGCTGGTGAATCTGAATCTGGACTTCCCTTATGTTTGAAATATCTAGATGTAGGCAGCTTGCCACCTAGAGCTGTAATCTGGATCTTTAATAGTTTTGGAAGGAATTATGAAATGGGTAGAGTCCTTCTTGTCATGGTGTTCCCTTGGAGAAAGTTATTTTCTTTGTGGTGTCTTAGTTCCTCTGTCTGGGAGAAAGAAGCTTAATGATACTGTTTAATTTTTTTTTTTTTTTTTAATTTTTTTTTCCCAACGTTTATTTATTTTTGGGACAGAGAGAGACAGAGCATGAACGGGGGAGGGGCAGAGAGAGAGGGAGACACAGAGTCGGAAACAGGCTCCAGGCTCTGAGCCATCAGCCCAGAGCCTGACGCGGGGCTCGAGCTCACGGAGCGCGAGATCGTGACCTGGCTGAAGTCGGACGCTTAACCGACTGCGCCACCCAGGCGCCCCGATACTGTTTAATTTTTATGTACCCACTGCCTGTACTTAACAGTGTGAATCACAGCTGTATGCCCAAGATCTTAAGGCTCTGCCAGAGAAGAGTAGTAGTGCATGAGAACTCTTCTTCTCTTATAGCTTGATGGCCTTTCATCAGCTTTGTTCCATTCATCATGGCTCATGACACTTAACCTTTTCCCTTCTTTGGCCATGTTCTCCCCTTATGGGTATGGAGATGACATGCTGTAACCCTTTGGGAACAAGCACTAATTAGGGGAAACTTCATGTATCCATACCTATTGTTAGTAGTATAAATACTGTTAGATCCTCAGAAAATGACCGGATTAGGACCGTATCCCCTTGACAGAGTTCTTGTTGACTGATTTGTTCATTGCCCATCAATAAGCCAGTCATTTAATAGATGCTAATTATATGTTAGAAACTGTGCTACCTAATGATATTTTGAGAGAATGAAGATCCCAATCTTTCTGCTTATGGTCAAGTCCATTCTAATTGTCTGTCCTAATTTGAGAACACTCATTTAGTTTATGAACATCTTGTTCTCAGTGACTAATCATTAAGTCCTTTGCCACTGTGTTAAATAATACTGTGAGTGGTGGAAACATAAACGGGGGAGCCGTGGCAGATGCTATTCTTTTGTACCATTCTCCCAACTGTATGTGTTTCCTAGAAGAGTGTTACTTTTTATCAGAGTTATTTAATCTTTGATCTTAAAAAATAACAATATTGTGTCTTAATTGCCTTTTCCCTCTATCCCAACAAAAAATCCTGTCTGAAATTTCTAGCCCCTTGAAGAGAAATGTCAAATAGAATTAAGACAGCCTTCTTTAAAAACAGGGTTTATCCTGAGGCAGGGTTTCTTTTGGAGCCATATCTGGCAAAATGTGCATTTACACAAGCAGTATGGAGGGAGAGCAGCCTTTAGACATCTCTACTCCCAGCCTCCCCACACATTCTGTGAACATGCTTAGGGCTCCTAGATTAGATCCCTGATGACCAACCCTTGCCTAGTGAATGAGATACCAGAACAAAGGAAGAGGAGTGCCAAAATTCTTTTGGGGTGAAATAGGATGTTTTGACAGCCATCTTTATGCATATGGTATCATGAGGTACTCTGTGCAGCAGTACAAATAAGAGACAGCCTCTATCTTCCAGGAACTTGTAACAGACTAAGAAAGGTGACAGGCATTTTGGTATTCATAGATCCCATAGGGTATTCTCTCAAATACCAATTTTTTGTGTGATCTCGTTTTTAATATTCACTGGAGTTATTCCTTAATAAAGTAGCACCATATCCTTATTCAGTCAACTTCCTTTCCTAGCTTTTTATTCTTCCCCTAGTCATGGGACAGAGGGCATACTGCTTAGCACTGCCACACAACAGAATCCTCTCGCTGAACTGCATAGGTTTCACGATCCACTCAGCATCCTCCTAATGATCTTTAGCACAGCTCAGGGTATATGCAGGTCATTTTGGTGGAAATATTTTTTTTTAATTTTTTAATGTTTATTTACTTTTGAGAGAGAGAGGCAGACAGCATGAGTGGGGGAGGGGCAGAGAGAGAGGGAGACACAGGATCCGAAGCAGGCTCCAGGCCCTGAGCTGTCAGCACAGAGCCCGACATGGGGCTCAAACCCATGAACCACGAGATCGTGACCTGAGCCGAAGTCGGATGCTTAACGAACTGAGCTACCCAGGCGCCCCTGATGGAAAGATTTTTAAGAGTCGGATCTCCAGGGCATTTTTTTGTACCTATATAGTATAGCACAGCAAAGAGGAGTATAGGTTCTGCATTCAGATGTTACTTCTTAGGTGGGTTGTCTCTGGCAAGTTTCTTTACCTCCCTCAGCCTCAGTTCCCTCTGTAACCAGTACCTCATGGGGCTCTGGTGTGGACTCAGTGAGATCATACGTTCATGAATGCCTGCTGTGTGCCAGGCACTTTTCTCAACACTGGAGATGCTGCAGTAAACAAGATAGATTATATAACCTCTGTCTTAGTGTTTGAAGACAGAGCATAAGCAACTAGACAAATTTAAAATAATATATGATAGTCCTGAGTGCTGTAAAGATAACAGAGCAGGGTATTAAAGAATGCATGATGGGGGCAATTTTAGAAGGGGTAGTCAGGGAAGCTTCTTGAGTCACATTACATTTGGTGAATAATGTATACAGAACACTTAGCATAGAATCTGTTACCTAATAAGCATTTGAAATTAGATGATCATCTCCTCCTCCTACTCCCTCTCCCTTCTTCGTGTCAAGTAATTTTCAATCATAATTCTAGGAAAATAAATTTATTTCTTAAATATCTAGATATTCTTTAAGAAAATGGATGTGGTTCGGGGCGCCTGGGTGGCGCAGTCGGTTAAGCGTCCGACTTCAGCCAGGTCACGATCTCGTGGTCCGTGAGTTCGAGCCCCGCGTCGGGCTCTGTGCTGACTGCTCAGAGCCTGGAGCCTGTTTCCGATTCTGTGTCTCCCTCTCTCTCTGCCCCTCCCCCGTTCATGCTCTGTCTCTCTCTGTCCCAAAAATAAATAAACGTTGAAAAAAAAAAATTAAAAAAAAAAAGAAAATGGATGTGGTTCAAACTCCCAGTAACACAGTACAAAATCTTATGAGAGACATAAGTATGTGAGAGAAGTCCTCAGAGTGGATAAACCAAGTGTTTATGGAAGATGAATGTCTCTGTCTATTCATTCATTCTCCTACCCTCCAGGTTTTACTTTAGATCAAATTGGTACAGATTCTGAGTCACCATCTGCTGGGCACCTCTAAGTAGAATCTGTGTATATGCTTCTGAAGAGGTTTCTGTCAAATGTTTTGGGTTGGTATTTTTTGGTTTTTCTTATTGTTTTATAATTCTTTTTATCCTGATTCTTGATGTGAAATGTCTTTTATTTATCATTGACCGATACTTGCAAGTCTAGGGTAAGGGAGTAAAGGAAGCTTCTGCCAGCTTGCTTTGTCAAATATTGTGGAGTAAGTGTGCCTTAGAGAGGCAGGATGATAACCAAGGCCCCACTAGCCCTTTCCCAGCACCTTCGTGGAGGCATCAGACAGTAGGACACTCTGCAGCAGTACTGAGCATTGTGGTCAAGAGGACTCCTCAGGGCATCATTTAGCCAGCAGCTGTCTGGGGAAGTAATTTCCAGCAGAGGTCTGTCAGCTCATACCTTCACCTCTCTCTGTCTAGGAGATGTAGAAAGCCCGAAACACTGTGAGGCAGGGTTTTTTATTCCACCCCTACTGGGAAAGTTATTTCTAGCAGTGTCACTTACCCTGGGCTTTCTCTGTTGTCCAAGTCCCTGCAGGTTGAGGGTGAATATTACCTCCTCTTGCTGTGTGTGCCATTTCACTGGGACTTAAGGAAAGGTGTAAGAGCATGTGTTAGCATATCGAACCTTTTCATCAGTTACCTAGTTGTGAGTATACTAGCTCTTTCAAACTGTTGTCAGTTGGTCTAAAGGAATTAGCATTTCGTTTTCTTCAGTTAGTAGGTGTGGTGTTTGTTGCCTGTTCCCATTCAGCCAAATGTTTACTAGAATGCCCTTATAAAAGATAGCTTTGGAAGAATTCATTTCTCTGGAATTTTTACTCAACTTTTGTAGCATCATTGGCCTTCTTTAGCTGAAGATGACATGGCTGTATGACAGAATTAGCCTGACTTTATAAAATGCAAGGAAAAGATGCCATTATCACCTAACATGAAAATTCCTTCAGACTGGCATGGGGGGGTGGGGGTGGATGGAGGCTATAGAATACGTGAAGGTTTATGAGATACTGTTTTTTGTGTCAACAAAGTTAAGAGAATTTGGGTTTTAGAAGATACCAGGATGTCCAAGGTGTTTCTGAAGGTAATGTGAAGGAAGCCAAATCTTAAATGGTATCTGTCTTTATGATTAAAATGAGATCAATGGGGAAAGCTTGTTTAGGGGGATAGGAAGACTGTGGGGCTGATGGGAAAAAAAATGGGTGAAAACACCATTTGTTGGAATTTTATTCAAGTCGATAGCAATATTGTATGAAATACTCCGGTATTGAAGTTGTGTGCATTCCAAATAACAAAAAAGTATAATCTTATAAATTCCTGCAAGATTGTGGTGTTGTCTAAACCCACTCCCTAAATCTACTTCACTGAAGAGAATGTGGCACCCCAGCCAGAGCTCAGCTTTATAACTTGTGGTTGAATCATGCCATCTTCCTAGAAATATCAATTTCATTGCATTCTCCTGATTGCCCTCAGCAGAGGTTATTGGTGGGAAACAGAAAAGAAAATGCATTCTAAAATGAGTGTAAATCATTAGTTACTGAAGATTCTTGCTGTCAGGGTATTTAGAAGAATTACCTATCTAGTAATTGAGTCTTGGCTGGCATGAGGCAGTATATCCTAGTAGTCACATACATGAAGGCCCGACTGACTGCCTAGGGTTGCATCCCAGCTTCATCACCTTCTCCTGTGTGATTTGGACAAATAGCTTAATGTCCCTGTGTCTCCGTGTCCTCTCACACTTCTAGGAATTAAATGAGTTAATGCATGATTAGAACTGGGCCTGGCACACAGTGAATATTGAGTGTGTATTTATTATTATCACAGCAACTTCACATCTGAGTGGAACAAGAAAGTCTTAAGTTACAGTAGCCTCAGTCCGTCTGGGCTTTGTGGAGTAGCTAGCTAAAAAGGGATTTGGTGGCAGTGCGCAGGAGAATTATTTTTACATCAACAGTACTTCCCATTTAGCCTGTTGACTGGGACCGATTATCAGGGGACTGCCTCCAGGTCTTTTGAGGAGCTTCTGCTGCATTAGCCTTCAAATCTTAAATTCTCTCAAGAGAAAGAGCCAGAGATGCACCATATGAGGGACATAGAGTATAGTTAGACCACCCTAGAAATCCAGCCTGAGGCTTTAAAACCCTAAGCTCTGATGACCAGCCCCTGGCTTTGCCATATCTCAGACTTTCTACAATAATTGTAAAGGGTGTTTTGAAGTGGATTCAGTTTAATTTTCCTGAATCTTTTGGCAGTTTTAAGGGGGAACTTTCAGTGTGTCTCCTGTGATGAGGTTTATAATAATTTTTGTCATAAATATATATATCATGGCTCATTTCTGTGGTAATTTCTGTTCATTTCTTGAGGTAATTTAGTTCTTAATTTGTTCTAAATTGGGAATGTACCTATAGATTTCAACTTTGTTCTTTGATCTTGTCATCTCTTTCAGCTGATATTTTTAGTTAATGTTTGTACTTTTTATAAAAACGGGGTTGTGCAAAGTGCTGATTTTCAGCCTTGTGGCCTTTGGAACTTGATTACAGTTATTGAAAAAAAAACAATATGTATATTCTAAATAACTAGCTCAGGGGTTATACAAAAGCACAGTTCAGTTTGTGATCTTGATTATAACTTTGGTTTATGATTTTGTATACCTCCAGAGAGTATAGGGTTAGGAGCACTGAGAGATTTAGAATTCCAGCTTTGTCACTTCCTAGTTCATTTGTAACTTCATAATCTTAGTGTCTCATCTGTAAGATGGAGGGATAATCACAGTACCCACCTCAGAGCAGTTGTGAGATTAATTGCGTGTGAAATGCTTGGTATAGTGGCCAGCGTGTGGTGCGTGCTTACTACCAGAAGAGGTACTGAAGAGAGTGATTCTATAACACTAGACCCTGCTTGGTTGTCCTCCTTTTCCTTGGCTACTTATCCACCTCTTGGGACTCAGGGATGCCTGAGAAGTGGTATTGCTGCTTTGGGTGGCACCTAGATCTTTGGCAACCAGTTCTGATGGTGGTTGAGACTAGGATGCATAGACTGAAAGCATCTGCGGGATGATTGCACAGGTGTCCAGGTATGTGAGGGAAGAGGACCATGGCCACACCACCACTCCCATGGGTGGGGAGCCTTGTTTCTGAGGCTAGCTAGCATTACTGCTAGTTCTCCCATTACAGAATTCTCTTAGGCTACAGGTAACATTCAATGTTAGTAGGCATCTTGTCCATCTTGATGAACCTGAAGGTTACAAAGAGTCTTTGTGTCTCATTCTCCCTAGGCCAAGTGTTCGGATGCTGTCATTCCACCTTCTAACTTATTTACATATGAGATAAATATATATTCTATATAATATGTATTTATTATTGAGAACATTGATGGTATGACTGATAATCATGGATAAGCTTATCTAGATAAATAATTTTTAATCTCACAATGTGAGATTAGCAAAGCTAACATTGTATACTAATGATGTGTATTTTTCCAAATTCTATGACTACGTGAAATTTGTGTTTAATCTGCATAAATGCTATTTTCGAAGGAAAATCAATAGAGGAAGAAGCTTATCACAGAAAGTAGATGATTGGTTTTACCAGCCACTTAGGGGGAAGTGCTCTCAAGAGGGAATAGTGAGTTGGGATGCCTGGGTGGCTTAGTTAAGTATCAGACTTTAGCTCAGGTCATGATCTCACGGTTTGTGAGTTTGAGCCCCACATCAGCCTCTCCACTGTCAGCATGGTGCCCACTTTGGATCCTTTGTCTCCTTCTCTCTGTGCCTCTCCCCTGCTCATGGTTTCTCTCTCTCTCAAAAATAAGCATTTAAAAAAACAAAGGAATGGTGAGTGACTGCTAATGGGTAATAGGGTGATGAAATGTTCTAGAATTAGTAGTAATTGTTGACCAACCTTGTGGATATACTAAACCCATTGCATTGTATAAAGCACAATAAAAGAGTGAATTTGGGGTGTCCAGGTGGCTTAGTTGGTTAAGCATCCAGCTTTGGCTCAGGTCATGATCAAGCCCCACATTGGACTCTGCTGAAGGCTCAGAGCCTGGATTCTGCATCAGATTCAGTGTCTCCCTCTCTTTTTGCCCCTCCCCCACTCACTCTGTCTCTCTCAAAAATGAATAAGTAAACATTAAAAATTTTTTTTAAAAGAGTGAATTTTATGGTATGTGAACTGTCTCTCAATTAAAAAAAAAGTATTTAAACTTAGCATGGGAATTAGTTCAGGGTCCCAGTCCAATGGGAATGAGTGCAGCTCTAAAAATAAAATACAGATTAGATTCATTTACCAAAAAAGAAGAGTGTATATAATTTTGTGTGAAAGCTAGAGACTTAGAATTTCATTCTTAAAATGTAAAAGAATTTCTTTGCTAATGGTATAAGCTTACCACAGAAGAACACTTAGGCTGAAAATCTGAAAGCTGACGGTTGGAATTGATAACAAACCCCATTTGAAGTGGCCACATGGCTTGTGCACAGTAGTTGTTCAGTAGAGTTGAGTGGGCTTTCTGCTTTAGTATGCATACAGTTAGAAATTCATGAAAGGACTGTTTGAAGTAGATTTGAAATAAAAGTGCCATTTAGGAGGCACCTGGGTGGGTCACTTGGTTAAGCATTTGACTTTGACTCAGGTCACGATCTCACGGTTTGTGGGTTTGAGCCCCATGTTGGGCTCTGTGCAGACAGCTCAGAGCCTGGAACCTGCTTTGGATTCTGTGTCTCCCTCTCTCTCAGCCCCTCCCTCGCACTTGCTGTCTGTCTGTCTGTCTGTCTCTGTCTCTCTCTCTCTCAAAGATAAATATACATTTTTAAAAAATGTCATTTAGAAAATCCGTGGACTACTTTTTAGAGGCAGTATTCCTGTAACCGGATGATTAGTAGGTACCAATGTGGATCTTTACTATTTTCCTGGAATTTTTAACCAGAGCTCAAAGTGAGGGTGAGGGTTGGGGGCAGAGGACCAGATCCCAGCTGGAATAGGTTCCTTTCCTGTATATCTTTCTTAGAGGTTTCTTTCCAGCAGCATTGATATTGTGATTGTCATCTTTGATCTCTAGTACGAGGGGAATTACAGGGGTCGTTTTTTGTTTTTGTTTTTTTGAAAAAGAATTACTGTGATAATTTAGATACCATAGAATTCACTCATTTTAAGTGTACAATTCAATAACTTTTAATAAGTTCACCCAGTGTGCCTCTATCATCATAGCCTAGTGTTAGAACATCTCCAATAAGATCACTGTTTGAGGTTCATTTTTTTTAATGATTTCAGACTCATTGAAATGTTACAAAAACAATGCAAAGACTTGCTTTATGCTTTGTACTCTTATTCATCAAATGTTAACATTTTACCACATTTGAATGCAGAGATTTTTGAATAGTAGTGGCCCCTTCTTTTGGAAAGAGGCATCCTTTGACTTGTCCTTCCCCCAGACCCTCTTTTGGTAGTTGGAGGTGCTCTTTGGTAGGGCAAGGTATGTGAAGGTCTGGTGGGTTGAGTAGATGCTTTGGAAGATGTTTGGGGCTTAAGCCATCTTACCAGTGCTTCCAAGAAGGTCCCCTGCTGAGCACGGGCTGAGGTTGGGGTTGAGGTTGAGGGATGAGAAATAGGGCCAGATTCAAATGTCCCACTCTTGGGCACTGTGAGGTTTTTGTGGAGCTTTTCAGTAAACCAACAAATGTGTTTCCCCCATGTAAGAGCTGGCATTTGGATGCCTGATACTCAAAGAGAGACTACATGCTAATCAGCATTAAACCAAGAAGCAATAGCAGCCAGGGAAAAGGGGACACAAAGTTACCTGCACTGGCTTGATAATGTTTTTGCAAAACAGTGGTTCTTAACAGTGGGGGAATGGTGGGGGAAACAGTGTTGACTCCCTTTCCACCCCTCCCCAACCATTGGACAGTTGGCAATTCTGGAGACATTTTTGTTGTTGCTACTGGCATCTATAGGGTAGAGGCCGGGAATGCTGCTAAATATCCTAAAACGCACAGGACAGCCCCCATATGACTTAATCTGCCTCCAACTGTCAACAATAGTTCTGAGGTTGAGTAACCCCGATTTAAAGGGATAGGAATTGTGGTTAGCCAAAGAGAAAACGATCCATCTTGCCATGGATTGTCTCTTAATGAGTCTTTCTCCTTGCCTTCCTCCTGATCCTAACAGAGTGGGGAGTGATTGGTGGGGTTAGAAATGTAGCAAGAGTGCAGACACTGCTCCTGTTCTCCCTCCAGACTTGCATTCCCAAGCCTAGCTTGTGCCCTTGGGAGAGGAACTTTAGAATAAGACCTGTTGGGGGCACCTGGGTGGCTCGGTCGGTTAAGTATCCAACTTCGGCTCAGGTCATGATCTCAGAGTTCATGAGTTCAAGCCCCATGTCGGGCTCTGTGCTGACAACTCAGAGCCTGGAGCCTGATTCGGATTCTTTGTCTCCCTCTCTCTCTGCCCCTCCCCCGCTCATGCTCTGTCTCTCTCTCTCTCAAAAGTAAATAAACATTAAAAAAAAATTTTTTTTTTTTTTAATTAGAAGAAACTTTCACAGAGCCATATAACTGGGGCCAGTGTACTGAACTAGTTATACAGACAAAACTCAAAATAAAAGATGCATATATTTTATCTTAATATAATAGCACTTTGCTGTAAACGGCACCTGCTTTGCTGGGTAATACTGACTGATCTGTCTGGAATCACATTGGAAATATCAGAAGCAACTCATGATGACTTTTGTTAACATGGTGAATTTTGAGCACCCACCATATGCAAGGTCCTAGGCTAGGTGGTATATATTTAATAATGAATAAGATGGGCACGTCTCCTTAGGTTCTAGTGGGATGAGGCTATTTCAAAGTTTTTAATTTTGGTGGGCATCTGGGTGCCCGCTGTCAACACAGAGCCTGCTTCAGATCCTCTGTCCCCCTTTCTCTGACCCTTCCCCACTCGTGCACGCTCGCTCTCTCTCAAAAATAAACAGTTTTAAAAAGTTTTTAATTTTTTAGGACTTCCATTTTGGAATAATTCCAGACAATAAACAAATAAGTAAATGAATAAATACATATATTTTAAAAAGGAAAAAAAAAAAAAGGAATACCAGATACTCTTTACTCCTACATTTCATAGTACAGTCATCACAACCAGGAAGTTAACATAGGTATAATATTATCTGCAGAATTTTGTCAGATTTTGCCAGTTGTTCCGCTGTCTTTTTTCTGGTTTAGTATGCAATCCAGGATCACATGTTATCCTATCCTTTTTTTCTCTGTGACATTTTCTCAGTCTTTGTCTTTCATGACCTTAATTCTGAAGAGTTACATTGTAGGACATCTCTCAGTTTGGATTTGTCTATTTTCTTATGAAATTCAAGTTAATACATTTTTAGCAAGAATACCACAGGTGTTGGGGCACCTGGGTGGCTTAGTCGGTTAAGTGTCTGACTTCAGCTCAGGTCATGATCTCATCATTTGTGAGTTCAAGCCCTGCATTGGGCTCTGCGCTGAGAATCTCCGCTTGAGATTCTCTCTCTTTCCCTCTCTCTGCCCCTACTCCACTTGCTCTCTCTCTCTCTCAAAATAAATAAACTTAAAAAAGAAAACCACAGGGGCGCCTGGGTGGCGCAGTCGGTTAAGTGTCCGACTTCAGCCAGGTCACGATCTCGCGATCCGTGAGTTCGAGCCCCGCGTCGGGCTCTGGGCTGATGGCTCAGAGCCCGGAGCCTGTTTCCAATTCTGTGTCTCCCTCTCTCTCTGCCCCTCCCCCATTCATGCTTTGTCTCTCTGTGTCCCAAAAATAAATAAAAATGTTGAAGAAAAAAAAAAATTAAAAAAAAAAAAAAAAACCACAGGTGATGTGGGGTCTTTCCATTACTACTGATGTTAACTTAGACCATTTGGGTAAGGTGGTGTTTCTCTACTATAAAGTTGCTATTTTAGGTATAATTAACTTAATAATTAACTAATTAAGTGTCTTATAGGGCATACTTTGAGATTATATAAATGTTCTGCTTCTCAGTATACCCTTTTCACTTAATTATAGCATTCACTGATGATTCTTGTAACAGTTACTACTGTGGGGTTTGTGTAACGGTAATTCTCTATTTCTGTCATTCTTTACGTATTTGTTAGAATTCTTTTATGAGAAAGAACCATCCCTTCTCCCTTATAAAACTCTGATTTCATAACGATAATTCCAATTCCGGTTCAGTATCACAGTTCTCCAGCTTTACCCCAATCTGAATTAATTCCTTTCCCTAACAGTGAAAATCTTAGGTCTCATTATCCGCAATGTATTTACTTATTTGCTCAGTCCTAGAGTATACATAAAGTAGTTTCAGAATTGTTTGTTCATACCCCTGTGAAAAACTAGAGTACAGTACTTCAGGACAGTTCTTTTTGTTATCAGCCTGTGAGTATGTAATCAAAATTCTGTGTTCCAAAGTTACCTAGGTTAGTTCTTCACCACCTCATCGACTCTTGAGTATGTTGTTATTCGCTCTGTAGAAAAAGTGGAGAACACAAGTTAAAGAAAAGAGTTAACATTTCCAATAAACTCTGTCCTGCTGTTATTCTTTTTCTCAGTGTTCTTTATCAAGTTGAAGAGGTTCCATTTATTCCTACTTTGCTGAGAGTTTTTATCATAAACATGTGTTGGATTTTGTCCAGTGTTTTTTCTGCATCTAATGATAGGACTATGTGATTTTTTTTCTTCTTTAGCCTGTTGATGTCATGGAGTACATAAATGGTTTTTGAAAGTTGAACCTGGCCTGCATACCTGGAATAAAGCCCAATTGGTTACGGTGCATAATTTTTTTTCATGTTTATTGATTTATTTTGAGACAGTGAATGAGAGTGTGTGTGTAGCGGGAGATGGGCAGAGAGAATCCCACGCAGGCTCTGCACTGTCAGCTCAGAGCTCCACGCAGGGCTGGATCTCACAAACTGTGAGATCATGACTTGAACCCAAATCAAGAGTTGGTCGCTTGGGGCATCTAGGTGGCTCAGTCAGTTAAGCATCTGACTTCGGCTCAGGTCATGATCCCGAGGTTTGTGGGTTTGAGCCCGGTGTCTGGCTCTGTGCTGACAGCTTGGAGCCTGCTCCCTGCTTGTGTGCGTTCCCTCCCTCCCTCCCTCCCTCCCTCCCTCCCTCCCTCTCTCTCTCTCTCTCTCTCTCTCAAAAATAAACTTAAAAAAAAAAGAGAGAGAGAGACACTTAACTGACTGAGCCACCCAGGTGCCCCAGTATAATTCTTTTTATGCGTAGTTTGTTTTGATTTGATGTTACTCTGTTGAGGATTTTGCATTATCATGGAGATAATTGATCCGTGGTTCTTTTCTTGTAGTGTCTTTGTCTGATTTTGGTAATGGGTGTTGCCTGCTACATAGAATGAGTTAGCAAGTATTCTTTCTACTTCTATCTTCTGGAAGAGATTGTAGAAAGTTAGTGTAATTTCTTTCTTAAATGTTTGGGTGGCTTCATCAGTGAACCCATCTGGGCTTGGTGCTTTCAATTTTGGAAGATTATTAATTAACCAATTTCTTTAATAGATATAGGTCTATCCAGATTGTCTTTTCCTTTTTTTTTTCTTTTAATGTTTATTTATTTATTTATTTACTTACTTATTTTGAGCAGGAGTGCGTGTGCATGAGCACGAGTGGGGAGAGGCAAGAGTGAGTCCCAGGTTCTGCGTAGTCAGTGCGGAGCCTGACAGGGTGCTCGAACCCACCAACCGTGAGATCATGATCTGAGCCGAATCAAGAGTCAGATGCTTAACCTACTGAGCTGCCTGTCTTTTCCTTTTTGTATGAGTTTTGGCAGATTGGGTTTTTTTTGAGAATTAGACTTTTTCATCTAGGTTATCAATTTTGTTGGGCATACAATTATTCATAACATTCCTTTATTATTTTAATGTTCAGGAAGTCAGCAGTGATGGCCCCTATTTCATTTTTAAAGTTTTATTTAACTGGGGCACCTGGGTGGCTCAGTCAGTTGAGCGACTGACTTCGGCTCAGGTCATGACCTCCCGCTCTTTGAGTTCCAGCCCCGCATCGGGCTCTGTGCTGACAGCTCAGAGCCTGGAGCCTGCTTCAGATTCTGTGTCTTCCTCTCTCTCTGGACCTCCCCCATTCATGCTCTGTCTCTCTCTGTCTCAAAAATAAATAAACGTTAAAAGTTTTATTTAAGTGATCTCTATACCCAGTGTGGGGCTTGAACTTCACCCTGAGATCAAGAGTCACATGCTCTTCCTACATATCCAGCCAGGTGCCCCTCTGCTCTAATTTTTATCATTTCTTTTCTTCTGCTTACTTTGGATTTAATTTGTTTTTCTTTTTCTAGTTTCCTGAAGTGGAAGCTTAGGTTATTCATTTTAGATATTCCCTTTTTTTTATTATGTGCATTCAGTGCTTTACATTTCCCTCTAAGCACAACTTTCACTGCATCCCACAAATTTGGTTGTGTTTACAATTTCAGTTAGTTTAAAAAAAAATTCTTGAGAGATTACTTCTTTCCCCCTGTGTTACTTAGAAATGTGTTGTTTAATCTCCAAGTATTGGGAGATTTATACCTGTGTTTGTTATTGATTTTTATTTTAATTCTTTTGTGGTCTGAGAGCATACATTGTATAATTTTCTATTTTAAATTTGTTAAGGTGTGCTTTAGGGCCCAGAATGTTCCATATGAGCTTGAGAAGAATGTGTACCTTCTCTTGTTAGATGACCTATTCTGTAAATACTGATTAGACTACTGCCGTTATTTTGATGTTTGCCTTTCCCGATTTTTCTGTGCACATATCATCTGTGATCACTATATTTACAAAGTAGGATAGTCTTGTGCATATGATTTATAATCTTTTTATTTCAAGTATTGTGAACATATTTCCTTGTCATTAAATACATTTTTATCACATCATTTTTGTTGGCGATATAATGCTCCATGGTTTAGATCACCATGATTTAACTAGTTCTTCATTTGACATTTTGAGGACTTTATTTTTATTAAATAATCCTGTCATGAATACCCCCATAGCTAAATAGTCACACATCCTTCATTACTTAAGTGAATTTCCTCTAGGTAAACTTGTCAGATTAAGCGGTAAACATGTTTTATGACTTGTTCAATGTAGTCAGACTGCCATCTAGAAGTTTCCTGATTTATTCTTCTATCAGCAATGTTTGATTGTACCTATCCTCCCTGCATCCCAACCAGTGCCAAGCATTAATAACAGTATTTATACTGCTTAGTGGTACATGGGTATTTGTTATTGTATTCTCTGATTTTGTGTGTGTGTGTTAGAAACATTTCATATCTGGCCATTTGCAGCAATGCGTATGGAACTGGAGGGTATTATGCTAAGTGAAATAAGTCAGGCAGAGAAAGACAGATACCATATGTTTTCACTCATGTGGATCCTGAGAAACTTAACAGAAGACCATGGGGGAGGGTACGGGGGGAGCAGAGAAAAAAGTTAACAGAGAGGGAGGGAGGCAAACCATAAGAGACTCTTAAATAACTGAGAACAGGGGCGCCCGGGTGGCTCAGTCAGTTGAGCGTCTGATTTCGGCTCAGGTCATGATCTCGCAGTTTGTGAGTTCGAGCCCCGTGTCGGGCTCTGTGCTGACAGCTCAGACCCTGGAGCCCGTTTCAGATTCTGTGTCTCCCTCTCTGCCCCTCCCCTGCTCATGCTCTGTCTCTCTCTGTCTCTCAAAAATGAATAAACGTTAATAAAAATCTTAAAAAAAAAATACTGAGAACAAACTGAGGGTTGATGGGGGGTGGGGGAGAAGGGAAAGTGGGTGATGGGTATTGAGGAGGGCACCTGTTGGGATGAGCACTGGGTGTTATATAGAAACCAATTTGACAATAAATTATATTAAAAAAAGAACATTTCATATCTTTTAAAAATGTTGCCAGTGTTGGGGTACCTGGGTGGCTCAGTCAGTTAAGTGTCCAGCTCTTGGTTTCAGCTCAGGTCATGATCTCACAGTTTGTGAATTTGAGCCCTGCATCAGGCTCTGCATTGACAGCATGGAGCCTGCTTGGGATTCTCTCTCTCCCTCTATATCTGCCCCTCCCCTGCACGTACCCCCTCCCTCCCTCCCTCCCTCCCTCCCTCCCTCCCTCTCTCTCTCTCTCTCCCCCCCTCCCTCCTTCCCTCCATCCCTCCCTCTCTTTCTGTCTCTCTCAAAATAAATAAGTAAACTTTTTTTTTTTTAATTTTTTTTTTCAACGTTTTATTTATTTTTGGGACAGAAAGAGACAGAGCATGAACGGGGGAGGGGCAGAGAGAGAGGGAGACACAGACTCGGAAACAGGCTCCAGGCTCTGAGCCATCAGCCCAGAGCCCGACGCGGGGCTCGAACTCACGGACCGCGAGATCGTGACCTGGCTGAAGTCGGACGCTTAACCGACTGCGCCACCCAGGCGCCCCAATAAGTAAACTTTTAAAAAAATAAAAATAAGAAAAAGAATGTTGCCAGTGTAGCAAAGGGAATGATTTGATTTTCCTCTCTTAGGTTGTTAGTGAGATAGAACATTTTTACATTTGATTACTAGTTATTTGTATTTCTTTTATAAGTTGTTGGTTCTTGATACATATTCAGCTAAAAGAGAAAAGGCAGAACATCTTAGTTACTGTGTCTAGTCTTAAGGTAAATACGTAGGGAACATCTGCTAGACTTTTTTGAAATGCTGAAAATTAGTATATTACCTGAATATGAGATAGGGTTACCTAAGAACTTACCCCTCAGAAAAGATTTTTTTTTTTTTTTTTTTTTTTAAGATCTTACAGTCTTTGCTGTTCTGGAGTCTTCCCAATTCTTTTGAGTCACAAAGTATTATTTGAGGACGATGTATTAATCACCCACTTAAGCCCATTCTAATTTTAGATTCTGATGTTTTAAAGAAGTAAAGAAATTTTAAAATTTCAGTGATGATTCTGAGGTTATAATCACACAGAATGTTGGATAACTTTTTTTTTAAGTTTATTTGTTTTGAGAGAGAGTGTGAGTGGGGGAGAGGCAGAGAAAGAGGGAGCAGCATATCTGAAGCGGGCTCTATGCTGACAGCAGAAAGCCATATGTGGGGCTCAAACTCAAGAACCACAAGATCATGACCTGAGCTGAAGTCAGACACTTAACCGGCTGAGGCACCCAGGCGCCCCTTGGATAACATTTTTTCAACGTTTATTTATTTTTTGGGACAGAGAGAGACAGAGCATGAACGGGGGAGGGGCAGAGAGAGAGGGAGACACAGAATCGGAAACAGGCTCCAGGCTCTGAGCCATCAGCCCAGAGCCTGACGCGGGGCTCGAACTCACAGACCGCGAGATCGTGACCTGGCTGAAGTCGGACGCTTAACCGACTGCGCCACCCAGGCGCCCCCCTTGGATAACATTTTTAATAAAAGAAGTATTCAGGGGGTGCCTGGGTGGCTTAGTTGGTTGGGCATCTGATTTCTGCTCAGGTCATGATCTCACAGCTTGTGAGTTCGAGCCCAACGTCGGGCTCTGTGCTGACAGCTCAGAGCCTGGATCCTGCTTCAGATTCTCTCTCTCTCTCTCTCTCTCTCTCTCTCTCTCTCTCTCTCTGCCCTTCCCTTGCTCGTGTTTGGTCTCAAAAATAAATAAACACCAAAAAATTTTTTGAAAAAAAAAATGAAGTATTCAAATTTACTTACAGGGCCAACAAAAGAATTGACTATTGCTATCATAATTTTACGCCAAAAGGTACTGTGGCTTAGGATAAACTTTCTTACAATGACATTATTCTCAGATTCCAAGTGGTACACCTTAAGCATGTTCGATGGCAATTAAAATGATGTGCTCTAGTGGCACCTAAGTGGCTCAGTGGGTTAAGTGTCTGACTTCTGATTTCAGCTCAGGTCATGATCTCACGGTTATGAGATCAAACCCTGTTTCAAGTTCTGCACTAGGCATGGAGCCTGCTTAAGATTTATTCATATTTTCTCCCTCTCTCTCTCTCTCTCTCTCTCTCTCTCTCTCTCTCTCTCTCTCTCTCTCATAAATAAATAATTTAAAAATGATGTGCTCTAGGAAATTGCTAGATGACCTAAAATGGCACTATCAGTGAGGGAACTGCAGCATATAAGGAGCTTGAATAAAATAGAAGGGTACACATGGAAAGGCCAATGTCTTGAAATCATTATTCCTTTTTTTTCTTTGTCTCTCTGTCTTTCTGTATTGCATGCATACAGAAAGAACATAGATCATAAGCATTACTGTTCAGTGAATAATCACAAATTGTATATACCTATTGTTTCAGTTTGGGCTGCTGTTACAAAATAACCATAGACGTGGTGGTTTATACAGTAGAAATTTGTTTTTCGTTGTTCTGGAGGCTGGAAAGTCCAAGATCAAGGTGCCAGCCAATTCATTTCCCTGTGAAGGCCCTCTTCCTGGCTTGCAGATGGATGTCTTCTTGGTGTATCCTCACATGGTAGAGAAAGATGATCTCTGTCTCTTATCTCTTAGAGTAATAATTCCATTCATGAAGACTCCACCTTCATGACCCAATTACCTCCCAAAGGTGCCACTTCCAGATACCATCAGATAGGGGGTTAGGACTTCAGTATATAAATTGAAACGGTGGGGGAGGGTGGTTCACAAACATTCTATCCATAACATCTGTTACTACCACCCAGGTTAATAAACAAAATGTTGTGTTATATGTAGAAGTCCCTCCTGCCTCTCCTGGCTGTTTTCCTTTCTACCCCTACCAGAGGTAGTCGCCGTTGTAAGTTATAATACTGAAGAGTCCTTTTACTTGGTTTTGAGCCTTATGTATATGGAATCACACAGGATCTATTCTTCTACCTGACTTTTTTGTTTAGTATTATTTTTAAATTCATCTTCTGTATAGCTGGGTTCATTTTTGTTGTTATACAGTCTTACAGTGTAAGAGTATATCACAGGACCCCTGGGTGGCTCAGTCATTTAAGCATCCATCTCTTGATCTCATCTCAGGTCTTGATCTTAGGGTCATTAGTTCAAGCCCCATGTTGGGCTCGTTGCTGGGCATGAAGCCTACTTAAAAAAAAGAGAGAGAGAGGGAGAAAGTATATTACAGTTTATTCATTACTTCTGTTAAAGGACATGTAAGGTTGGAGGTGTTATTATTTCAAAATTAATTCTCTTGGTGAATAGGTATACTCATTTCTCTTAATATAAACCCGTGAGTAGACTTGCTAGATTTTGTGTGTTATCTCCAATCCGTAACCCAGTAGTTTAAATTTTCATTGATTGGGGCACCTGGGTATCTCAGTCAGTTAAGTGTCCGACTTAAGCTCAGGTCATGATCTCATGGTTCGTAGGTTCGAGCACTGCATTGGGTTCTGTGCTGACAGCTCAGAGCCTGGAGCCTGCTTCAGATTCTGTGTCTCCCTCTCTCTCTGCCCGTCCCCTGCTTGCACTCTATCTCCCTCTCTCTAAATAATAAGTAAACATTAAAAATAATAGTAATAAACTTCCATTGATTGCTGCCTAGATATAATCATTCAGTAGCTATTGATCCCCCACTATGTTTATATGTCTGCCATTGTGTAGGTATTGGGGGTATAGTCATAATTATGACTATATTTTATAATTTAAATGTATAAAACTAAGTTAAGAAATTAAGTGTAAGTGGATGTTTGTCTATTTCATTCATATCCCTGAAAGTTCATTCATTCAAGGTCAGTCAGATTGCTTTTTGGCTGTCTGTTTGTTGGAAAAATAAGTGTTCCTTTCTAGTTTTCTCTAATTTTCAGTTATGTGGTTATTAGGAACCAGAGCTTTGGGCAAAAATAGGGACACAGTAAGGAGGATGCGTGTGTCAGTGATGTGCATGGTTAGAGGAGGCTAGCTGGAGGCAGATGCTCCCTGAGAGGCTGTGGGTTGGGGGCAGGTTAAGTGGGCCAGGGTATGGCAGAGAGGGAGGAACGAAATAACTGAATGGCTTTGTTCTGGCAATAGTCTTGTGGCCCTGAAAGCTTTTTTTGTTTGTTTTTTAATTGAGGTTTAATCTACATACTATAAAATTAGCCCTTTTAAAGTATACTACTTAGGAGTTTTTAGTACATTCACAAGGTTATGCAACCATAACCACTATGTAATTTCTGAACATTTTTATTTATTTCAAAAAGAAACCCTGTACCCATTATCAGTCACTTTCCATTTCTTTCCACTCTCCCCTACCCATGATCTAAATGTCCATGAGTCTACTTTCTGTCTCTATACATTTGCCTACTCAAGATGTTTCATATAGGTGGGATCATACACTTTTTTGACTGTCTTCTTTCACTTAGCATCATGTTTTCAAAGTTCATTCATTTTGCTGTATGAATTAGTACCTCATCTCTTTTTATGGTTGAGTATATTCCATTATATGGATGTAACACATTTTCTTTATCTGTTAATTCATTGATGGACATTAGGTTATTTCCACTTTGGGATACACACACACACACACACACACACACACACACATATACATATATATAAAATGCTACTATGAACATTCATGTACACACTTTTGTCTGGGCATGGGTTTTTCAAGTCTCTTGTATATGTATCTAGGACTAGAAATGCTAAAGCTTTTGTTTGTTTTTTTCAGGAGCTTTCTCCAAATGAATAGCTCATTAGATCCTGTATTAGAGTGGTGTAGTATTGAAAACATGGAACACTCACAGTTCCAGTGGCCAGGTTTCATTTTTATTTTGTACATTCATATTGTCATTTTGAATTCTCCTTTGGGCTGTTTTGTTTGTTTGTTTTTTACTGGATGTCTCAGGGTACTTGCTGCCCTGGATGTGGGTCTGTCTTTGTTATTTAGGTTTTGAGCATATCCAGGATTTGCAGTTGACACTTTAAGAGCTAATTTTCTTCTTTCCATTCCTTATAGATTCTCCTGCAACTATTAAATTGCACATTTATTGTTTCTGCCTATGTATCTAATAATGCTTATGTTGTCTAGCTCCTGAGGTATTTATTTTAAAGTTATAGGGTAAAGGTCTCTTTTTTCTTTGACTTGATTCTTGGGTAATGTGAATCTACACCAATACAGGATATGTTTGGCTCCCTACAATCTGGAGGAGCGCCAACTCAGAGACATATTTCTGTTTGTTCCTATCAAGGTTCCAGGGTCAGGAGATCTCTTTAAGATCAGGGAACATTATATTGGCCACCTTGCCTAGAAGAATGCTTCTGTGGCTCTTCTAAGTGCTTAAATGAAGAGGCTCTCCATTGTCAGGCATTTGCCTTAGGTATTTTAAAGATAGTACCAGACCCCTGAGAAATATGGAATAAAGAAGTAAACCGCTAAACCAGACAAAGTACCCAGATAATGACTGGCAAAGATCTATGTACAATAAAGCAAATGCCACCAGATATAATTGGACATCTCTAGATTGAAAGGTTCGTGAGGGCAGGGACCGTTTCTTTTCTTTTTTTCACCTTCTTTTTCCTTCACTACCCAAATGGTTTGGAGCTATACCTGGCAACATATGATGTGTTAAATAAATATTTGTTAACTGGATTAATAAATTTTCAATAGTTTCTGACTCCATATTCCTTCTTTATAAGCTCTTAGCAATCTTTTTAGTCCCTGCATAATGTAGAAGGCTCATGTCCTTCCAACATGAGCAGCCTCTTGACTTGCCAGATTCTGGTACTTCTATTAGCTTTCTGCCCTATAATCTTTGATAGCAGATAGTAATATGCTGTTTCTGTTTTTGCCAGAGGTAGCCACATCTTGTTTGTTACAGCTTCCAATCTCCTGTCTGATTCTTGTCCTCATACTCTGGGGGGTAGTGAAAGAAACAACTTAGAAAGTGCAAGGTAGGTTATCAAGAGCCTTGCATTTAATCTTTAATTTGAAGACATGGGAGAGCCACAAAAATGCAACAAAATCAAGATTACGCTATAGGGAAACTCTTCTTGGGTAGTATATGGTCTTGACTAGACGGGAGAAACTGCAGAGAAGGCCTTAGGATCTAGGGCAGCAGTTGAAATGTGAAGAGGTGATGGTTTGCACTAAGGGCTGACAGCAGCTATGTAAGGGAAAAGTTAGGTTTGAAAGGCCTTTTGCACAAAGAATCTCTAATGTCTGTTAACACTGAATATTGGACAGAAAGGCAAAAAGAGGGCAGATTCAAAGGGCCACTCAGGTTAGAAGAATGGTAGTACCTTAAACAGAAATAAAGCATGTGGAAAAGGAAGGCATTTGGGAGGCAGGGATGATGATGAGTGTTTTAGATATATTGAGCGGGAGGTGACATCAGAACCTTATAAGACTGAAGCGTAGCAGAAAAATCGTGAGGTTTTTCCATTGCCACGTTTTGTTCCACTACGTAACTAGTTTATTCTACAGCTTTCTCTTTATTTCATAATCTTATGTTTTTTGAGCAAAATACCTACCTCTTTCTATCCCAGGTAATTTCTTTATTTTTTAAATTTTTATCCCGTGTGTGTATGTGTGTGCGTGTGCGTGCACATGTGCGCACAAGTGCTGGAGGGGGACACGGGGTGGAGTGGGGGGGAGAGAGAGAGGGAGGAAGGGAGGGAACATGAGTGTTGAGTAGGCTCCATGCTCAGTATGGAGCCTGACGCAGGGCTCGATCCCACAACCCTGGGATCATGATGGAGCCAAAATCAAGAGTCAGATGCTCAACCAACTGAGCCACCCAGGCACCCTATCACCCTATCACCAGTAATTTCTAAAAGCATCTGTACCAATTAGGATTAGATTGGCTTAAATGAGTTTCTTTGTTTCTAATGTAAATGAAGTCTAAGCTATCCAGGCTTTCTTCTGTGGTTTCATGGTCCTCAGAGACCCAGACTCCTTCAGTCATGTAGCCCTATCATCCTCAACATATGACCACTTTAAGATGGTTTTTTTCTTTTTAGTATAGTTTTCTATTAAATATCTACATGCCATAGAAATTAATTGAAAACTACCGAAGAAAGTGCAAAATCACTTAATAATTGGTTTTTTGCACCTCGATCTGTATGAGAAACTCTTATAAGCAAGAAGAAGGTATCTACTAAGTACTTATTACAATACTTATGGCACTGAGCACTTTTGAGAACAAGAAGAAATTCTTTAACTCTGAAGACTGGTTTATATCTTGTTCATAGATTTGTTAAGCCAAAGTGATGGCTTCAAGATGGCTGCTTGAGTGCTAGCCACCACTTTGACTTGCCAACCAATAGGAAAGAAGCAGGAATGAAAGTGGACATGCCCCCCCCCCCCCTTTAAGAATACTGCCTGGACTTTGCACACACTATTATTTATGTCCAGGTGATTAGACTTTAGTCATGGCCATGAAGGGAGCTCTGGGAGACTTCTTTATTTCAGGTAACCATGTGCTCAGTTGAAAATCAAGGGTTTGCTTCCAAGGAAAAGGAAGCAAATAGGCATTGGGAGACTCCTTGAAGTCTCTTAATTATCCAGAGTAAGAACCAAATTCCAAATTCTTCCAGGTTATAGAATTTTGTTTCTCCAAACCTTAATTATCCTTATAATAATAAAAAATATATTAAATAATAAAATATATTTAATAAATTTAATTTAAAATGTACATTTCTGTTCTTGTATTCTTTTTTTTTTTTTTTTTTTTTTTTTTTTTTTTAATGTTTATTCATCTTTGAGAGGGAGACAGAATCCAAAGCAGACTCCAGGTACCGAGCTGTCAGCACAGAGCCCGACACGGGGCTGGAACTCAACAAACCGTGAGATCATGACCTGAGCCACACACTTAACCAACTAAGCCACCCAGGCGCCACTCTGTTCTTGTACTCTTTAAAAAAACATGTAGACTTGGGGCACCTAGTCTATGTGCTCAGTTAAGTGTCTGACTCTTGGTTTTGGTTCAGGTCATGATCTCACCGTTTGCGAGTTCAAGCCCCACATTGGGCTCTGTGCTGACAGTGCAGAGCCTGCTTGGGATTCTCTCTCTCCATCTCTACCCCTTCCCTGCTCAAGCTCACGCTCTCTCTCTCTCAAACTAAATAAGTAATCTTTAAAAATTTTTTTAAAAACCCACATAGACTGATAGCTAGTAGCTATAGCATATGCTACGGAATAGACCATTGTTGGAATCAATGTCTAAAGTTTGAATTTAAAAAAAAAAGAGTTTGAGGGGTGGGAGGGAAGGGAAGGTGGGTGATGGGTATTGAGGGCACCTTTTGGGATGAGCACAGGTGTTGTATGGAAACCAATTTGACAATAAACTTCATATATTGGGGAAAAAAAAGTTTGAATGTAAGATCGGTAGATCCAGAAGCTAGAAAAGTTGCAGTGTGATAAAAACCATGTTTTACCTTGGCAGCTTTGGATGTAGTTTTTCTACATGAGTTCTTCTGAGTCTTAGATTTATTATAAATATACAGGATTAAAGAGGATAGAAGCAGAATGCCTCTGAAAGCACCAGCATTTCTGCTAGGCCTTTCTTAGCAAGAAGAAGAGTATATGTTGATCTTAACTTATTTCTAGGCTTTTTTACTTTTCTTAAGTGTAGTCCTCTCTGGGTCACATCCAACTTTGCCTATTATACGTGCTGCTCACAGTGCACTTTATACCTGGTGAACCATCAGCACAGTTGACCTCTGAGCATAAACTTTCTCATGTCCTTCTGTCTGTCTTCACTTCCAGCAGTGTCGAAGAACTCTTTCCATTCTGTAATTTTCCTCTAAGAATTTCAGATAGAGATATGGTTTCCCATTTGTTTTTTGTCTTTGTGCTTTAAAACATAATCTCCACAAGAGCATCATTAGGTTTTGTTCACTACTGAACTAGTCTAGTCACCACCATGCCTGGTCAGCTGTGAGAAAATATTTTTGTGGATTAAGAATACATATCCTATTCTGGTTAATGTTTTTTGGGGATGAGGAGGTGGTAGGGAAAGGATAAAGGCATTTTTTAAATCTACAAACCTCTAGAAGTCTTCCCACAAGAAGAAATAATCTCAGTACATTGAGTTGAAGTCTTTTGGAGAGGAGCCAGCCACGTGTTATAATGTTGACCATCTTCTTGAACCTCAGATTGGTTTGTATTGCTTAACACATCACTTTTCAACAGGCCAGAACATGAAGTTGGAACTATCTTAGAAAATCTAGGTGTGCAGGCTATTGTGTGTAATAGAAACCTCAAGATGCTTCCGTTTTTTGGGTTTTTTTTCTTTTCCTAAAGAAGATCTTTTACTGAGACCTATTTAAAACATTTCAGTCTTTAATTCAAATAAACTTCAACTCAGCTGAATGGCTAATCTAGGTAAAGGCTTCATCGTGACAAGAATACACCCCACCCAAAACAATAATAAGAATAATAATTCCCGGGGTGCCTGGGTGGCTCAGTCGGTTAAGCGTCCGACTTTGGCTCAGGTCATGATCTCGCGGTCCGTGATTTCGAGCCCTGCGTCGGGCTCTGGGCTGATGGCTCGGAGCCTGGAGCCTGCTTCCGATTCTGTGTCTCCCTCTCTCTTTGCCCCTCCCCTGTTTATGCTCTGTCTCTGTCTCAAAAATAAATAAACGTTAAAAAAATAATAATTAAAAAAAAAATAATAATTCCCCACCTACAAAGACATTAAAGTGGGTTCCTGACTAAAGAGGCCTCCTAACACTGCTCAAGGATGGCCCTTTTTAAATATTTCTTTCCCAGTTTTTATTTATTTTTTCTTTTTTTCTTTTTTAATGTTTATTTTTGAGAGAGAGAGTGCACGAGCAGGGGAAGGGCAGAGAGAGAGGGAGACACAGAATCCAAAGCAGTCTCCAGGCTCTGAGCTGTCAGCACGGAGCCGATATGGGGCTCGAGCTCATGAACTGTGAGATCATGACCTGAGCTGAAGTCAGACGCTTAACTGACTGAGCTGCCCAGGCGCCGCCCCCCCCACCCCCCCGCTTTTTTTTTTGTTTTAATGTTTATTTCTTTTGAGAGAGAAAGCATGCATGCAAGCATGGGAGGGACGGAGAGATTGAGAGAGAATCCCAAGCAGGCTCCATGTTCAGCGCAGAGTCTGACATGGGGCTCAGTCTCACAACTGACCTTGAAATCAAGAGTCAGACACTTAACCAGCTGAACCACCCAGGGGCCCCTCTTCCCAGTTTTTCTTATAAAAAAGAGAAATTTTCAATTATATGATCACTTGGTTAATTTTGACAACCTTTATTTATTTTTAAATGTTTATTTTGAGAGAGAGAGAGCATGTAAGCGTGAGAGGGCCAGAAAGAGAGGAAGAGAGAGAATCCCAAGCAGGCTTCATATTCAACTCAGAGCCGTATGTGAGGTTCTTTCCCACACCCATGAGATCATGACCTGAGCCAAAACCAAGAGTCAGAAGCCCAACCTACTGAGCCACCCAGGCGCCCCAATTTTGATCTCCTTTAAACAGGTATAAAGGATGCCTTTTATTTATTTTTTTAATGTTTATTTATTCTTGAGAGAGAGACAGTGCATGAGTGGGAGAGGGGCAGAGAGAGAGGGAGACACAGAATCTGAAGAAGGCTTCAGGCTCTGAACTATCAGTACAGAGTTGGACGCTTAACCGACTGAGCCACCCAAGCTCCCCAGGATGCCTTTTAATACACTGGGTAGTATATCTTAGCTCTGAGGGTGTTTAAAGGTATTCAAGGGTTAAGGCTGTATTAGATTCTCAGAGCATACAAGTCTGATCAGGGAGAGTTTCTTGATTGCTGAGGGCTCTGCCTTTGTAGCACTTGGCAGCAACTCTAGCTGAGACATTGTTAGAGACCTCTTGGGTTTGTGTTCTCTCAAATTCATAGATTACCTGAGATTTCTGCCCTGTGCAGAGATCATTCCCTCATTCTCAGTGTGTACCTGCTGCAGTAGCAGCTATTATATAGCTCAGTAAATGTTGCTTCCTCAGTGGTCTAATTTTTTTTTTTTTTTTTTTTTTTTATGTTTATTTATTTTTGAGACAGAGAGAGACAGAGCATGAGAGGGGGGAGGGCCAGAGAGAGAGGGAGACACAGAATCTGAAGCAGGCTCCAGGCTCTGAGCTGCCAGCACAGAGCCCGACGCGGGGCTCGAACTCACAAGCTATGAGATCGTGACCTGAGCCGAAGTCGGACGCTTAACCGACTGAGCCACCCAGGCGCCCAAACTCAGTGGTCTAATTTGACTTGAGCTTGCCTTACATGTGAAAAGCCACCCCTCGTTTTTATTATGAACTGAAGTGAAGTTTGATAATTCTGTTATTTGCAAGTGAGAATGAGACCGAAAAGGATTAGGCACTTAATCATTTGTCCCGTTGGACCTTTTCTGACTCAGAGCTTCCATTCTTAGTCTTATAGCAGCTGTCAAGAGTGGCATTGGGTCTGTAGCGCTTTTTTTTTTTTTTTAATTTTTTTTTTTCAACGTTTATTTTTTTATTTTTGGGACAGAGAGAGCATGAACGGGGGAGGGGCAGAGAGAGAGGGAGACACAGAATCGGACACAGGCTCCAGGCTCTGAGCCATCAGCCCAGAGCCCGACGCCGGGCTCGAACTCCCGGACCGCGAGATCGTGACCTGGCTGAAGTCGGACGCTTAACTGACTGCGCCACCCAGGCGCCCCCTTTTTTTTTTTAATTGTTTGTTTGTTGTTGTTGTTGTTGTTGTTGTTGTTTTCTTTAGTAATCTCTATACCCAACATGGGTCTGGCTCAAACTCACAGCCCCAAGATCAGGAGTCGCATGTTATTCCAGCTGAGCCAGCCTGATTCTGTACCTTGGATCTGTAGCTTTTTGCCTAAGAAAAAAAGAATGGTGGGTGTTTACCGACCTAAAGTGGCAATTGAACATTGTGTATTCACAAGTCTGGCACTGTATTTTATTCATCTTTTCAGGACATTGTTTCTGCAGAAAGTATGTCAGCAGGGCTTTCTGAAATGTCTGAGCAAGGACACTGAAAGCATAGAGACAGTCTTCAAGAAGCTAAGGTTCTTGGGTGGGAGGTAGCAGTAGAAATAATGTTTTCAATGGGAGGCCGGAAGAAGAGCTGCTGGCTCTTTGGGGGATACCTGGGGAACACTGTAGCCTTCGTGGTCGCCTCAGGGTGTGATCTGCAGTGTCTTAAGACTTGTGGGCCTCTCTTGGGTTTTCCTCCCACCTCCCAGCATGAGCTCTGCATACAGAAAAAGAAATGAGAAATGTTTTGATTATGTTACTCAATAAACAAAATAAGAAACTTTACATTTACCACAATGATTTTAGAAACTCCCTTTTACTTCCCCTACAGTGACTTGATTTAGAGCCCTAGACATTGAAACATAACTATATGTTTAATTTAGGTCCACTTTTTGCAGAGAAATGAGCAGGGGGAGCTAGAGCAATAGTCATCTCAGGATATGAAAGAGTGTTTATATATATAGTGTTCTGTTATTCAGCAGTGTGGGGAGAAAATGTCCCTAACTGCAGTAGGCAGAGAGCCCCTCTTTTATTTGGGACTAAAACCTCTGCTCTGCATACCTCACAATTTTTTTAGGGTTAATTGAGAAAATCGTTAGGAAGGAACAATCTGTATCTTATTTCTGTATCTGTTCTACTTTATGAGTACTTTGATTTCATCACAATGCAATTGAAACCAAGTGAGAAAAAAAAGTGGAGGTTATAGAAACCTGAATTCTGAAGGGAATTCTGAGGATTATCAGTAAGATCTGTTCCAATGTGATCTTCTACTTCCATTAAGAATTTTTTGGAAATAAGGTATTGATTAACCAGGGAAATTGTTTAACTAGACTGAGGTCCTTATCAACATTGAATGAAATAATTACTTTAAAACATACACAATTCTAACAAAATGAAATTTTCAAAAATGTTTGCAGTTTAGTGGTTCACAATTATTCAGTTATTGTAAGTACCAGTTGCTGGATCTAGTAATAATTTCTTTAGAGCAATATGTTTGTGGTGAAGGAGTTTGCTGAGTGCCCCATCCATCTACCTGGTCTCAGCCTCTGCCAGGAGCCTCACCTTCTCCCAAGGAAAGAAAAGACTTTTGGCTGTTTTGATTATTTACTTATTTGCTTACTCATGTATTTGTTTTTATTTTGCATCTTTGTTTTTGACCCAGATGACTCTTAGGATAGGAGAGTTTTGTGGATCCCTTGGTAAGCAAGTCTTCCTTAAGTCTTCTGAGGAGCTAAGTTGTTGAATTACCTCCAAGACTGTAGATTACTGGTTTTCTTTCATAATTACAAGAGGCGTTTTCTAGAAGAACTGGGATCTTAAAAATACACCAAAGACTGGGGGGTGCCTGGGTGGCCCAGCCTGATTCTTGATTTCGGCTCAGGTCATGATCCAAGGGTCATGGGATCAAGCCCTGTGTTGGGCTCCTTGTGGAGCATGGAGCCTGCTTGAAATTCTCTCTCTCTCTCTCTCTCTCTCTCTCTCTCTCTCTCTCTCTCTCTCTCTTAAAAAAAAAAAAATGCACCAAAGACTATCAGGGAATGGTGATGAAGGGGGTGGAATATGTTTTTAGCACCAGATACTTTTGCAGTAATCAAGTTGCTCTATGTCAGGGCCTGGTCGAGAGTGTATTGTATTCCTGGTACAGAATTCATCTTGAGACCCTGACTTTGCTGAGCCTGGTGGATTGGGCTGAGTGAAACACAGGCCAGCCATATTGCTTCAGAGAGCACAAATAAGGTTTTAGCAAGATGCTGGTTGTGTCCTCTTAGGAAATGATAAACTGGTCTGGTAATGAAATGTATATTTTAGGAAGCGTTTTAGAAAAAAAAATTGTGCTTACATCTAGACAAGAAAAGATATCAAGATGAAGTAGCAGCTGAGACTGCAATGTCTTCTTGCCCCTCAACTTTTTAGAAAAACTTTTAATTTTTAAAGATTTTATTTTTGTTTAAATAATCTCTGCACACAATGTGGGCTTCAGACTAACACCCCTGAGATCAAGAGTCACATGCCCTACTTACTGAGCCAGCCAGGCACCCCAATCTTGTCCCTCAACTTTAAATTGGACCCTGAAGTGGGATTCTGTTTCCAGTGGAGATCCATCAGGGCCTCATCTCCTGGCTGCTCAGTGGGGCACTTAGACCCTGTTCTTTGAAAAGCCAGTCTAACAGAGGGTATGGAGATCACTGGACAGAACTCCTACAGAGTTGTCACAGAGCATTTCTTCTTTGAATTTCTACCTCTGCTTACCTCCTTCCTCCCTTTCCTCCTTCTGTCTCATTTTGGTTTTGGCCTTTGGAAATACTAAGTTTTATAAAATGTTTGAACTAGAGCATATCCTTGCACTAGAAAAATTGATCCTGTCTGCTTTGCAAAAGATTTCTATAAAAACTACACTTTTATACTAAGGGGAATGACATACATCTGTTTTTAAACCGTTTTGTTCCTCTTGCTGTATTCTTTCTGTGGGACCATTTGATTGCTAGGTGGTTGAAACTGCTGGTAGCAGCTACTTACTACCAACTGTCTTTGTCTTAGGCTTGTGCCTAAAGTAATTGTAGTGCTTTAAGAACGTAAAGACCACTTGAGCAGGCCATTTGGGGGGGGGGGTTGGCAACACAGTCAGGAAGCAGGGTCTTTACGACAGTCTCTCTAAAAAGTCCCTACGGGGCCATTGCCTGCAAATTTCTTTAGACTTTATGCATCTTTTCATCAGAAGCCACCTTTCATGTGTCAACTATTATAAGATGGCTGACTCCCTGGAAGCTTAAAAACAAAGAAAAACAGTATGGCAAAAAGAAAACCCGACTTTTGGTTCTATATGTGTTGCTAACTAGCTCTGTAACCTTGGGCAAGCTGTTCCATGTATCCCAGCCATTCTTTCCCATGTGGAAGTAAATTCTATATATGCCCTACTTGTGAGGATTGAGCAAGGTGACATTTATGAAGAATGCCTTTGTAAACTGTAATTGCCTTGTGAATAAAGATTACTATCTCTGATAAACAGTACCAGTTCTCAGCCACCAGTAACCTGATTTTCTCATCCTGTGTTTGGAAGAAGCACAAATCTACGAGGAGGGATTGCTGATGTTTCAGTGTGAGTTGTACACAAGGCTTACATACTTTCTCCCTGCCTTTTGATCCTGTCTCACTCCACGCTTTAACGGGATACCAGTTCTCCCGCACAGCCGCCATGCTGTCAGTACAGTGTGACTAGGACTGCACTTGTGTTGGAGATCTTCAACACACATGCCGAGCTGCTGGCCAGAAATGTTCTTCCCCTTCCCATGTGCTCTTGTACCTCCCTAGTACCTTAAGAATTCTTGGGGCTTGGTTATAAGCCAGGTGAACCATGTGGTAGATTCTTATTTAATTCTCTGACCCAAGTCCTTTCCACAGGTTGACAGTCACAAAATGAAGTTATGAATGAAGTCTCTGGGAGCAGCAGCTGAAAAAGGAAATGGAAATGATTGTGTTGAGTTCAGCAGCCCTCAGACCCAGAGTGTGCTCTTGTCTAGTGTCCCCGAGGTGGAGAATAAGGACTTGCTTTACTCTCCAGGAGTGCAGTTGTCTCTAGCTTCCTGCAGCTTCACGTTAAAACCCCTTGAGATTATAGTTAAGAACATCTCTAGATGACTTTGTCAAGTGAGGGCTTTGGTCTTAGAGAATTTTAGCAGATTTTAATCTAATTTAAGCCCAGTCTAACACTACTGAGAAAGGAGGTGTCTTTGGTTTTACTTTCAAATGTAAAATTTGACATTTCCTCTTCTTTGGGAGCCAGACGTGGTTAGTTAGACTCGTGGTCTTCATGGTACCTTTGCCTTAGTAGCTTAATAATTAAAACTCAGTAATTCAAATGATGAATAAAAGCCCTAATGTGTGAAGATGGAAGATGATAGACAATTAAAAGTAGACAACCAAAAAGTGATGAAATCATTTTTAATGACTTATTATTTTTTACTTATTAATATTTATCTAAATTTTTACTAACTCAACTCCCCACAGTTTGCTTCCTTAGGAGTCACTGGCAGATTTGTACGCAGTCTGAAGAAAGGGCCTGGCCACAGGATAGGGAGGGGTATAGTGTATATCACACCTGTGCTTGGTATATTTGGGCAGACTAAGTGTGATAGCAGCTGGGGAATCAATCCTAGATAAACCTGATTGTTCTCATTCACATGATTTCTGTGTCTGTTTATTCTTATTAAAACAATTGGCTGTTCTTCAATAGTGATGTTAAAACCATTTCATATTCTTTAGCAGTGGTCTCCTCTGGCAGCTTTATGTCTTGCCGTGTGCAGGTTGAAAAGAAAGAGTCGTCCTAGCTGTAGAGGACTCTGAGGAATTGGGAATCATTGCCTTTGTAACACATGAGGTGAAGGCAGTCTTCCTAAAGTTGATATGCTAATAGTGCTCCTGGCAGGAGGAGTTTCCTACCCTGGACAGAAAGTCATCCGTGATTCCTGGAGTCACATGTTTGTTACCCTGGAAGTATAAAGGCTCTTTGCCTTAGAAATTCCTGAATCTACTGATGCCTCAAGTGGTAAAATCAAAATTTGCAATTGACTGTATTCACAGTAGTGCCTTGTTCTGCAGCACCGTTCACTCTTCGAATGGCAACCCACACATTTTGTGGATTGGGTGTACAGATGCACACTACGACAGCAGTACCTCCCTCCGGAGCCACTGTGTGCTAAGCGCTTCAGTCTTCCAGGGATGGTTGGATCCATTTAGTCTTTTGTTCATTCCCCAAGTGCTTAAGTTCCTTTTCTATACCAAGTACTGCACTTGGTACGATAATAAAAGGCCAGCAGGATTTAGCCTGGACACTAAGATCTGGCCCAGCAATTGACAACTAACATTAAGTGCTGTCATGAAGATATAGGTTCTGATGTGTGGTGACCATTTCCTGTGAAAGCTTTAGTCTTTTAGTAGATTGAAATGGGTTGTGAAATATTATATTAACCTGTCAAGCAAATGAGGTGAAGCGAGTGGCATTTTGACCTTGTCTAGTCTCACCTGCTGATTCTAGTCCTTTTTTAGCACTTAGGAGTTGAAATACATTTATTGAGCCCTCACTGTATTCCATTCTAAGCTCTTTACATGTATTAATTTACTTAATCTTCATAACCTCCTTATGAAATAGGTACTGTTATCCCTACTTTACAAATGAGGAAACTAAAGAACATGGAAATTAAGGTCCTTGTTAAAGGTCATGAGGTAGAGGCAGGATTCAGATTTAGGGAACCTGATCCAGAGTCCATATTCTTAAATGATGTGATACACTGCCTCTGGGTGGAAGGGTACCATCTTGACCAACCTCCTGTGTGGGTAGAGCTTGGCAGAGTGATAGTTCCCTGACCCTCTGTGCCTGCAGAGTTTTGCTCTTTCCTGGATTGGTTTCTGAGAGCAGATTGCTTGTGCCTAATACAGAACAAGAGTTGATGAATGCTGCAGGAGGTCCCTTATCTACAGCCCCACTTGTGAATCTGGCTCTACCTTTCACCATCTGGATGACCTTGACTCTGAGCATGTTTCCTCATCTGTAAAGTGGAGATAATGTTATTTTATGGGATCATTTAGGGGATTAAATAAAATAACATACTTAACAGTTCCTGGCTCTGAGTAAATGCCTAATAAACGTTAGCAAATTTTTATTGCCATCATCCTCTAACCTTGAGAACGAGCCAAGAAACAATTTCTCAGAGACCAGATTCTAGGACCTAGGTAGGTGGGCAGATTTCCTTTGGTTTTGACAAGACAATAATTTTATTCTATGTATTTCTCTTGACTCTTTTGGTGTGAAAAGCAGAGAGGTAAAGCATTATTTGACAGATGTATGGATTCAAGCAAGAAACTGAGGTCCAATTGCAAAGAAATGCCTTGTAGAACTCAGAGCCCTGTCTGAGGAGACACAGAGGACCCTAGAGGGCGGAGAATGAACACAGCGCAGGGGCTAGTTCCAGAGTCGCATTCTCGGTTAGTTCACTTACCAGTGTGGGTGAGGGTCTCTTGTCAGTAGGCAGAGATTTTTTTCCTCTACTCTAACACGTGTCTGCTGGCTAGTGTTTATTAAAACTTAACTTTTTCTTAATATGAAATAGAATTTGTGACTTTTCTAAAATGCAGAGGCAAAGGAACTCTGTTAACTGCAGGCTTACTGATCCCCTTTCCCCACCTGTTCCTGTGCCAGACTTCCCCAGAGTGCTTATTTGCCAATGGTTGCTCCTCAGATCTCATGGCTAGCTCACTCCATAGGCTCCAAGCCAGAGTGATGCTGCTGCCACCACTGCCGCCAACACCTCTGCTGCCACCACCAGCCATTCAGGTTCCTGCCATAAGGATGTGACCTGCCGTGAAGCTTTCACCTTTCTCCTTTCTGCCTGTCATTGGGTTGTGCCTCTTTTCCTGGTGCTTTTGCCATGCGGCCAGTGTTCCAAAGAAAGTTTTCAGGCACCAAAGTTAAGAGCCCTACCTACCTCTCCCAAGGAGATTTTTGAGTTAGCCATGGAAAAGAAGACAATTGAGAGGGCTCCTGTGCCTCTGTGCTGCAGAAGGAAGAGTTTGCTTCTTGATAGTGTGCTAGCGCCAAGCCAGGTGGGGGAGACTTGCTGGGACTCATGTGAAAGTGCACTACATGACCTCTGGAGAAGTAGACTGGGCCTATCCTGCCCAAGGACAGCACCCTGACCCACAGGAGCCAAGGCCGAAGACTGATATCACCTTCTGCCACGCCCTTTCCTTAAGCTTAAGCTTAAGCTTGCTCTGCCACACTGCCCCAAGTCTGTGGCTTAAAACAGCCATTTCCTTTTGTTGATGAATAGGCCACTCTATGTAAAATGTTTCAGCTTGGGGACTGGAAAGGCGGTCTGTGCCTTCCTGTCTCTCTGTTTCTCTGAGGGTTGACGTTGATGGCTTCTGTCTTTGTCTTCACAGGGAACTCTAATGATCCATGACAAAGAGGTCATCCTTGAGTATATATCAGGCCCGGACTTTTGGTACTGCAAACGGGTAAGTGCCTGGAATTCTGTTCCTTAGAAGTAAAGATCCAGCATCATAGCTCCTCCGTGTCTCCAGGAGTGCTATCTGGTAGTATGCATTGCTGAGCACTGAGCTCTTCTTCCTTAGATCAGATGAACTGAGGGTCAGAGCAAGGTCAGCCACCATTCCTGCTTCCCAGGCTGCTGTCTGTGGCCATAGAGGGTTCTGGGTCTATTGGCCTGTTGGAGGCACCTTCTCAAGGGACATATGCCATGCTTTTCTATTGATGATGAACTGAAAGCAGTGCCTTGACTTAAACCTCTCCTTGGTTACCCTTCCTGGGGGTGGTTACAGGGGAATTAGTGTTTTGAAAGGCTGGTTCTGTGGGAGTTATATATTTTTTGGATATTAAAAGGTTTCCAAGGATATGGAACTTTAGGTACTGTGGCATCATACCTCTGTTAAACTCTAATATTCTTCTCGAAAGGCAGATTTAAAGATTTTAGGCCATACTCTTCTTAGAAGTCTAGCCAGATTGTAAATGAGCATGAAAATAAAATTTGTCATTTTTCATTGCTGCTTAGTTTCAAAAATAATTGTGAAAAATTTACAAAGTTTCAGGGTGTCTGGGTGCCTCAGTCAGTTAAGCAGCCAACTCTTGATTTTGGCTCAGATCACAATCTCACGGTTTGTGAGTTGGAGCTGTACATCGGGCTCTGTGCTAATAGTGCAGAGCCGGCTTGGGATTCTCTCTCTCTCCTGCTCTCATGTGCATGTGCACTCTCTCTTTCTCTCTCTCTTTCTCAAAATGAATAAACTTTTTAAAAAAGTTACAAAGTTCCTGAACCAGGATTCATTAAAAAGTTCATTATAGAACTTGGTAAAATTCAGTAAAAACTTTAGTTTGACATTTTGTTAATCTCAGTGAAATATAATTTGAATAGCTGTGGTTGTCATCGACCAAAGTATCATATTTCATGATATACTACTTTATAGTGTCATTTTATGAAAACATTTAACTTTTTTAAAAATTGTGATAAAATACACATTAAATTTATCATTTTAACCATTTTAAAACATATAATTCGGTGGCATTAAGTACATTCACAATGTTGTACAACCGTCAACACTATCTAGTTCTAGAACTTTTTCCATAACCTCAGAAAGAAACCCTGTATCTATTAGCAGTCACTCCTCATTCTCTTTTTCCTCACTTCCTAGGAAACCACTAATCTACTTTCTAGCTCTGTGGATTTGCCTATTCCAGATATTTCATCTAAGTGGAATCATATAATATGTGGTCTTTTGTGTCTGCCTTCAAACTCAGCATGTTGTCAAGGTTTATCCATGCTGTGGATCAGTACCTCATTCATTTCTAGGCCAAATAATTATTATCTGGCTATACCACATTTTGTTTATCCATTCATCAGTTTATGGACATTTGGGTTGTTTCCACATCTTGTCTATTGTGAATAAGACTGCTGTGAATATTCATTCATGTACAGGTTTTTGCTTGAACACACATTTTCAGTTCTTTTGGGTATATACCCAGGAATTGTCAGGTCATATGTTACTTTTATGTTTTAACTCTTTGAGGAATCAACAAACTGTTTTCTATAGGCGGCATCTGCACCATTTTACATGCCCACCCTCAATAAATGGGAGTTCCAATTTCTGCACAGTTCTTGCCAACATTTGTAATTTTTAACCCCCTTTTAAAAAAAGATTATTTTTGGGGCGCCTGGGTGGCGCAGTCGGTTAAGCGTCTGACTTCAGCCAGGTCACGATCTCGCGGTCCGGGAGTTTGAGCCCCGCGTCAGGCTCTGGGCTGATGGCTCAGAGCCTGGAGCCTGCTTCCGATTCTGTGTCTCCCTCTCTCTCTGCCCCTCCCCCGTTCATGCTCTGTCTCTCTCTGTCCCAAAAATAAATAAACGTTGAAAAAAAAAAACAAAAAAATAAATAAAAAAAGATTATTTTTAAGTAATTTCTACACCCAAAGTGGGGCTCTAAATCACAACCCCAAGATCAAGAGTCAGACACTCTACCAACTGAGCCTGCCAGGCACCCCAACCCTTATTTGATAAATAGCCATCCTGGTGGGTGTGAAATAATATCTCATGATTTTAACTTGCATTTCCCTGTGACTAATGATGTTGAGCATCTTTTTTATGTGCTTATTGCCACTTATATATCTTCTTTGGAGAAATGTTTATTCAAGTCCTTTGCCCATTTTTAATGAGTTGTCTTTTTGTTATTGAGTTGTGAAAGTTATTTATATATTTTGGATATAAAACCCTTATCAGATATGTGATTTGCAAATATGTTCTCCCATCCTGTGTGTTGTCTTTGACTTTCTATCTTATTTTTTTTATTATTTATTTATTATTTTTTTTATTTATTTATTCATGAGAGAGAGTGCAGACAAGCAGGAGCAAGGGAGAGGGACAGAGGGAGAGAGAGAATCTTAAGCAGGCTCCACACTCAGCACAGAGCCTGATGCGTGGCTTGATCATGGGTGTCCTGGGAAGCTGAAGTCAAGAGTTGGATGCTCAACTGACTGAGCCACCCAGACGCCCCTGTCTTTCACTTTCTTACAGTGTTTTTTGCATAAAAATTGTGATAAAGTCTAGTTCAGCTGTTTTTTCTTTTGTTGTTTGTCTTTTGGTATCATGAAACCATTGTCAAATCCGAGGTGATGAAGATTTACCCCTGTTTTCTTCTGAGAATTTTATAGTTTTGGCTTTTATATTTAGATGTTTCATCTGTTTTGAGTTAATTTTTGTTCATGCTGTGCAGCTTCATTCTTTGGCATGTGGGTATCCAGTCGTCCCAGCAGCATTTATTTAATCACAATTCTTTTCCTATTGAGTGGTCTTGCAGTCTTGTTGGAAATCAATCGACAGGGGTCTATAGGTTGATTTCTATCGACACTCAATTTTATTCTTTTGATCTATATTTTTTTCCTTATGCTAGTACCATGCTGTTTTGATTATTGTAGCTCTGTAGTAAATTTTGGAATTGATAAGTATGTCCTTCAGCTTTGTTCCTTTTTTTCTTTTTTTTTTTAGAGTTAGAGAAAGCACATGAGCAGGGAAGGGGCAGAGCAGGCGGGGTGGACAGAGGATCTGAAGCAGACCCTACTCTGACAGAGAGCCTGATGTAACACTTGAACTCATGAGCCATGAGATCATGACCGGGGCCAAAGCTGGACGCTTAACCAGTTGAGCCACCCAGGCACCCGATCTTTGTTCTTTCTTAAAATTGTTTTGGCTAGGGGCACCTGGGTGGCTCAGTTAAGCAGCCAACTCTTAATTTCAGCTCAGGTCATGATCTCACAGTTTGTGAATTTGAGCCCTGTGTCGGGCTCTGCGCTGACAGTACGGCACCTGCTGGAATTCTCTATCTCCTCTCTCTGCCCCTCTCCCACTCATGATTTTTCTCACTCTCTCTCCCTCTCTCTGTCTCAAATAAATAAACATTAAAAAAATTAAGTAAAATTGTTTTGGCTATTCAGGATCTTTTGTAATTCCACATAAATTTAAAGAAAAACTTTTCCATTTCTGAAAAAAAAAAAAAAAAAAAAAAGACCATTAGGATATTGATAACATTTAACATTTTAATAGTGATTACCTCTACATTTTGAGATTATGGGTGATTCCTCCCTCTTTTATACTTTCTTAATCAGCTATAATGCACAAGTATTATTTCTTTTATAATCAGAGTTGGAGGAAGCTAGCATTAAAGGGGCAATTTTGAACTCTATTTTCTGTTAACTAGCAGAAAACAGATGTTAATATCTGATGTCAAAATTATATAGCTGTTGCCAAAACTATTGCTTGAAAGAGCAGAGTGGCTTGGTTACATTGTCCCCTAAGATGACAAGCCACTTGCTTAGCTGTTTCAGGAGTACTTTGTAATTTCTGTGCTGTTTTGGAAGGGTTGAGGGATCAACCCTGCATATGTGACCTTTGTCCTTATGTGGAGTGCACCAACTTTAAAAACAATATTTAGGGGCACCTGGGTGGTTCAGTCGGTTAAGCGTCTGACTTCAGCTCAGGTCACGATCTCACGGTCCGTGAGTTCGAGCCCCGCGTCGGGCTCTGGGCTGATGGCTCAGAGCCTGGAGCCTGCTTCCGATTCTGTGTCTCCCTCTCTCTCTGCCCCTCCCCCGTTCATGCTCTGTGTCTCTCTGTCTCAAAAATAAAACATTAGGGGCGCCTGGGTGGCGCAGTCGGTTGAGCGTCCGACTTCAGCCAGGTCACGATCTCGCGGTCCGTGAGTTTGAGCCCCGTGTCGGGCTCTGGGCTGATGGCTCAGAGCCTGGAGCCTGTTTCCGATTCTGTGTCTCCCTCTCTCTCTGCCCCTCCCCCGTTCATGCTCTGTCTCTCTCTGTCCCAAAAAAATAAATGTTAAAAAAAAAAAAATTAAAAAAAAAAATAAAACATTAAAAAAAAAATTAAAAAAAATAAAAACAATATTTATAGCAGTATGATTTATAATGGCCCAGGAGTGGAAACAACTGAATGTCCATAACTGATGAATGGATAGACAACATGTGGTACAGCCATATAGTGGAATGCTATTTGGCAATTGAATGAAGTACTGAAACATGTTACAACATGGATGAACTTTGGAAACACTATGCCAGACACAAAAGACATTATATTGTACTATTCCATGGGACTGGTGAGAATGGGGCCAATGAAGACATTCTAAAGTTAGACTGTAGTGATGGTTGCACTCCCACATATACTGGAAATTACTGGACATGTGAAACAGGTGAAGGTTATGGTACTTAAAAAAACCAAGGTGACTGGGAGGGGTGGGTGGGAAGGTGGACAAAAACAACCAAGGTTAGGCTTCTGACCTACCACTGACATCTCTTCTGTAATAACAAGCAGCCTCCAAATCCTAGTGACTTAAATTGATATACATATTCTTTTTTAAATTTTTTTAATGTTTGTTTTATTTTTGAGAGAGACCGAGCGTGAACAGGAGAGAGGCAGAGACAGAGACACAGAATCTGAAACAGGCTCCAGGCTCTGAGCTGTCCGCACAGAGCCCAATGTGGGGCTCGAACTCATCAACTGCGAGATCATGATCTGAGCTGAAGTCAGACGCTTAACTGACTGAGCCACCCAGGCGCCCCACATATTCTTTGAATTACATGTTTGGAGCTATGGGTCATTATTTCAGTTCTCCACAGCCTCTCTTTCTGGGATGCAGGTGGATGGAACAGTCCCAATGTGGTATTGCTCTCCCCGTGGCTGAGGGAGAGAATGAGAGGCTCGTTCTCACAAAGCGATGACTCTTAGAGCTTCTGCCAGGCCCACTCACACTGTTGGCCAAAGGTGACAATAGAGAGGGGAGGGGAATCATGTTGCAGAGAGGTACCACAGTCACTTGACAGTAGACAGGGGCTCTGACACAGAGACAGGAACAACAAAATAATCAATTATAATGACTTTACTCGAGTTACTTACCCTCTCCAAGCCTGTTTCATCTTCTACAAAATGAGGAGATAATAGTTGTCCAAATCATTTAAGTGACGATGTGTGAAACAGGCCTGGTACCTGATGTGTGCTGTTTACTCACTAGTTTCTGCTTCTGTGATTATTGTTCTCTCCTCCATCTGGCATTCCTTACTTGCCCTACAAGGTCCTGCTCAAATAGCAGCATTTTCTTCATGGTTCCTGCTCTTTGGTTTCCTGCCAGTCAACTCTCTGTCCTCATACTACTTAGAAGCTCATTGGCAAAAGTTCAGGGTCTTTGGGGTTGGGCAATGTGCTTAACTTTTTATTCATAGGTTCAGACAAGAAGAACTACATTCACATTGCTTCAGTACGTTCCTCCTGTTTTGTTGCCCCTTTTTAAAATCAGTGTTTGACTAAGGGGAATTGATAAATGAATTCTCAGTTCCAGCCAAGCCTGGTTGGGGCTGTCATAAGCAGTTCAGAATGAAATGTTGGATGCAGACTGTGAATGGCAATGGCTTTGAGGCAGTAGTATCCTATAAACCATTTAACAACCAGTTTTCTTTTCTTTTGTTTTTTTAATTTTTAAAAATTGTCTTAATGTTTATTTATTTAGTTTTTTGACAGAGAGGAAGCTGAGGATGGGCAGAGACAGAGAGGGATAGAGAAATCCCAAGCAGGTTCCCTGCTGTCAGCACAGAGCCTGATGCAGTGCTTGAACTCATGAACTGTGTGAGATCAGGACCTGAGCCGAAACCAAGAGTCGGATGCTTAACCGACTGAGCCACCCAGGCGTCCCTAACAGTCCAATTTTCTTAGTTAAATTTATTTCCTACAGAAGTCTTTGTTCTGGGCAAAAGCATTTGGGACTGCTCCAGAGCTAGGTGCCCTGTTGGAACGCAGCTCTCAAACAGCAGCTCACCAGATTCTGTCTGCCTGCTCTGGTGAATGGGGGGGGACGTCAGATTTGTTAGGCTTTATGGTGACCTGGGATATGGTTTATTTCTTTCATGTTTGGCAGGTACTGTTGTGTTCAATATACATAAGATTTTTAAAAATGCCTTGGGTCAAATTTAAAGTCTTTCCCTTTCCCATGCAGTGTAAGGCCAGCGTAGCTGGGTACCGATCTTCATGTTCACTCTGCAAGTGCCCAAGGGAAGGTGAGTGGTGGCAGAGGTGGTGGTGGTGGCTTCTGTTTTGTGTACTGAGCAAAACAAACTTCATGTTCTCTTTGACTTTAAAGAGTGGTCATCCCTAAATACAAGTTGATCTGTAAAGCTCTTCAAAGTGCATTGTGATCTCTGCCCTCATGTGACCTGTTTCTGAATGGTACTGGATGTCAGAGTTCCGCCAGGGGAAAGAGCTGGGTTTGCAGGATCCTCACACTGAGGGGGCTAAGTGAGCAGCTGACTAGAGGTCAGTAGTAGTGCTGTTTAGAGTACAGTTAAGGATGTTAAGTTGAGAAAGAGTCCACGCAGCATTAGTCCATGTGACCCTTACCCCCACTGCTTTGAAGTTATTGCAAATCATTTTTATCGAAATGCTGTTCTTATTTACACTCTACCTAAACATTTCAGAATCTTCAACAGAAAAATATTTGTTAAGATAACAGTAAAAATATGAACAAGAGAAAATAGGATTGAGAGTATATGTTGTTTTTATAGAAGGATAAACCTAATAGCTTCTCAGTCCCTGAACTTTAAAGTAAATCTCTGCAGAGAACCTTTAGTTAGACAACCTCCAGGAGTCTGTCAAGGGCATCTGTAACAACAGTCCTAGAGTGGTGACTGTTATGTGCCTGTTTCTGATATTACCCCTTCAGGAGAGCTAGGGTGTGACCATAAAATACAGTTCAGTGTATGGATCCAGGTAGCCTTCTGAAGGACCTGTTGGTTCCAAGTTTAGAACTTAAATGCCTCAAAGAGTTTCTTAGCTGGGATTTTGAGCTGTAGTGGAGAGTTTGCTCCCTAGTGAGGACTGTGAATCAGCTGTTCTGAAAATCTTTTAAGGAAGGCCCTACATGCTGTAGAGACCAAACCAACCTCTGAGAAGGTGAGTAAATAACTGAGATTTTTAAACTTGTATTACTTCAGATTAGGCAAAATTGTGTTTTTTCCCTCAAGAAAGATTTCTTTCTCCATATATTCTAACAAATGAAAGGATGGTTTATAAAAATCCTTGGGTACCATACCACCAAGAGGGCTGAGACGACTTTAACCTGGAAACGTGTAAAGCAGGTATTCGCTAATTGCCTGTCACTGCTATTAAGCAGTCTATATTGCTCCTATAGAATGTCTTTTTTTGAGCCACATGACTTTCTGTGAACCCTCCAAGACTGAATTAATTGCAAAACTATGCTCCTAGTTAATTGGACTAATTGTCCTGCTATAGAAAGAGATTTGAAGTGAATCAGTTATATTTTGAAGGACATTTGCTCATTATAATTATTTGCATGTGAATGAGCCATATTCAGGTAGGTCTGTTAACTTCCTAGAGAAGAGGGGGCCCACCCATGGTCTTGGAGAATTTGAAGCAGCTGTCATAGTATCATAACACTGGAAGAAGCAAGGCTCCTAGACATAAACATTTGGAAAATATGTTTCTACCAAACTTCTGGCAATAATCATATCTTTGGTAATTTTGTTGCCAAATGTATTCTTATCATTGGTTTTAGTATTCAGGCCTGGAGTCTCATGAAGGATGTCTTATATTTAAATGTTTGGAAGTAATAGAGAACTCATAAGATGAAATTTTTTCAATAATTGAGTGGTTTCTTTGAAGTATAACATATGCGGACTCATTAGCCTTGTTTAAAATCTGTTAGAGGGCTTTTTTATAGGTATTTCTAAGACTGTTAAAAGCATTCCAATATGAGTATTTGGTGGCAGGTAAGGAGGAATCACAGCAGTAGTGTTTTTTGGATGAAACCTGCTGGAGATTCTCTTTCTGTTTCTGTTCCTCTAGTGACAGAGGCCAAGCAAGAATTAGTAACCTATCCTCAGCCTCAGAAAACATCCATACCAGCAGCATCAGAAAAACAACCCAACCAGTCTCCAAGGTCAGGTGATAAAGAATCTGAACCTAAAAAGCGGGAAGAAGGACAAGAACCACGCTTGGGACATCAAAAGAGAGAAGCAGAAAGATACCTGCCTCCTTCTCGAAGGGAAGGGCTTACCTTCCGAAGAGACCGAGAGAAGGAGCCATGGTCTGGGGAGACACGCCAGGATGGGGAGAGCAAAAGTAAGTGGTTTGTCAGGGGGTGTACTAGATTTTGACTACCTCAGTTGGAATTTAGATGGTCTGTTTTGTGGTTGGGGACCAGCTCTTTCCCACACCCTATTAAAACTGCTCACCTTATGGTGGAGGCTCTTGCTTTCTGCAGGCCTTGCCATACCAGTCAAAGGAATCTATATCCTCCAAATAGCAAGTTGCTATTCAAATTTCTGAGTATTGGTGAAGAAATGTTTGAAGTATATGACCAACGTTGTTTTATAGAATCAGCCTTGCTAGAGCAGAATGGCATCTGTAGTATAAAAAGAACAATCAAGGGCACCTGGGTGGCTCAGTCAATTAAAGCTTTCGACCTCAGCTCAGGTCGTGATCTCACAGTTCAGGAGTCAGAGCCTCGCATCTGGCTTTCTGCTGTCAGGACAGAGCCCACTTCAGATCCTTTGTCCCCCTTTCTCTCTGCCCCTCCCCTGCTCACGTGTGTGTGCATGCGTGCACATGCGCGCTCTGTCTCTCAAAAACAAACATTTTTAGGGGCACCTGGATGGCTCAATCAGTTAAGTGTCCAACTTCGGCTCAGTTGTGATCAAGTTCATGGGTTTGAGCCCCGCATCAGGCTCTGTGCTGACAGCTCAGAACCTGGAACCTGCTTTGGATTCTGTGTGTGTGGGTGTCTCCCTCTCTCTCTCTCTGTCCCTCTTCTGTTCATGCTCTCTCTCTCTCAAAAAATGAAATGAAACAAACATTTTTTTTAAAAAGACAATCAGGCTTTGAGGGCTTTGAAAATTAACCTTTCTCTTTCTTTGCTCCTTTCCCATTTGTGCATGGTTCATTCAGCAATCATGCTAAAACGCATCTATCGGTCTACTCCACCTGAGGTCATAGTGGAAGTGCTAGAGCCCTACGTCCGCCTTACTACTGCCAATGTCCGTATCATCAAGAACAGAACCGGCCCCATGGGCCACACTTACGGCTTTATTGACCTTGACTCCCATGCGGTAAGTTTCCTCTGCTTTGGAATAGCCAAGGGACAGCTGGCTATAGAATCCTTAAGGATATTTGAGGGGCTTCCTTATCGTTGGAATACTCATGTGCTATCTGGCATCACAACCCCCCTTGTTCTTTCCTTTGGGTTTAATGCTCACTCAGATGAAGGGACTATCCTTTTAAAGTTAGAATTCTTGAGTGGTTTTCCAAATCTGGTTTTGTTTTATGGCATTTACAATGTCCAATTAAAATAACATGAGAACTGGGGTGCCTGGGTGGCTCAGTCAGTTAAGCGTCTGACTCTTGATTTTGGCTCAGGTCATGATCTCCCAGAATCGTAAGTTCAAGCCCTGCATCAGCACAAAGCCTGCTTGGGAGTCTCTCTCTTGCTCTCTGCCCCTTCCCTGTTCACGTGCGCCCACTGGCGCACTCTGGATAGATGGATGGATGGATGGATGGATAGATAGATAGATAGATAGATAGATTCCTCACAAGTAACTACGTTCTTATGTTACCTATGTGCTGAACCTTTCAAGATTTAGTGAATTTTCTTGTTTCTGAAATTTGTTTTGCTTAGCCATAGATGGTCTTATATTTGATGGTAATAGGACAGTTCGCTCTTTTCCTCAAAATGTTGCTTTAATAGATTCTTGTGGCTTGAATTTTTAGTTGTTGGGCTTTCTATCTAATATTGTGAAGGTAGTAATGAAAATCATTGGTATTTCTTAGATTTCATGCTCAGAAATCATAAGGGACTTTGTAAACTGGATCTGATGCAATGACAATTGCAGAAGAGAATTTGAATTTGAATTTCTGATATCAATACCAGAGAAACTGGTGTCTACTGTGACCACTATTCTGATCAACACTTCATCAAGACTTGCCTGTTTTTGCCAGTGTGCTCTTACTATTACAGTTATGACCAGAACATAATGTTCAGTACATTTTTCTTTTGAGAAGGAAAATCCATGTTCAGTTCTCTTTCAAAGGACATGGCCTTTTCTCTCTCCCTGTGCTGAAATGTATCTTTGGTTCCCCAGGAAGCTCTTCGTGTAGTGAAGATCTTACAGAACCTTGATCCGCCATTTAGTATCGATGGGAAGATGGTAGCTGTAAACTTGGCCACTGGAAAACGAAGGTAAGGCAGAGGAGTGGGCCTCCTTTGTGATTCCCCTACTCAGGTTTTTGGGAGGAAACTGATAAAAGGCAGAGATAGTAAGACATGGTATCTTCTGATATGGGTTGCTTCAGATACGTATGCGTGTTTTCTTTTTCTGAAGCTTGCCTTATTCTGACTCTAGATTTTTTTTTTCTCCCCCTTAAATAGCACTACTAGATACTTTAGTCCCTTTCCTCTTCACTTCCTGGTATCTTTGGGTCTCAAATGATGATACTGTCTTGGATGTGCAGAAAAATCTTGATATATTCTTGCCCCTTGGAATCCGAAGAAAATGATGTCCTGACGCCCCACTTTCCTGGCCCTGTTCATATACTCCCACAGTACTAGGAAACGTAATTCCTCTTTACTCCTATATTTATCTTGCCCCAGGAGCGGTAACTGGGAAGTGGCTGCGTTGGAGAGGCAGGCTTACAGGGATGGAGCAGATCGTGCTCTAGCACCCTCACTTCCTTTGCTCTTTTGCTTCAGCAGTGGCTTTGTAGGAGCCTCCATACTGCCAGGCCTGCTTGCTGTCTGGGTTGGTAGCTTTCCCTGCAAAATGGGGGGAAGAACGTTTCTTGGCAAATCTGTAGGCAGTCCTCAGGGATTTTTTTTGGTAGCAGACTCAAGACCTGTTGTATTATTTGTTACAGAAATGATTCTGGGGACCATTCTGACCACATGCACTACTATCAGGTAGGTGTCAGCAGTTGGGGAGTACTCTGAGAGCTATCAGAAGTTCCATAATTTTAACTTGCCTTTCTGTGATAGGGTAAAAAGTATTTCCGAGATAGGAGAGGAGGAGGCAGAAATTCAGACTGGTCTTCAGATACAAATCGACAAGGACAACAGTGTAAGTGACTTGTTTTATTTCTTTTGGTCTTTTTGGCTTGACTACTCATTAACTGAAATCTTTGTAGTCACAAAGTTAGCAAGAGATACTGTTGACTGGGGTGCTCCTTCAGAGAGAGCACCATCTATGGGTTCTGCACCTGTTTGGGTTGGCCAACCCCATTCTTGGGTTGTTCTTGGTAAGTTCCCAGCAAGGGCTTCACTGGGCAAGGACTAACTAACATTGGCTTGGTTTTGTTCCCACTAGCATCATCTGACTGCTACATATATGATTCTGCTACTGGCTACTATTATGACCCTTTGGCAGGCACTTATTATGACCCCAACACTCAGGTGAGTTTTTGGTTGGTTTACTTGGTCACTGATTCTTTGGAGAAAAGTACCTGTAATTTGTTACTGTGAAGATTTTATTCCCTGGATTTTCTGGTTGCTCATTACATGAAAAGTGACAATGTTGAAATTTATAGAAGTTTCACTATTTCTCCATTCCTGGCAGCTGCTCTGTTATATTGTCTGTACCTCATGTCTAGTCGGGTGTCTTTTAGAGTCCACATGTTATATCATGTTGTGTTTATTGAGTTGTGTTCATTCAGGATTTAAAGATGGTGACCTTTCTGTTAACTGTTGCCTATATGGAAAAGCAATGCTTTGTGGCATTATAAGTAAGAACAGTGCTGCTCTTGGAAAAATGGACAGTGAGTGGTCTGGATGTTTCCTGGCCCCTGGAGAGAGTTTCTAGATTGTTTGATGTGGTCTCTTCTTAGGCTTGTGAGGAAGAGAGCCATTCTTTCCCCTAGAAGGAAACTTGCTCCTTAGACCTAGAATTAACTGAGAAAGTGAGACATTCTGCAGACTTAACAGTTTGTAACCGTATCGCAGCAAGAAGTCTATGTGCCCCAGGACCCTGGGTCACCTGAAGAAGAGGAGATCAAGGAAAAGAAATCCACCATTCAAGGGAAGTCAAGTAGCAAGAAGGAGGCATCTAAAAGAGATGGCAAGGAGAAAAAAGACCGAGGAGTGACAAGGGTAAGAGGGCTTTTGAATCTGCTCTTTACCAGATAATTACAGATTCAAATAAAGGAGTCCTAGAGGAAATCTGGGGTTGAAGAGACAAGTGACCAAAAAAATGCCGGTAATCCACTTGTCTTTTTATAGGCAGTGGGTAACTCTTTCACAATCATAAAAATCATGGCTGGTAGAACAAAGTGGCTGAGTTCAAATCCTAACACCTGGGCTCCGCACAGTTTCACTCTCCTGTTCCCCCTCTTCAGTGCTTGATGTTTCTGTAGGTGTAATTGTGGTAAGGCTACCAGTTTGTGTTCTCTGCTCAGTTTATATTTGATCGTAACTACCTTTTCCCTGGTTCTATAATACTCTTTATTATTTTAATGCCTGTATGGTAAAAAACTCACAGTAAAACTGTACCATCATTTTCTTCATCATTCCTGCATAATTTGTCTCTTCTTTTTAGTCTTATTCTGTTGTAATATGCATCATTTAATTAGTATTTTATTTCTCCTTCTAAATTACTTCCTTAGGATAAATTTTCAAAATGGAAGATGTTGAACATTTTTGTGTCTCCTAACATAGAGCCAGATTAGTTTCAAAAGAATTCTATTGATTTGCCCTGGCACCAGTTAAGCATTAGTGAAAATGATGAATTTGCTTGTGGTTCAATTCATAACTTACCTTTTTTTTCCCCTTCTAATACTGCTGGTTGTTTATCTAGAGATACAGGCAGAGAGAGAAAGTATGTGTGTGTTTCTGAGAACCTAGACTTCTGCTTTGCCACTTATTCTTTCTAACAGTATTCCCAATCATTTGTAAAATGAGGATATTAATGCCTATCCTGGAGGGTTGTAGTAAAGGCTAAGGATGACAGTGCATAAAAATGCCTCATCTGGTTCCTGACATATAGTGACCACTCCATATACACTGAATGTTATGTTTTTAAAGGCTTTTTTATTTTGAAAGCATTATAGCAACATTACAGATACTTCACAAATTAGGAGGTTTGGAAAATCTGACTAATTTCAACAGGGTTAACTCTTAACCAGCTTTTATGAGTATCATAAGAATTATCATGGGTTTGATCAGTTTCAGGAAAATGCCAGTGAGGGGACAGCCCCCCCAGAGGACGTCTTTAAGAAGCCCCTGCCTCCCACTGTGAAGAAAGAAGAGAGTCCTCCACCAGTAAGACTAAGCCAAGGCCCTGGGCTGAGAGGCTGGGGCTGGTTCCATATGAGAAAGGAAGTTCAGAGGCTGATGCCTCACTTTGGTGTTGGTCCTTTTGTTCTCTCTGTCTCACAAACAAGGACTTTTCTTGAATATGAGCATGAGATAAATGTTCCTATCTGCTAATAGGGATATAACTGGAGAATCAGAGGCAGTTATCTGTCCTCTTTCTTTGTACCCTGTGCCATTCCCACCAGACCAAGGGAGGACCTGGCCCTTTTTAAGTTATAATCTTGGTCTTGTTAATTCTTCTTTTCTAAATGACCCAGGAAACCCATTTCCCTGGCTCCATTTTTTCCTGCCTTTTTGGTGCTGCATAAGAATCGCAGATGGGGAATGCATGCATGGTCATTTTGACAGTTTGCCTGCCTGGCCAAAGTGAACAGTTCTAAACTTGGTACCCATTTTTTTAGATGCATTAAAGTGATGGTCTCCTCCAATTGCAGATGATTCTGGTTAAATGTAAATATATAACAATAGTGGCCATGCTTTATTTTTATTTTGATTGATCATAGGCCACTGACCATGCATCATTATTTCATAGTTCCTATAAACTACTGGTAAATATTCTTTGCCTGCACCGTATTACTAGTACAGTTCATTGTAGCATCAGTCCTATCCATGCCTTTGCCTTTGCCTTTGCCTTTGCCTTTGAGTCACTCAGGAGCTGTCTACCTGAGAGCTTATCCTTCATTTGCTTTTTTAATCCTCCTCCTAAATCCCTTTTGCTATAGCCTTACTATAGCCTTAATAAAGTTTATCTTTCCTTTTCTGCATGGGTTACAGTGACTTGGGGGTTGTTGCTATCTCTTCCTCTTTGTAACTCGTAACTTCCATGTTTATGTCAGTTTCCCTTTCCCTTCTTTCTCTTCACTGTTTGTTGCTAGAGTCACCTCTAACGGAACCTTTCTGGTTTTATCTCAGTGATCAAGGAGAAAAGTCAAGCTTAAACCATGTTGCCTTCCATCTGGGAAGGAGCAGTGCGGTCAGTGGGCCTATTTTGAGCCCACCGTTCATTATTCAAACTAAAAGAAGAAATGAGATATACCCATATTGGAATATTCAGAAAATAGGCCCCACAATATAGATTGAAGTTAGTCTTAATCTCTGGCCTTCTCTTTCCAGCCTAAGGTGATAAACCCACTCATTGGCCTCCTGGGTGAATATGGAGGAGACAGTGACTACGAGGAGGAAGAGGAGGAGGAACAGACCCCTCCTCCACAGCCCCGCACAGCACAGCCCCCACAAAGGGAGGAACTGACCAAGAAGGAGAACGAAGAAGACAAACTCACTGACTGGAATAAACTGGCTTGTCTGCTCTGCAGAAGGCAGTTTCCCAACAAAGAAGTTCTGATCAAACACCAGCAGCTCTCAGACCTGCACAAGGTATGGGGAAGGGACTCTGACCTTTCAGACTTTGGACTCTTACTATCAATGAGCATCACAGCCCAATTTCAAAATGAATTGTTCCTCCACCTTTTGTTACGAGGTGCTCTGCATTAAGGCTGTGCTCACCTTCCAAAACCTCACTTTGTAGACCCAAGGCAAGTAGCATGGCTGGGACTGGGACACCAAACACGGAGGCTGCACTGAAGACAGGAGGAGAGGGGGTCATGGAGTAGGAAACTAACTGGCTGAGTTTCTCATCTTAGCTCTTCCATTAAGCTAACAATTGGACCTCAGATAAGCCCCTTCTCTTCTGTGATACTTGGTGCCTTCACCTGGTTCTGTCTAGCTCTGATACTGTGCAATTTTCCCCAAAGGTGGGTCACATTCTGCCACCTCTTCATGTGGTAAAACACCTATAAATCATGGCACGACATCTGTTGTTGGGGTGCTAAACTGACATACACTGGCCCTCCCCTGCAGTCTTCCCATTTAGATGTACTGACCAAGGAGCCAAATTCTGGACAAAGAAAGCCCATAGACAGATCCGTGTTTTCAGTATAGGGTGATTTATTTCACACTCCTTCTCTAGCAGATTTGCTAGAGCCAGTGAGGAGATTGGATTTCAACTTTCCCTTAGTATAAAACCCAAAGTCTTATGTAACTAAAAGCTGAGAAACTTTGCTTTTGGTAATAGGCATACCTCTTCTCCCAGCTGCCTCAGTGGAGGCTCTGCAGAGTTTCTATGGGGGTGAGAGGCTCCTGACACTCCCTGCAACAGATTACTTCCCAAGTCCCTTTGCCCTTCTAGAATTCTGAGTCATGAGACTGACACATTTAAATTCCAGCTCTCTGGGGGTTCTTGGCTGGCTCAGTTGGGTAGAGCATGTGACTTTTGATCTTGGGGTCGTGAGTCCAAGCCATATTGGGCATAATTTTTAAAAAAATAAAAGGATAAATAATTTTTTTAAAAATAAAAATAAATTTAAGCTGTCTAATGAAAATGATATTAAATGTCTAATGTCAGGAAAGAGGAGCCAGAAGTCTGGTGAACTGACCCTGGGACCATGGAAAGTGGACTGTAGTACTTTTTCCTTTCCTTGCAGTGATCCAGTGCAAAGAATCCCCTGTCCATACAAGAGATGCTCTGGACACCTCAAGTTTCTTATATGTGCCTGAGGATATTGTGTAGTAGAGCCGTGCTTAAGACGTGGGGGACCCTCAAGGAATACAGGACTCTCAGAGCAGTCTGTTTGTTCTTTTAGGAGCTTGGGTTCTCTTTTTCATATCTCTCTGAGGGTTTGAAAAAGTGAATAGTGCCTGAGAATGGTGGTGGGAGGCAGGTGGTATTAGGCAGAGCATTTGTTGGCATTTCATTTTCTTTACTGGTGCTCAGATTCCCCTCTGTCATAATTTTTACCATATAACCCAGATTTGTGTTTTCTGTTTTGGAGAGTAGTAGAATAAGGTCTCTCATGCCACACCACATAACTAATCTGTGTGACAAGCCAGCAGTTGAACTTGGGGTCTCATTGGTGAGCCTAAAGCCAGTCTAGCTAAGAATTGTTGCTTGCAGGGTAGACTGATCATTCAGGAGAGTTGGTCAGTGAAAGGAGCCACAGTCCTAAAGCAGCTATTGGGAAAGGCCTAGAAACACTTTCTAGGGCCACTTTTTCTAGACCTGTACTCCTAGAACTTTTTCTCTTCTCAGCAAAACCTGGAAATCCATCGGAAGATAAAACAGTCTGAGCAGGAACTAGCCTATCTAGAAAGGAGGGAACAGGAGGTAAGCTTTGGTGACCTGTTACTCCCTTGACCCCAACCCTTTATACTTTCTGGTGTGGAATTTGTAGGCTGTGCTGAAGACACAGAATGAAGAGGCCCTAAAAGATGGTATATACATTTATCAGAACTCCTCAAACTGGGAGTGGCTTAGTCGCTTGAATGTCGACTCTTCGTTTTGGCTCAGGTCATGATGTCGTGATCTGTGGGCTTGAGCCCCGCATCAGGCTCTGTGCTAACAGCTCTGAGCCTGGAGCCTGTTTCAGATTCTGTCTCCCTCTCTCTCTGCCCCTCCCCCACTCACGCTCTGTCTCTCTCTGTCTCTCTCTCTCTCTCAGTCTCTCTCTCTCCCCCTCCCTCAAAAATAAATACTAAAAAAAAAAAAAAAAAAAAACTCCTCAAACTACATTAAAATGGGTGCAGTTCATTGTTTATAAATTATATCTTAATCTATTTTTTAAAAGTGGTGTTAGTTTAGGGTCTCCAGATAGGTCAAATAAATAGCATTTCTTTCCTGCACAGCTTTTAAAATCAATGAAGGAGTGTTGGATAGGGCTGCTGAAATGACATCTTTTACTATTAGAGGCTAGGTTGGAGGAAGTAGTTTAGTTTAGAGCCAAATGGACTTGCTGCCTAGATCACATAATTAGGCAGACTCACCTACACAGCCGCAGGCTTCACTGACTGGGCCAGGTCTTATGTGACCATTAGGAATCCTCCTTTGGAGTTCTACTGGAGAGCACCTCCTCCTCAGAAGAGGAAAACACAGCTGTGAGTCAAGCACAGTAGCTCATTTCTTCTCAAATTTACCAGTTGGAGAAGCCACTGCTTCTCAAGAAGAGTATTTGAAGTAGCAAGAGATTCCAGGAGTTACCAGTTGAACTCCCTTCACATTAGAAGGAATATCAGGAGGGGCGCCTGGGTGGCTCAGTCATTTAAGCGGCCGACTTCGGCTCAGGTCATGATCTCACGTTCCGTGGGTTCGAGCCCCACGTCGGGCTCTGTGCTGACAGCTCAGAGCCTGGATCCTGTTTCAGATTCTGTGTCTCCCTCTCTCTGTCCCTCCTCCATTCATGCTCTGTCTCTCTCTGTCTCAAAAATAAATAAACATTAAAAAACAAAATTAAAAAAAAAAAAAGAAGGAATATCAGGAGTAAAGTGAAGCTTCCCCACTACCCAACCCCCTTAGATGGAAATCTCAGATCTTTTATTCTGCTTACCAACAGGGAAGGTTTAAAGAAAGAGGAAATGATCGCAGGGAAAAGCTCCAATCTTTTGACTCTCCAGAAAGGAAGCGAATTAAATACTCCAGGGAAACTGACAGGTAAGCCGGGGACTTTTCACTCAGCCTAGGCCACAAGGCCTAATGGTGAAACCATCTTTCTTTCTCCAGCTGTGCTGCTCTTTTTCTTTTAGGGGTAACTGAGGTTAGTGGGAGCAGGTTCTGTCTGAACTCCTTGAGCATAAGGTTCACTCCAGCCTCTGACCACCTGGCTTTACTCGGGAAATATGTATGTTTGCATGGAAGATGCCTGGCTGCTTAGCTGCTTGAAGCCAGGGCTGGAGTGGCCATGGCTGGTAACTCTTTCTCTCCTCATCAGTAATGCTGTGCCTCCTATGGACCTGATAAGAACGTCACTGTCTCGGGCTTTTTCTCTAGGGAACCTCCATTCTCACACATAGGCACTGAATGGATAGTCGGCTGCTGATAGATGTACATGATCTCTAGATTCATGTGCTTGTTTCTAGTCAGATAGTCCTGAGTCGTGAGCCCAGAGTTATGTAGAATTTGTTGATAACCCATTGTGTACAGGTACTGCACTAAGCGCCAGGAATACTCAGGTGGACAAGACATATATTATCCTTGACCAACTGAACATAGGACAAGGAAGGTTTAGGTGATGCTGTGTCTTGTACGGCAGACATAGAAATCCAGTGGAGAAGGAACGGGCATTTCAGTTGGAGGAAACTGCATACACTGTGGATGAAAGTAGCTTGATGGAGGGGCGCCTGGGTGCCTTAGTTGGTTAAGTGGCCAACTTCAGCTCAGGTCATGATCTCGCAGTTTGTGGGTTCGAGCCATGCATCGGGCTCTGTGCTGACAGCTCAGAGCCTGGAGCCTCTTCGGATTCTTTATCTCCCTCTCTCTCTGCTCCCCACCTCCACTCCTGCTCTGTCTCTCCACCTCTCAAAAGTAAATAAACATTTTAAAAATTAAAAAAAAAAAAGAAAGTAGCTTGATGGAACTGGACACTGGGGATATATGGCTGAGTGACAGGAGATGAGGCTGGCTCAGTAGACAGAGGCCAGTTCATGAAGTTCATACTCCTTGAACACCATGCTAAGACTTTGCCTTAGGGCTGTGGGAGGTTATGAAATGATTTTAAGCAGGGCATTGTTCTGGTGAGACTTGAACAGGTATATGTGTTGATAGGTGAAAGAGCTAATAGCCAGGGTAGGTTATGAACATGGGAATGGGGAAGATCACTGATGGAGAAAGGCCCCAGAGAAGAGTTGATGTGGTCTGGGGCTCTGGCATTCCACTGGGGCTCTGGCATTCCACCACCCACAGTAAGAGATTTATTTAATCATGGCCCAATAATCATGTGTGTGTAAGTACCTGAAAAAGAAATCTTCATGGAAAATACTTCCTAGGGGCACCTGGGTGGCTCAGTCAAGTGGCCTACTCTTGATTTTGGCTCAGGTCATGGTCTCATGGTTCATGAATTCGAGCCCCCGCGTCAGGCTCCATGCTGACACTGTGGAGCCTGCTTGGGATTCTCTTTCTCCCTCCCTCCCTGACCGTCTCTCTCTCTCTCTCTCTCTCTCTCTCTCTCTCTCTCTCTCTCTCTCTCTCTCAAAATAAATTTTAAATAAACTTTATTTAAAAAATATTTCTTTACTGTATGTAATAAAACTCTGATATTTTTATTCTAGTTTTTTCTGTTTGCGTTCTTAGGAAATGCTAAGGAAGGACCACTTAATCAATGTAACCCCCTATTAGGTCATTCTCCACAATTTGAAATATACTGGACTAAGGAAATGGTAAAGGGGTCCATTAGGAGAAGGAAGAGCACCTTAGCTCTGAGTTAGTTGGGCTGGGTGCAGGAGGACACCCTTTTGTATTCTGGCACCAATCATACCACATTCTACAGGTCCTCTTCCTTCTTAGTCTTCTCTCCTGCTTCTCTTGGTTTTCTGGGAAATTCCAGATCTTCTCCAGGACTCTGCCCTCAATACTTTTATTCTTGCTGCTCCACCCTCTTGACCTGGACTGTCTGAGGTACCCAAAACCTCAGCCATCACTAACAGGCTAACAGGTCCTGTGACTCCATCCCAAGGCCATTCAGGTTTCTGGGTGCAAAATTACCCTTTGTACTTACCTCCTGGGCATGTTCTTTTAGAGACCTCTTAGGGTCTTCACATTAAACAATTACTCAGTATTGTATCATATATCATACTCCAGCCCTGCTAAACCTGCTGTGTTCCTTTTTCGGAGTAGTAACGTCACTGCATCCTGGTCTACCTGGTCTGACCCAGTCTTACTCCTTTATCCCCTATGTTGTTACTGGCCACATCCCTAATTAAGCTTTGTCCCCCTTTCTAGCTCACCTCCAAACTAGACTCCTTACTCTCAATCTCTGTTTTTCAATCCTCAGTGTACTCTCTACCCTGCCACCAAAACCATCTTTATGAACAGAAATCTCTAAAACACACTTTTTTTGTGAAGGTATACCTTGCTTAGAGGGAGGCCTAGAGTTCAGGTGTTGTGTTGTTTTGTTTTGTTTTTTGTTTTTACCTGAAGGATGCAGTCCAGAGTCATGATTGAGCATGACGTTCAAGGCTACTTCTCCTCTCCTGGACAAATTGTATTCTTTCACTTCTTACTTGTGGCCTCCTTTCCTCTCATGCTTTTCGTCCGTTCAGATGTGCCTTCTTGTTGAAATTCATCATTTTTGGTGATACACCTTCAGAGTTTGTGTTTTCTCTGCTGTTTCCATAGGAGATATCTCCTGGTGCCACATCCATGGCTGAGCTCTTCAATGTGTTATAAGCATCTGTGGACATATTATCCTCATATCCTTCCCCATGAACAGGGTCAGGTCTTGGTCATCTCTGTACATCCCCAGGACAAACCCTGTTGCATAGACAGTAGGCACAAAAATATTGTTTAAAATACTTAAGAGGAAGCAAATCTGAATCAAGAGGACAGAGGTTTCTATTAGGCTCACAAATGGTCACTTTGAAAGTGTTGGTGTCTAAGTATTTCTGCTGCTTTTACAGTGATCGTAAACCTGTTGGTAAAGAAGGTATTGACAGTAGCAACAAAGGAGGCTGTGTCCAACAGACCACTGGCTGGAGGAAGGGGGCAGGCCTTGGATATGGCCATCCTGGATTGGCTTCAGCAGAGGAGGTGAAATGGTTTCCATCTTGTTGGGGGTGGCGTGAACCTGGAGTATACTTTCTCTCACTTTGGCTTGGAGCTGTCTTTGCCTTTTAGCTAGGCTTTCTCCACTGCTGGTGAAGGACACAAGAGCTGAAGGAGCCCATCAGTCTTGATTACTGGATTCTAACTAGGCATTCTGGGCCCTTTGTAGTTTGGTTGGGAGTGGGAATGGGGCTCATCTTACTCTTACATGGAGTAAGATGGAAAGTATGGGAATCAGGCAGTTTGAGACTGACAGATCGTGTGGTGAAAAGAACCAGGGAACCCATAATAAAAAGTACAGAAGCATCTCTGAGAGGCATTGTCATCAGAGGAGTTAAAATGGCTACAATTTAAGGAGCATGAAGTTAGTTCTGTTCCCATGAAGGGCTTTGCCCCTCATATTTCAGAAAGAGAAGAGAGAAAAGGTGATAGGAGGGAACATTGCCCATTTTGTGTTGGTTTGGTTCCCCTCTGAAACACCAGCTATAGGAGATAGGAGACTGGTTTCCCCTATGTCTGGTATTGAATCCTGTATCCTGAGGCCATAGCTCCACTGCCCTCCTTATTCATCTTGGGTGTTTTTTTTTTTTAATTAATTAAACATTCTAAAAAATTCTCCTATATCCTGTTCTTTACTGGTCCAGAAATGCTTGTGATCAAAGGCCAGCCCTGAGGCTAATTAATTCATAGAGCTCACTTCATTGTTTGTCTTTGTGTTACAGACTGAAGGCCGGATGAGGGGGCCCAGTGTAGGGGCTCCAGGAAGAACCAGCAAGAGACAGTCCAACGAGACTTACCGAGACGCTGTGCGAAGAGTCATGTTTGCTCGGTATAAAGAACTAGATTAAAGAATGGAGGAGAGGCAAGTCCCATAGGACACAACCTCCTTCTTGTTTTGTTTGTCCGTCTCCTTTTGTTTTGTTACTGTTCTTGCTGCTAGAACTTTTTTAAATAAACTTTTTTTCAATGTGATTTTTTTGGTTGTTACATTTTTCTCCCATAGATGGGTGGGGATGGGGCTTATGGTAGGAGAGAGAGTGTGCCTTGGTGCAGCCCATTTGAGGTGACATTTAAATGGCAGCAAGTACTACCATGAGCCCTGGGACACGGCCTGCTGTGTGAGTGGAGGCGTTGCTGTGACCTTTGAACTTTAACTTGTGTGAGTACTGTCAGGTTTTTAAAGTTACTTTCTGTATCTATTTAGTGGAAATAGCACCTCATTAAGTCCTCTTCTGACTTCCCTATTTTTGGGATAGGGGCAGTGTGACAGTTCTTTTTCTGGGGACCTGCTGGGTGCTCAGTGTATCACAGGTACGATGACCACAATGAGTTGGCATAGTAAGAATTATCACTAGGACGCCTGGGTGGCTCAGTCGATTAAACCTCTGTCTCTTGATTTCAGTTCAGGTAACGATCTCATAGTTCTTGAGATCAAGCCCTACATCTGGCTGTATGCTAGGAGATTCTCTCCCTTTCTCTCTACCCCTCCCCTGCTCACTCTCTCTCTGAAAATAAATAAATGAACTTTAAAAAAAAAAACCTCTTCTACGGGAGGCCTACATGGTGCCGCTGGAACCACCACCGTGTCTCTAGTGATCCCTGAGAAGTTCCAGCACATTTTGTGAGTACTCAACACCAATATCGATGGGTGGCAGAAAATAGCCTTTGCCATCCCTGCAGTTAAGGGTGTGGGGCTCATGATATTCTCACGTGGTGTTGAGGAAAGCAGACATCGATCTCACCGAGAGGGTTGGAGAGCTCACTGAAGATCAGTGAAATGTGTAATCACCATTATGCAGAATCCACACCAGTATAAGATCCCAGACTGGTTTTTGAACAGACAAAAGGATGTGGAGGCTGGAAAATAACAGCCAGGAAAAAGAATTGTCACTACCCTCCAACCGCTATCCCAGATTTTCTTTCCCTCCATGGCTAAAACTCTCCAAAGAGGTATCTTTGGACACCTCTTTTTTTTTTTTTTTTTTTAACGTTTATTATTAAGAGACAGAGCATGAGCATGGGAGGGGCAGAGAGAGGGGGAGACAGAATCCAAAGCAGGCTCCAGGCTCTGAGCTGTCAGCACAGAGCCCGATGCAGGATTCAAACTCATAAACCATGAGATCATGACCTGAGCCAAAATAGGATGCTCACCTGACTGAGCCACCCAGGTGCCCCTAAGAATGTTTTAAGAGCCTACTCTGCTTGTCACTGGGGCTTATAGCAAGGTCAGTGTTGGTCTTTGTGCCCGTGGGAATCAGTGTACTGAGGAAGATTGACACTGAGCGATTACTGACATGATGAGAGAATGAGTACAGCAAGCTATTGATAGCATCTTCCCTGAAGAAAGTGTTTAAGCTCAGACCTCAGACTTCGCCTGGTTTTGTTTTCTAGCTTTATTTTGCCACTTTAAGGGAAATACTGCTATTGGAAATAAGGTGTAAAGTATTCCATATATTTTTAAGGCAGTACTTTGGGTATTGTTCAAAAGTAGTAATGGGTGTGAAAGGTGTGTCTGTCACCCTACAATGTCTCTGGGCAGTTTCCTGAGCCTTTGATCAGGATGCCAGCTACATAAGGGCAAGATCTTGGGTAATTTTCTTTACTACTCTATTCCTAGGGTCTAACAACAGTAGGCACCCAATAGATGAGAGAATAATGCCTCATGAATAATACTAGTTGAATCCAGTTTTGATTGCATATCTCTGTCAGTTTATCAAAGCCCATCTCTTGACAAAAGAAATCAGTTTCTTGGTATAGGCAAGAGTTCTCACATAAGTCTACTTATTCTGGAGTAGCCTGAGATCAAAATATGTTAACTAGTTTTTTTCTTTTGCCAAGTTGTGGAGAATTAAGGAAAAAAAGATAAGATCATTATTTCATTAAGGTAACTTTGTTTTTCATATTTACTTAATTTATTTTGAGAGAGGGAGGGAGTGTGCATGTGTTTGAACAGAGGAGGAGCAGAGAGAGAGAATCCCAAGCAGGCCCCATGTTGTCAGCGCAGAGCCTGACACAGGGCTCAATCCCACAAACTGTAAGATCATGACTTGAGCAGAAACCAGGAGTCAGACGCTCAGCTGACTGAGCCACCCAAGTACCCTGAGAACTGTTGTTTTGTTTTGTTTTGTTTTTGACTTCAGAACATTAGGAAAAGCAGTCTTAAAGGACTTTGCTCTATATTGAACATATGTGGCTTTATTTAAAACAAGAAACGGGTGCCTGGCTGGCTTATTTGGAGCATGCAACTTGATCTCAGGTTGTGGGTTTGAGCCCCATGTTGGGTGTGGAGATTATTTAAGAATAAAATCTTGGGGCGCCTGGGTGGCGCAGTCGGTTAAGCGTCCGACTTCAGCCAGGTCACGATCTCGCGGTCCGGGAGTTCGAGCCCCGCGTCGGGCTCTGGGCTGATGGCTCAGAGCCTGGAGCCTGTTTCCGATTCTGTGTCTCCCTCTCTCTCTGCCCCTCCCCCGTTCATGCTCTGTCTCTCTCTGTCCCAAAAATAAATAAACGTTGAAAAAAAAATTAAAAAAAAAAAAGAATAAAATCTTAATAACTATTGTCTTTGTTTCTTTATTAGCTGGGAACTTGTTAAACTTTTCCAGACCCACATCAGCTGCCAGACAGGCCGTTGGGGGCACTGCTCTGGAGCTCAAATGGGCAGTGTCCACAAAAAAGATCAGCTACCAGAGAATTTGGGAGGGTGGCACTTCCTTCTGGATGGAGGCCATCTTTTTTTTCTAGGCAACTTCTTCAAGTTTAAGGATGATTATGTGCCATTTATGAACAGCCATACAGCTTTTATGGCAGGTAATGAGCCCAATCCAGCAAGCACCTCAGGGATACTCAGAAGTGCTTGTTGAACTGCTTTGAGAACGAGGCAGTCAAGTGCTAGTGGCCATTAAGTCTAGCAGGTTCTGGAATCTTGGCATCTACATCATCCATTTTGGGGTTTACCTTTCTCTATGTTTAACTTTTATATCTTCTTTTTTTAAGTAGGCTCCACACCCAGCATGGAGCCTAATGCGGGGCTTGAACCCACAACCCTGAGATAGAGACCTGAGCTGAGATCAAGAATCAGACACTTAACCTACTGAGCCACCCAAGTGCCCCTATGTTTAACTTTTAAATTTCATTGAACACATATTTGAGTCCCGTGGTCACATACTTTTACTTTTATCTGGTGATGGAAGTTTTACATACATCTACTCTTCCCCTGTGACTTTGACACTATATATAAATACGTACATACATGTGAAAAGGTGTGTGTGTGTGTGTGTGTGTGTGTGTGTGTAGATAATGTGATGATCTGCATGTGTCCCCTCCCCTCACCAAATTCATACATTGAAATCCTAACCCCCAAAGGTAATGGTATTAGTAGGTGAGGACTTTGCAAAATGATGTTCATGAAGATGGAGTCATTATATATGGGATTAGTGCTCTTGTAAAAGAGATCCCACAGAGCTTCCTAGTCCCTTCTACCATGTGAGGATACAACAAGAAGTCTGCAACCCAGAAAAGGACCTTCATTTGACCATACTGGCCCCTGCTTGGACTTCCCAGCCTCCAGAACTGTTGAAAAATAATTTTTTGTTGTTTATAAGCTACCCAGTCTGTGGTATTTATAGCAGCCTGAACCAAGACAGACAGACAGACAGACAGATAGATAGATAGATAGAGAGGAGAGAGGAAGAAGAAAGCTATGTTACCCATTGTTCCAAAATCAGAAATTTCTACCTTTCCATCTGTTGTTAGGTTTTTTGATTACCCAGAGTTTCCAGATAACCCATAGTTAAAACATGTTTAAAGAACATGTTTCCGGGGCGCCTGGGTGGCTCAGTTGGTTAAGCGGCTGATTTCAGCTCAGGTCATGATCTTGTAGTCCGTGAGTTCGAGCCCCGCGTCGGGCTCTGTGCTGACAGCTCAGCGCCTGGATGGAGCCTGTTTCAGATTCTGTGTCTCCCTCTCTCTGACCCTCCCCCGTTCATGCTCTGTCTCTCTCTGTCTCAAAAATAAATAAACGTTAAAAAATAAAAATAAAAGAACATGTTTCCTAGATGCTTTTCCACGAAAAAGATTTTACAGTATATTTGAAGCTTCTGGCTTGGAATCTACTCACCAACATCCTTTTACTTACTCTTTGAAGATCTCTTATCCAAAGAACATGGGTGCAGTTTTCTATAACCGATATCTGCCTTGTCATGGTCTAACTTTTAATACTTTTTTAAAAGTAATCTCCACACCCAATGTGGAACTCAAACCTACAAACCAGAAATTAAGAATCACATTCTCCACTGACTGAGTCAGCCAGGTGCCCCTAATTTTTCATGTGTGTATATGTGACCTGAAAAAAACAGTTCCACTAAAATATCTCTATAAATAATGCCAAAGGGCAAATTATGCTAACTAAATGGCACTGGAATACCACCGTCTCTCTGACCAGTCCCAGGCCAAAATACCTCTTTTAATTACCCAAGAACCCTTGCCTTATTCCACCCCAAATATTACACATTTGGCTTTGGTAGTGGATTTATTTGTTCACTCAACAAATACCTATTGTGTACATACCATGTACCAGGTATCAGTAGAGACACTGGGGATAGGTACAGTAGTGAATGAACTAAACAGACACAAGTCCCTGCCCTTCTGGAGCTTTGGTAGCTGAGGGCATGGACTCTGAAATCAAGTTTATTAATTCAAATCCCAGTTCCACTACTATTAACTCTGTGTGACCTACTCTCTCAGACAAGGTTATTGATGATGGCTTTGACTAGGTGAACAGCAGTTGAAGCAGTCTAGAAGTGGTCAGATGCTAAATTTACATTTTGAAGATAGTCAACAGGATTTACTAATAGATTGGGTGCAAGGGAGAAAAGACATAGATGACTGACTCCAGGGTTTTTGTCCTGAGTAACTGGAAGTAAGGAGTTGCCATTTATGAGTTGAGAAGGGCTGTGAAGGGGATGATGGTGAGTTTTGACTGTAATTTTGAGATGCTATTAGACATCCAACTACTAACTGTTAAATTAACCCTGGAAAATGACTTTCAGGAGCCTGTGCCTTGGATTGGAGAATATCAATCAAATGACACTCTGAAGATCTGCCTTCAAGAATTCTCTTAATTTCAGAGTGCCTGGCTGGCTCAGTCAGAAGAGCATATGACTCTTGACCTCAGGGTTGTGAGTTCAGCCCCATGTTGGATATAGAGATTACTTCTAAAGAAAAAAAAATTTTTTAAAGAATTCTTTTAACTTCCACAAACCTCATTTTCCTCACCTGCAAACTGGGTTTAATAACCATCTCATAGATTATAAAAATGAAAATAGGTATTTCTAAAGCACTTAGCCCAAACAATCTAGAGTCCAATAATGCAATAGTCGGTCAACTACCTTAGTTCTCTTAAAACTGGGTTACACGTGACGTTTTACATCGTGTCAGTGAACACAAACTGTACTCTTTTAAGGCCTTTGTAACAAAGAATTACCAATAAAGGTAAGAGTTCTAATCTGGGTCTGCAAATGGCAGATTGGCAACTCCGCCCTTGGTTTTGAAAAACAACAACAACAACAACAACGAAATGCGCAGGAAATTAACACAGGGCGTGAGTGACAGGATGCCTTAGCGACCACACTTCCCAGCAGTCTACGCGCAGTCAGACACCGTCGCGGATTGGACGCCACCTCAAGAGGCTGGTGGTGCGGGGGAGGGGACAGGCGCGAGGTACTGTGGGTAGGAGACGGCCGTCGGCCGAGGCGCCATTTTGTGAGGCAGCCGTACCCTGTTGGAGATTCTGGGGCACAAAACCGCTACTTCTGCCACTTCGGTCTCTCCTGGGGGTAAGTGCGGCAGCCACCCGTAAAGACCGGCAGTTCATGCTTTTGAGGCAAGCCTCGTGCAGCTTCCCTGACAGCCGCGGGCGGCGGCCGATCAGTCCCAGCCGCATCTCTAGAGTAGCTACCCGAAGCATTGGAGGGCCGCGCCCCTGCTCGCCGCCTGCGCTGTCAGCTCTCGGAGGGCGTCCTCCCGCCCAACCTGAGGCCCACTTTTTTTTCGGGCGCTTGACTGTACCCCTGCCGGAACGCATTTCCAACTCCCCAACCCAGCTGAATGTGGAGCCATCGCCTGTCCTTCGGGTACTTCTTGGGGGTGTCCGGCAGTTTTTAGCCGCCATCGCCCCGCAGCTGCAGTTGAATCCGCCTATCCAGGAGGAGGTTCGGTGAAGGCTGATCTGCGGGCTGGGAGCCTCTTGGGGTTCGGGAGGGGCATGTGCAGGCAGAAAGGGAAAGCCGGACGCCGGAGTGGGTCGCGCAGGCAGTGGCGCCGCCATCTCGGCTGCAACACCCCACGGAGGTGGGTCCAGGCGCTGCCCGAGACACAAGGGGCGGCATCTGAGATTCTGCTCAGGACCTTATTTCTCCCAGGTGGTTCTCTTCCATTTATTAATTCAGCAAATGTTCGTTGAGCGCCTGCTCCGGAACAGGCGCCAGGGACGGCTGTAACTAGTTTCTCAGACCTCGCACGCATCGAACGCGGTCTAGCTGTGTGATGTTTTATTACCACCAGGGCGCTGCGGGGCCTAGTTGGTCGCCTCAAGGGCTTGTGGTGGTTATTGTTGCTGAGGAATTAAGTCGTGTCGAGGTTTGCTCTTGTCTTACTGAAATATGAAATACCTTTGGATCAGCTGTTACGTTATAAATGGAGTAGATTTCAATCAGCACGGCATTCTGGCTTCTAAAATGTTTCAACTTTTCATCAGAAAATACTGAATTTCATGTTGCTGCTTGTATTAATAAAGACACTTTGATTAATGTTTTGAAAAGGTCAACTACCCGGTTGGAGTTGCTTTGATTAGAACACAGGGAGCTGATTGCATCTCTGCCTTTTTTGCTTTGTAATCCTAAAGTAGGGGAAGGGAAGGAGTTTTTTTTCCTGTATTCTTTTATGACTTTGTTATCAAATAGAAAATCTAATATTTTAAAGTATGCCTTATCTTCCTGCTGTGCTCATTTCAGGAAAACCTTAGTGTGATTTTAATATTGACAGTTGATTCCCACCTCCCTCCTCTCCTACCTCCCCGCCGCCACCTTGTATAATCACTGTTAATAATTTGATGAAATTCCAACCTCAGCAGTGTCCTAGCTTATGGAATGATGGCCTTAAGTGATCTCTCAAATTTTCAGTGATCAGTCTCTCTTATTTCCTAGAAAAAAACAAAATTTGAACCTTTTGGAGCAGAGTGCTACATCTTCAGTAGGACAATGGGTTCAGACAAACGGTAAGTTACTAGCGTACCTGTCTTTGTTCACAACATTTCATTGGGAAACTGAACTACTTGTTAAAAATTGATTGTTTATCAAACAAATGTAAGGGACTATTTTGTGCCAGGCATTGCTGTTAGCCCCTTCATGAGCCTTGCTCTCACAAGCAGGTGGCTTAGTGAGAGAATTGAAGTACTGTGTGAACTCTGCTATATAAAAGAAGTCGAGGGTGCTGCTAGAACACATAGGAAGCATGTGTTTTCCTGGAGACATCTAGGAAAGCTTCCTGGAGAAAGTAATCTTTAAGGTGAAGCCTGAGGATAAGTTAAGAATAAAGGAGGGCAGGGTGGAGTGGTTCACTGAGAGTTCCCAGTGTGGAAAACAGCCTGTGCAAAAGCCAGGAGAGATCATACAGTCTGCCACTTTACATAGTACCCGGCTGTAGCAAGCAATCAGTGAATGCCAGTTCTTGTTACTGTCCATTCCATAGCAAGATGATCCAGATTTATAGAAGCTCTGGACTATGGATTACATGAAAAATAAATGAATTGAAAAATTGCTAAAGAATTAGTAGAAAATTAAGATGACAGCATTTGGCTGCTCTGTCATCTGGGGATTCTCCCACCCAGACCATTTGATTTGAATACTCGACTTTTACTTATTCATTCCTCCTCAGTATTCAGGCTGGTCCCAGTGGTAGATCAAATCAAATTAACAGCCCAAAGAGACTCAGGAAAAGTTCTTGTCATGTGATGTCATTGTTCTAATGCTGTGTTAGCAGTCTGTGATTCCAAATAACTTACTAAACTAACATTTACCCTTTTAGGGTTTCCAGTCCCTATAGTTCACATCATGAAGTAGTCCTAGATTACTTGTTCTGTTGGTTTCTTTTTAGTAAATTTGTATTCTCTAAATGAGGCACTTCTAAGCCTTTCCTTTGTCTTATCCTTACATGGTTTTATGAACCTGATAAACAGTTTATGAAAAAAATAGATCTTTGGTCAAATGGGATTAAGCCTCTTGTTATTAGATTTTCCTGTGAGACCTAACGCTGCTGAGTAACCAAAAATAAACCAGATGTTCTAGGAAATGATGTTCTCTGCTGGTCCTAGTTAGTAACAAATGAACTTGGTTAACTGCCTGATAAGGAAAAAAAAACAAAAAACAAAAACTAATTTAATTCATCCAGGTTGTTGGTCCATTTCCCAGTAGTGTGATACCCTGGAGAGTGGATGAGTCAGAACACTCTCTCCTTTGAAATTGGGTGAAATGCTAAAAATTGCTTTCTTCCTATTTTTGATCACTAAGATCTGAATCAGGGATGGAAGGTGATACGTGTGTAGACTACAGGCTTGGGAATACGCAGGATAAACTTGGACAACCTGACCTTTGTAAAAAAAATATTAAACCCAGACATTTGATACCCATATTTTCAGATTTAGCATTATCTCCTGAAAGTTATTTTTTCCTTTAAGGAATTTAGATGTTTTTCCTAGTAGTTGTCTTTATAAACTAGAATTTGGTGATCACATTTTGAGGGATACTTTAAACTATTTTGGTATCTTATAAACTGAGCTGTAGGGGTATGTGTTTTCTACCATGTTTTCTAAAGATATAAAATGTGATTTACTTTAGAGTAAATGAAAATTATTTTCCCTGGCAGAGTGAGTAGAACAGAGCGTAGTGGAAGGTACGGTTCCATCATAGACAGGGATGACCGGGATGAGCGTGAATCCAGAAGCAGGCGGAGGGACTCAGATTACAAAAGATCTAGTGATGATCGGAGGGGCGACAGATACGACGACTACCGAGACTATGATAGCCCAGAGGTGAGTGGTCAGCAATTGGTGTGAAATAGTTAGATTATGAATTGTATGCACAAAGCCTTTAAGATTCTGGAAATGAAATAAGTATACCAATTGTAGAACTCTCTGTTGAGTATTATATTCAAATTCTATTATTCTGAAATCTGTTGAGATAACTCTAACCCTCAAAGACAGCTGAGCCTCTGGTAATAGAAATTACTGGCCAGGATTTACATAGGGCTCACCGTGCACCAGGCACTCTTTTGAGCACTTGACTTACATGAACTCGTGTAGGTCTCATTACAACTTACGGTACATGTCTTCCCATTTTAAAGATGAGGCAATTGGAGCATAATAATATACCAACACTGTGCCTCAGATGCTACTTCTGAAAGTTGTAGTTTCAGTCACCATAGTTTTTTTCTCATTTCTCTTCTATATGTAAATAGAGCTTTGTTTAGAAGTAATTGTGTTGCCCATATAATTATGCAGGGCTTTTTTTTTTCATGCATACAATCTTCATATTGTGACAGGTCATGTAGTATTTCACTGTGTGTTAGTGTACTGTACAGTGAGTTGTTAAACCGTTCTTCCTGAACTAATGGTTATGGCCCTTCTTTTTTTGTTGTTTTTTTTGTTTGTTTTTTTGTGTTTGTTTTAGAAACACTACAGTGAACATCATCATAGAGTTCCAGTATCCTCTCTGTTGTTCCTAAAGATAAATTCCTAGGGCCTGGATCAAAGAATATAAACCCAGTGTGATTTTAATTGTAATTTTATTTATTATAAATCAGAGAGAACGCGAAAGAAGGAACAGTGACCGATCCGAAGATGGCTACCATTCAGATGGTGACTATGGCGAGCATGACTACAGGCATGACATCAGTGATGAGAGGGAGAGCAAGACCATCATGCTGCGCGGGCTTCCCATCACCATCACAGAGAGCGATGTAAGGGGAGACAGCAGTTATAATGAGCAGTCCAGTAGGCACAACCGATTTGGAACTTCTGCCATTTTTTGTGCTATTGTTTTATCTCAAGCTAACATCTCAGCTAGTGAAGTATATTTCTGTCTTTAGGATGGAGTTCTTTCAACTTGGTTCAGAAGTTAATTACCATTTATATTTAGACTTTGAAGCTCAACGTAGAGGAGGTCTTATTCCTTCAATAGCCCTTAGAAGGTAGTTTTTTATTTTTATTTTTATTGAATTGGTTACTTACTCAGTGAGGATGTATCAGCAAAAACATTTTCTTCATGATCTGGCCACCTTTGATTTGATGAAAATTATACTATCCGTTTGAGACCTAAGAACCCTGTTGAAAAGGAAGGCCATTACTTGGCTCCCCACTCCTAGAACTGGCCAACAAGGGCCTTGGTATACTAGGCGCTATCTGATTTTCACTGGCATCTCTGGCCCTCACCCATTCCTTCTAGCCACATCCACCACCTGCCTCCCCTGCAGGCCACTTCAAATATGTTCATTGTTCTACCAGTGTGCCTTTTTCTGCTTGAAGTCTCCATTATGTGAAGCCTTCCCTGATCTACTAGGCAGACTGGTGTTAGAAGAGGTCCTGTTGAAAGAGGTTCTGCAGAATGTCCTGGTGGGGGGAAAAAGAAAGAAAGAAAAAGGGCTGCCTGGCTGGCTCAGTTGGTAGAGCATGCTACTACTGAACTTGGGGTTGTGAGTTCAAGCCCCATGTTGGGAATAGAGGTTATTATTACTTAAAGTTTACTTAGTTATTTTGAGAGCGAGAGCAGGCATAAGCAGAGGAGGGGCAAAGAGAGGAGAGAGAGAATCCTAAGCAGACTCTGTACTGTCAGCTTGGAGCCTGACTCGGGGCTGGAACTCCTGACCCTGAGATCATGACATGAGCTGAAACCAAGAGTCAGACTCTTAACCAACTGAGACACCCACGTGTCCCTGGAGTAGAAATTTTTTTTTTTTTAATGTTTGTTAATTTTTGAGAAAGAGACAAAGAGAGACAGAGTGCGAGCCAGGGAGGGACAGAGAGGGAGACAGAATCCGAAGCAGGCTCCAGGCTCCAATCTGTCAGCACTGAGCCCAAGGTGGGGCTCGAACCCATGAACCGTGAGATCATGACCTGATCTGAAGTCAGACAGATCTGAGCCACCAGATCTGAGCCACCCAGGTGTCCCCCCCCCCTTTTTCTTAATGTCTCTGGGGGTTTAAGGGAGGTTTTATTAGTGGAGGGTAAAGAAGGGTTCCAGGGAGATCTTAGTTGAACTGATTCTTGAGGGATAGAAAGAAATGTTTGGGTTTGGTGGAGAACTGGGGGAAAGGTGTAGACTGCACTTCTAGGCAGTAGGGTAGCATAAGCACACCTGGAAATAGATTCTGAATTTAGTCAAGGCATTGAACCAGGTTGATTTGGCTGATATTAAAGGCTTTTGGCAGGGGTGAGGGATGTGGGAAGGTGCTGTTGAGGCCAGGCTCTGGAATCTTTAAAAGCCCAGCTAAGTATAAAGCTACTAGGGCACCTGGGTAGCTCAGTTGGTGTAAACACTAGAGCTTCTGACTCTTGATTTCAGCTCAGGTCATGATTTCATGCTCAGCATGGGGCCTGCTTGAGATTCTTTCTTCCTCTGTTCCTCTTGCCCGCTTGTGCACGCACAGTCTCTCTCTCTCTCTCTAATAAAATTAAAAAAAAAAAAAAAAAAGGTACTAAGGGCTTTTCCTAGTAGCAAAAGCTATGCAAGTTAGAATGTTGGAGGAAAGAATGGTAGTGGGTAGACAGGGAAGGCAGAGATGAGCACAGGTAGGGGCAACGGTGGGCATGTAGAATAAGATGCAGGAAATGCAGGAGGAGTCCATTTAGGAAAGTTTGCTTGTTAAGCAGGTTGTTCCCTTGAGTAGTCTGCTGACCTGTGATCCTGGGAGTCTGCAGAGGAAGTGAGTAGCATGGAGAAGCAGTGCTCTAGCTGACTTGGGGAACCTCCCTGCTGGCAGTGAAACAAGATTGTAATGCTTTTGTATTTCAGGCTTCTTCAGGGAAATAGAATCGCCTACCATAAGAAGGCTGGTTTTCAAAGTAGAATTTCTCAGGCCCCTAAATTATGTAGTATTCTTAGCAGATTCATTTGTTGAGATTTTAAAACATTTTAAAATTATAGTATTTAATCTCCTGGACTTCAGTTTATCATTTTCATTATTGTTTATCTTTTTTTGTTTAGCCCTCCCTCCCCCTGACTGACATGAACTCTTACAATAACTATCTTTAGTTACTGTGTTACTATATGTTACTGTTACCACTGCTTTTGTAGTAACTATCTTTAGTTATTCTGATGACCAGTTAGTTATTACTAAGCATGGACCTGAGTCACATGGTGGGGTCTGGTTCTGTGTAGAACTTCTACTCTGTGGAAAAAATAGACATAGTCGATTCTCTTTCTTTGGGGTGGTTATGGTCGGTTTATAAAGTCATTGCAAATAGAATACTGAATACTGAACTATCACTCCTAGAGAAGATACAAAGTTAGGTTCCTGTGAGCCTCTGGTCACAACATTTTCATCAACAGATCAATACATAACCTTGTTTTAGGTGCATTTTGGTTTAGAGATACCTTATTTAATATATATTGTTGATTCATAAACCTTGAACTCACATCTAGCCACACTATAACTTGTGCCTGAATGAAGCTTGTCTTATATATCTTTTCTGTAAGGGACATCATAGCCTTCTTGCATTCAGGAACACTAGACAGAAACTCCAGCACTACATTTGGAGAGCCATTTTATTCTTTATTTTAAATTTATTGTTTTATTTTAAAGCACAAGTGGGGGGATGGCAGAGAGAGAGAGGGAGAATTTTAAGCAGGCTTCACTCTCAGCTCAGAGCCCAACACAGCGCTTGGTCCCATGACCCTAAGATCATGACCTGACCCAAAATTAAGGGTTGATGCTCAACTGACTGAGTCACCCAGGTGCCCCTGGAGGGCCATTTTAGATAGTGAAATCACCAGGGCGCCTGGCTGGCTCAGTTGGTAGAACATGTGACTCTTAATATCAGGGGTTGTGAGTTCAAGCCTCATGTTGGGTACAGAGATTACTTCAAAACAAAACAACTAGGTAGATATATGGATAGTGAAATCAACCAAAGGTACAAAAATGTGATACACTTGGCACTAAACAGATAGTGAAAAAGATACTTGCTTACATTATGAAAGCTGAAACCAGGCAAAACATCACCCCGGCCTGGGACAGGTGCATCAAGTGACTCAAACCTTTCCTTCTCCTGCATATGTCCACAGATGACTTGGAAGTGCCAAAAGTATTGATTTGGAGTTACAAATTTCAGTGAATGGGCAAATTTGCAAACACAGAATGCACAAATAATGAGGATCGATAGTGTATAATCCCATAGCCTTTGCACGTAATTATGGAAAGTTGGAGACTTCGTCTCACAAATTTGGCCCTGGTTTTTTTTTTCCTAGGAGTATTGCTACCTGGCATGATTGATAAAGAGATTAGGGTATTTCATTGCCTTTTGTAGTAAGGGCTTGGTCTGACATCAGTAACAAACCTTCTAGCCCAAATTCATTTTTCTAGGCCCAGTTATTGCTTGACCTATTAGGAGCCTAGGAATGTTATGAGCTTTGTTAGTTTTCACCACTAATGTAAATATAAGAAAATTATTTCTTTCGTATTGTGCAAAAAATGTTTGAGAGAGTTCCTTGTGTTTTTGGCTATTGATTCTTGATCATATACTTCAGAGGACAATAGCATATTCTTTGCCTCTTCTAAATTTCATTTTCTTTCTGGTCCTTTAAACAAAGGACAGCAAAGTGAGACTAGAGGAGAGAAGCTTGCAGGACAGCATGCCGTGGGCAAGACTGTTTATAACATAAATACTTGTACCTCAGGGAAATCCCCAGGCAGCATATAAAGAATGCGTTTGAGGGGGGAAAAAAAAAAAAAGAATGCGTTTGAGGCTGTTCTAATGCATTTCATTTCTGTGAGAAGTGTTCCCTTTTTTCCATGTTTAGAATAATTGCATTTTGGTGATAGAAGTTAAAAACTTGGCTGATTAAAACAGTTCATGCAGTTCTTGGTCCTTGAATTTTCTTTGATGTGGAATAGTTTATGGCTGAAGCTTTAACTATAAACGTGTAAAACTCTGCAGATTCGGGAAATGATGGAGTCCTTTGAAGGCCCTCAGCCTGCGGATGTGAGGCTGATGAAGAGGAAAACAGGTGAGAGCTTGCTTAGTTCCGGCGGTTCTGGCTCTCTTCCCCATTCCCACCTCAGCCCCTAAAGACCATCCTGATTCCCCCAGTCTTCAAGCACATGAATTCAGAATGAAAGGTTTGCCATGGCTAAGGAATGTGACTCTTTGAAAACGATATTAGAGAGCACCTGAGGACCTTTTTAAAAACTTTGTTTTTAGGGGCTTTTTTTTTCCTTCGGTAAGTAGTGATTTATAAACTCCTTGTTTGACTGTTTGTAGTCGGTTGCATGGTTACTTTTTAAGCGTGGAATCAAATCGAGTGGCACTTAGTTCAGGCGGCTTGGTTCCTTGCCATGGCAAAGTATCAAGAAGATCCCCAAGTCAAGTCACATTTGTAAAGCTGCTTCCCAATTGGCTTTGTCACGCAGTGTTGAAGCAGTGGGAGAGAGATTCACCTGTTATAAAGGAACTGACTAACACGAGTATCCCGTCTATATCTGAATGCTGTCTCTAGGTGTAAGCCGTGGTTTCGCCTTCGTGGAGTTTTATCACTTGCAAGATGCTACCAGCTGGATGGAAGCCAATCAGGTTGCTTCACTCACCAAGTCTAGATATTCATGAAAATGGAACAAGTCTGTACAATTTTAAAAAAAAAAAGGTTGAAGGAGTGGTTTGTTCCAAAGGAGTGATTTTTTTTTTAAAGAAAAGCTTTGTATATATTAAAATTGATATTATTAGAATAAATAACAGCAGCAAGGACTGCATTGCAGAATGTGCTCTGCCTTTAAACATGGCTGCCTGGCAGGACTTTGTTAATCACTGAATACCTGTCTGGTGATTACCAAAACATCTTAATGTTCCCTTTTCCCCTACTGATTATGTTCCTATTCATTATGTCCATTGAGAGCAATCTTAAAATACCCAACTCTCGATTCGACAGTAAAGAGAATATAGTAGAAGTCTGCTACTGGCATTTTGTAAGTGATTCCTTATTTCTACTTGGAGACCATAAGCCTCCTGGAGGCATAACTGTTCGTATGGGTCTTCAGGACTATTTAAGGACTTCCGTGGAATTTATGAACAATAAGTCTGATGAGATTAGCCTGGGAGCTAGTGTCCTGCTGCTGTCTAATCTAGTTAAACTGGCATTAACGTTCTAATCTCCCTGAGAATGCCTTTTAAAGTCCTTTGAAAGCAAATCATTGATGGTTCTTTGATGTAGCATTAACTGAAGTGTTCTACAGTTTGTCAAGAAAACGTTCAGTACTTGGCACTTCAGTAACATTTTTTGCCAGAACTCCATAGCACAGTGTTGAATGCCTTAACCAAATGGGTTCTGAGAAGTTTGCTTAACTCATTATGTTGCTTTTCTGCAGCATTTTATTTGTCACCCATAAATAAGAGTTACATTCTTTAGTAATATAACAAGACTCACTAATCAGGGTATCATTTTGATTGATTTGTTAGATTTTTAAGCCTCTCATTTTCTTAACCCAGAGGTGACAGCCTGATCTTAAAAGTGAAGCTTCATTCATTTCATACCATGGACATCATACTAGTAAATATAGAATATAAACACAAGCTTCATGTGAGTCTGCTTTCTTGATGTGACAGCATCTTTTGATGCAGTGGAGGTATCAGAATGACTTGCCTGGGAGTTTAAAACTCCAAAGAAATTAAAACCCACAAGACATTTAAAAAGATCTCCACAATTTTAATGTATACAAAGCTAAGTTACTGTGTAATATTTCATTACAGTTCAAATTCACTCCAGAAATAAAAGGCTAATAGGATTAGGGACTCAGTGATAGTTTGGAGTCTCCCCCAGCACACACCCCTCCTACTGGGATGATCTGTTGACATATCTCCCAGCTTCATTTTTGTTTCTGTACAACACAGTGAGTGGATGGCCCTTCAGCTTTTTCCTTCTTGGCCAGACATGCAGTCTTGCCTGTAGATAATGCAGAGACAACATTCACAGCATGTCTTAACTCTTCCAGGATTTGCAAGAACCAAATTGCTCAACAGTATGTATATTTAGAGGGGTTAGACTCCTTTTAAAAATTTGGATATCTAACCTCCTACTAATTCTGTTCTGATATTGTCAGAACATCCCATTCCCTCCCCCCTCCTGCCCCCCCCCCCAATAAAAAAAAGAAGAAGAAGAAGAAAAGATGCTCCTGTTAAATGAAGGCTCTTTGGGGGCAGGTGCTGGATATACATACTCTTGGCTAGACTGATTGAGCTTGGAGTTTTGACCTTCAAAGTTGATTCCCTTTTAGTCACATGGTTGACCTGAAGGGTAAGGTGGTGTATGCATTTATAAACTCTTCCGACCCCCCTGAAGAAACTTCATTGGCCTCCTGGTTACTCATCCTGAAGAGAGTACCATGTATTTCAGTGAAAAACACATCCATCACTTAGGACGTGACATGGTTTCAGTTGGCAGGAAGAAATCTCATTTAGCTGCTTTAGAGTGGATGGCATTCAGAATAGGCCCTCCTAAGAAAAAGTTGTAACCAGATTCCCTTTAAAAATGAGCTCCCCTCCCCTCGTCCCCCAGAGGACAGACACATGCTGAAGCAGGAGTTTGGGGAAAGGGAAAATAGAAAGGCTTTTACTTTACATAAGGACGGGGGACTGGGGGAAAAGTGAAGCGAAGCCCAAGGACACCATGCTGAGGCTAAAGTAGGCAATCTCAGAACTGGGAGAGTTGTGTCTTCTGCTTTTTGAAATAGACTGTCACTCTCGGGCAGCCTGGCAATGCTGAATGTTAGGACTTCTGTCTCTGCTGGAGACACGGCCTGGTGCATGTCAGCGGTTAGAGTTTGGCAGCTTTCTCAGCACTCCCTGACTCCGTTTACCTTTACTCCGCATCCCATTCTCTTACTGCCTATCTGAAGGATTGGATGGGCAGAGTATAGGTGGCGGTGGTTGGTCCTCCCCGTATGTTGTCCATTTAATTCCAGAGCACTGATTTTTCCGAAGTGTGCTCTGCCCTGGGAAAATGGACACATGTTCCTCACAATGGGAATAACTAGTTACTTCTTTTTTTACAGAAAAAGCTAGTGATTCAAGGAAAGCACATTGCGATGCATTATAGCAATCCCAGACCTAAGTTTGAAGATTGGCTTTGTAACAAGGTAAGCATGTGTTCTTCCCAGATAGACCAAACTCCTTCAAGTTTTGTTTTCTCTTTGTCTGTCTGAACAAGGAAGCTAGAAAGTATACAATCACCAGCTTTTATCATAGGGTGATTTTCCTGGTTCATGACTTTCTTTTCATTCTCCTGTGCAGGTACTAGAATCCCTAGAACATTAGAGATTTTTTTAAGATCCAGGTTCTTGGACACCTGGGTGGGTCCGTCGGTTAAGCCTCTGGCTTCAGCTCAGATCATAATCTCAAGGTTCACAAGTTTGAGCCCCAATTGGGCTCGTACTGACAGCTCAGATTCTGTGTCTTCTCTCTCTCTTCCCCTCCCCTGCTCACACTGTCTGTCTCTTTCTTTTTTTTTTTTTTTAATTTTTTTTTTCAACGTTTATTTATTTTTTGGGGGGGACAGAGAGAGACAAAGCATGAACAGGGGAGGGGCAGAGAGAGAGGGAGACACAGAATCGGAAACAGGCTCCAGGCTCTGAGCCATCAGCCCAGAGCCCGACGCGGGGCTCGAACTCCCGGACCGCGAGATCGTGACCTGGCTGAAGTCGGACGCTTAACCGACTGCGCCACCCAGGCGCCCCTGTCTGTCTCTTTCAAAAATAAACGTTGAAAAAAAAAAAGATCCAGGTTTGGGGTTGCCTGGGTGGCTCAGTTGGTTGAGCGTCTGACTCTTGATTTCAGCCCAGGTCATGATCTCACAGTTCATGGGTTCGAGCCCTGCATCAGCCTCTGTGCTGACAGCGTGGAGCCTGGTTGGGATTCTCTCTCTGCCTCTCCTTCACTCATGCTCGCTTGCTCTGACTTCAAAATAAGTAAATAAATATTTGGGGGGTTGGGGGGAAATCCAGGTTCTAAGCTCAGTGTTTCAATTAGGATTTTAGGTTTGTTCCACTTTACTGTTTCTTGATTTCTAGAGCTCTCAACTTGTGGCATAGTCCTTAATTACATTAACAAAATCCTTCTGACTCTGCTCAAGTTATGTAAGATCCGTTATGGTTCTGTCAGGGCACCTGGCTGGCTCATTCGATAGAGCATGCACCTCCTGATCTCAGAGTCGTAAGTTCAAGCCCCACATTGGGCATACAGCTTACTTAAAGAAAAAATAATAATACTAAAAAGAAATTTAAAAGCAGAAATATTGTAGTCCTGTCAGCATTGCACCATTTGAGCTTGCCATTCTGAGAGTATTCCGATTCATTGTTCTTCACGTCTACTGTTTCCAGAAGGGGGCTTGACAGTATTCCATTCACATCTTGCTTGTGTGTATAGAGTGGTCCATATAGTGAGTGCTCTTCTGATTGAAGAACAAACTTTGCCACTGTTTGCTATAGGGTTTTGGGTGAACTTAAACTTTCCCTCAACTTGATAAAAAGGGAATTCTACTTCAAACTATGTCAAGATTTGTTTTTCTTGTTAGAATTCACATACTGAAACATTTTACATTTAAAGTTTTTAGGTGAATGCCCTTTTGTCTTGGTTACATGTTATCACTCTCTGCTTTTTTATTTGCTTACTGGGACTTGTCCATGGCCCTGTAGCCCCTAACCCACCTCATCACTAGTAAGCCTGGCCTACTGTGAGAAATAATTACAGAGAAAACTTTTTTTCTTCCAGTGCTGCCTTAACAATTTCAGGAAAAGACTAAAATGCTTCCGGTGTGGAGCGGACAAGTTTGGTAAGCCCAAACTCAGCTATTTGGAATATGCATTGAAAACCTGACTAATTAGGGGGCACCCGGGTGGCTTAGTTGATTGAGTGTCCAACTCTTGGTTTGGGCTCAGGTCATGATCTCATAGTTCATGGGTTTGAGCCCCAAGTTAGGCTCCATGATGATAGCACACCCCTGCATGCACACTATTTCTCAAAAATAAACTTAAAAAAACAAACCAAAAACCTGACTGATTAGGTTGTCTGTGGTATGGATTGTAAAGCATTTCAGGAAGTCATGTATCTTCTGTAAACTTGCTTACCTTGTGTTAGGGAGATGCTTCTGATGACTGTGTGTGCAGAGAGTTCCTTTATTTTCCAAAATTAAGTCTGCTCACCTGGTTTGCATTTTGAATCTGTTTTTCTGTAGTACCGAGGTAATGTCAGTCCTCTCCGGCCCAGTTTCTGCATTCCACATGTATCGTGTCAAAATTAATGATGTTTTATTATAGCCACAGATGGTTTAAAAAGAAAAAAATGGCTACTACATTTGCTTACAATTAAAACTTCGGGGTTTGAATGTATTTCTTTACTAAAAAAAATACTGGTTTATTATTTGTTTGTCTTCAGTAACTGACTCCCCCTGTCTCCTCCCCTTCTTGTAGACTCTGAACAGGAAGTGCCCCCTGGAACCACAGAATCTGTTCAGTCTGTGGATTACTACTGTGATAGTAAGTTCCAGTATATTCTTGGCCTTTATGGTATTACTTGACCTCAGTTGGGAGTTTTTGTGCTCTTACACTTTTTTAATGACCAACATTAGCTTTAGTTTATCCCATGAAAGATTGGTTTTTAGAATCTTCTCCATGTCAAAGTGCAAGATATACTAGGAACCTCCCAAATGGATTTATGTGTTTGTACTTGAGCCTGCCTTCAAAAGCATTGGTGGTGGTAATGCACATACATGTTATTTGTCTCTTTCACCTCCAGCAATCATACTTCGAAACATAGCCCCGCACACTGTGGTGGATTCCATCATGACAGCGCTGTCTCCCTATGCATCCTTAGCTGTCAATAACATTCGCCTCATAAAAGATAAACAGACCCAGCAGAACAGAGGCTTCGCATTTGTGCAGCTGTCCTCTGCAATGGTGAGCTCACTGAATCTTTTCTTTTAAAAGAAACTGGGCTTGGAGCACCTGGGTGGCTCAGTCACTTAGGCAGCCGACACTGAGCATGGAGCCTGCTCAAGATTGTCTCTCCCTCTGCCTGTCTCCTCTGTTCATGTTCTCTCTAGAATAAAATTAAATAAACTGGGCTTTAAGAGACAAATGTGGTTCATCTAAAAGTAGTACTCTCTGTAAGGCTCCTGGAACCCAATGTTCAAGACTACGTAATGATAGTTATTGTAGTGCTAAATTAGAGGACCAGTTACTTTGATAAGTGGTAAAAATAATGCGTATACCTGTGAATGATTGGCAGAACTGAAGTTTTGAGCCACACTTTAATTTTTCCTTCTTGCTTTGTTGTAGATTGATTTAGCATTTACTCCTTTAATAATATGGAATGCCTTCATGTGCTGGAGGAAAGAGGGCTGTATTTTTTCCTTGAGGTTTCGTGTGTACAAACAATTATGAATTACTGTTCTTTTTTAATAGAAAGCTGTATTTCTTTGAATGGGGTAGGTGGTAGGGAGAGATTTTAAATTATAGGACAAAATGGTCTTTCTTGACCTTCTCCTTCAGGATGCCTCTCAGCTTCTTCAGATATTACAGAGTCTCCATCCTCCTTTGAAAATTGACGGCAAAACTATTGGGGTTGATTTTGCGA